>NC_086176.1:77505535-77825035 GCF_023053635.1 Elgaria multicarinata webbii
AGAAAGGATGCCCGCTTAGGCCTCCACCTCTTGCAGAATGTTCAATAAAAGTGGCCCCTATTTTAAATCCATTTTCTGTGTGTCGGCTCTTTATTACACACTCCACTCACGCAAATGAAAACATGGATATTGGGAAGCACACTTTTGTGGACCTGCACGCTTTCCCCTTGCAAATGTGAGTTTGGGAAATTGAGAACAATCTGATTCCATCAATGTGCAGACAATGGAATGCCTGACAATCTGCTAAACAGAGATGGAACAGATCTAACACATTCTGAACAGCCCCACTGTTGCTTCGAAGAGGCTAGAGGTTATCTGTGCATGGACCTTCAGGCACGGATCCCAAGCTAAATGGGAAAGCACACAGAGAATCTATGGTGGCCAGGTGTCCTCTTTTACAGAGGACAGTCCTCTGTTTGAAGGGGTGCCAGAGGACAGCCCTCTATTTTGAAGGTGTCCTCTGTGTGAAGGGCTGTCCTGTCCAAAGTATGGTTTAAAGATAAAGAACCCTTAGAAGGTATCTCTGGGCCTTCAACAGCACCTACACAGGAGACTAGTCATGGTTTTCCACACTGTGGTGAGATATACTGTATTTCTATTTAAATTATAAGAATAATTTCTAAGTTCGCATCTATACATGTAAATTATCATATGCAGTTTTTATGCAAATCAGTGCTCTCTTTTTCAAGTGATGAAGGTCCTTGTTTTTAGCAATTCACAAGTGGCCGCCCTAACAGAAATATATGCAATCACTCTTCCCAGTCCAACAGTCAAGGCTGTGCATACATAGCCCTTTAAACCCAGCTGAAATCCTGCTGCTTGCCAGTTTGGGGACGAGCACATAAGTCTGGACTGAAGCCCCTGTTCCCTCTTCTCTTTGCAGCAGGTATCACTCAAGGTCTACTGCAAACATGCAGTCCTGGTTGCTCCACATATATTCTGTTGAATCAGAGGCACAGAGTCCTGTGGCAAATCAAAAGCTAAAGGCTGGAGCACACATTACAGCCATCAACAGAATACTCTGGAGATATGTCCCCTTGTGGCATTGGGGGACATATTGGTGACTGATTCCCTGCCCAGCCTGCAATATTTAGTGGAGAGCCCAGCCTTCAAATTGTGAGTATATATATATATATATACACCTACTCTTGTAACTGCCAGAAAGGTGAAGGAGGATATTGAGACAGCTGAGCTCCGTGCAGGAAGTGCCTCTAAGCTTTATGGGCGAGATGAGGATCACTCATAACAGGGAGGTATTTTGATGATGATGATGATGATGATGATGGCAGAATCCATATAGTAAGTGGCGCAAATGCTCCAGCCCTAATCGATTGTAGTATGGGTTTTGTTCCTGGAAATCTTCCCTTCCACAATCCACAATGGCTGCCATGTATACAGGGGAAAGTCCTAAGAGCCCTGAATTTTGATGGGAATTATTTGGTAATGATGGCTACCATTAGAAAAGCAATATTCCAGAGAAAAAAGAAAAGGCAGAAGAGAGTGAGGATTTACCAGTCCCACATGCCACAAGGCTAAAAAAAAAAATAGAGAGAGAGAGACCACACTGTTCTTTAGGTAAGAAAAGATAAAATGATTTACTCACAATTTTCTTGCATAAAAATGCAGGCACAGCATAGAGTTGCAAACAAAGTTTGTTTAGTCCATTTCTATAGCACTGGCAGGAAAGAGAAAAAGAGCATACACCAATGGCGGAAGGTCAAAAAAGAGAGGGGGAAGAACAAAAGAAACAATAACAGGAAACCACACTATGAGCTATAGAGATCCTAAGGCTAGCTATGCTCTAAATTCCCATGAATTAACTAACTGCAACACTGCCTCCTTCCTGTAACTTGCAGACAAGATTGCAGAGTTCACAAAAAAATTATGATGTGGCTCCGCTTGTGATGTGCAATTAAGAGGTAGGCTACATGTTGCGTTGTCAGATAAGAGACATAAACGTGCTTGGATTTTTCATTAATCAAAGTGTCCCTGTCCAGGAATTATGCCTGAACAGGACATCTGAATCCACATGGGTTGAGCAGCCAGATCTGAAGGAGGCTTCCACTTGTGTTCACTTGAATGTGAGCAGAACCCTCTGTGATCAAGCAATAGAGCATGAGTAGATGTCCCCTTCAGAACTTGCTATTCAATGCAGCCATGTCAGGAAAAGGGATGGTTGTCGCAGGGAAATTTGGGGGTAGAAGCATAATAGCCCTGTACCACCTACACAGGTTCAGATTCTGAACAAACTCTCATCAGAGTTCCATCATGCACCATCCTTGCAGGCTTTTAAGAAGGCCTTGAAAAACATTTGATTTTTCAGTGGCCTTGTCATGATGAGTACTGTTTTGCCGCTATTGCCATTGTTGCTCTTGCCTATTTTATTGTTAACTTTTATTGTTTAACTGTGATTTTATTGTGTATGTTTTTATTGCTTTTAATGTTCTAAACTGTTTTTATGTATTTTATTGTAAGCCACTTTGCAAGGGCTTCTTCCCTGAAAGGCGGCCAAGAAATGTTTTAAATAAATAAAATAAATAAAAATTCTGTTCAAGCATATTGCCTCAACAGGCTAGTGTCTTGGACTTGGCTGCGTACCAAATTTCAGATGTCTGTTTGAATTTCAGATGTCTGTTTAATTTTCAAAGCCCCATCAGTGCTTAGTAAGTCACTCAGTAAAGCTTCGGCATCATGAGATAAGATGCATACATGTATTTATCCACCAAGACAGAAACCTGTTTTACAAGAGTTACATAAATGAAAAAAGGAACATTCTGGCAAAACGTCCACTTTTTCCTTAAGGAGGCAAATGTTCTTTGTGGGAGTTCTCCCCACCCAAGGTATTGGGAGTGTGCGTGTTTCAGTGGCAGTCTCTACACTGAAGTAATCCCTTAGCTCTCTTTGTTAGTTGATACTGTAATTTTAAAAAAAATTGCGAGAAGTCAGGGAAAACGTTGTTATCTCCTTGACCTGTTTCCTGCAGTGTCAATCTGATGAGAAAAAAGCAGCATCTGACAGACAAAGGGAAAGGTGGTTTGGGATAACATAAAGGATAGATTAACCCTATGTGGTTATCACATAAGTGTCAATAACAAAATGTGAATGGGACCCTGCATTGTTCCCTTCGAAATTTCTAGCCTCACACCTGTCATACCTCAAGATAACTATCCATCATGGAGTCAAAGTGGCGAGCAACTGTGTGGTCCTTTGATAAGGAACAGTAACACAATTTGTCTCCTTCTCCTCCCACAGATTTCAAGTAATGGGCTAGCAGCAGGTTAAGACAGCAGAAGAGTAGATCTGAATGACTGTTCAGGCAACAAAGCAAGCACAGCTGCAGAAACAGCCTGTAAAATACTTTGGTTGAGAGGAATATTGGAAGTAGCATGTAAAATTAAAATGAAATCAATCATAAAAGTACTCTTCGTAAAAGGAAATTATTTCCCATATAGTGGAATCCTCCTTAATAGAGCTATGGTAAAAGCCAAGCCACAGGCCTAGCCATTCTTTATTATGCAGTCCCAGAAAAGAATCATTTCCAAAGGGATGAAATGAATTAAAGTTTGGAAATGAGGCTAAAGAGCATTTTTTAAAAAATAAAAATAAAAAATAGTGTCCTTCCTATGAGCTAAAAATGTTGCTTTTCAAAAAGGTTAACTAAGGATGCAACCCTATTCACAGTTACCTTGGAGTAAGTTTCATTGAAGTCAGTGAGATTTACTTCTGTGTAAAGATGCATAGGATCAGGCTGTGTTAGACTATTAGATAGCTGATTTGCATGATCCGCTATAGAAAACTGCATGAGATGACACAGCCCAAGTCACATTGCATCACCCATCACTGATTGCATTCCATCCAGATCCACCCCAAGCAGGATGCAACACTTTGAAAGTGGTTTGAAAATGGAATATGGAATGTGTCATGGGCTCCATCAGTTGCAGATCCTGACTCCATGTCCTGGTCTTTTCACTCAAAAACATGCATCATATACGGTGACCATATGAAAAGGAGTTACAGGGCTCCTGTATCTTTAACAGTTGCTTAGAAAAAGGAATTTCAGTGGGTGTCATTTGTATGCCTGCAGCACCTGGTGAAATACCCTCTTCTTCACAACAGTTAAAGCTTCAGGAGCCCTGCCCTCTTTTGTATCTGGTCACTCTAGAGTGATCATATATGGATGGCAGAGTTCTTGCAGTGCTAACTGTTGTGATGTTTCATCAGGTGCTGCATGCATACAAATGACACCTGATGAAATTCCCTTTTCTGTACAACTGTTAAAGATACAGGAGCCCTGTCCTCATTTTCATATGGTCACCCTATATTAAATGGGATAGAAAAATCGTGCTGTTCATCTTCCTGGACATTATCCTATTCTTTTTCCATCACTATTGAAGCCATTAAAAACCCACTGAATTTATATCATTGCAGCTCTGCATCCCTTCACCATAGACAGACACCTTGTTAATTTTGTCTGCTAATTTTCTTACCAGTGCAAAACGTAGCTGGTCTAGTCTATAAACCTTGAACTTGGATCTTCCCAATCCTCCCTCCAAGTCCCTCCGACTCCAAGCTTTTTTGAAACAAGCTGCATCAAATGTATCAAGGTAAGGCTGCAAAAGTGTCATTGCACAACTGGCATTTCTCAAAAAATAAATAAATAAAATCTAGTAATAGGCCAGCTCCTCAGTAGATCCCCCCCTTAGATAGGTCCAGAATGCACTCAACTAAAACAATTTGTGTGTTTTCTGATATAAATAGTCAATAAATTGTTTTTATTGGACCCACTGCATTTGTGATTATGTCATGAGGTCCCCCTTACCAGTCATGTGTAGTGGAGGGGGGTGCCATTTTGAGGGGATGTCAGCCACAATTTCCCACAATGCCCCAGAATGATGCTGCATCTGGAACATTCCATAGAAAAGGAAATGGCTGCTGGGCTGGTGACAGGGCAGTTCTGTTCTTGCTGCCACCACCTGCGGTAGCAGCAGAATAAAGTTTTGTTTTTGTTTTCTTTAAGATATGAAGAAGCCATGACCACCCCTGCTAAAGTATGAACTCCCACTCAGAATGGCAGTGACCGTTGCCACCCATCCCGCCTGAAAAAATCCCACTGAAGTAACCCCATTTCAGTAGCCTAAATTTTACCCTTCCCCCTCTCCACCAGCCCAATTTGAGCCAAAACAGCTGTAATGAGATTTTTTGGCTCAGCTCTAGTTTAAAGAGATATAAGACATTGCACAACAGGACATTGTGCTTCTGATTACTGAGGAGACTTTTTTTATTAGTCTTACCCATCTTCCGTTACAGAGCAGTGACATCATCACCTTGGAACCATTCACGCTAAGATGTTCAGCCTTGCCTGTGATGGGCCCAGATCAAAAGCACATACCCAACAACATCTGGACATCATAGTGCTAAACCTGGTGCAAAAGGAGGAAGGCCTCATCAATCCTGAGCTACACAGCTGAAAATAGGAGTACATTTGCATCCTCTCTTACTGTATATTGCAACTTGTTCGCCCTGTTGTTATTTTGTCAGAGATGTAACAATAGCAGGTAATGAAAAAAGGTTCTGAAAGTTTGCCCAACATGTATAGCTTTTTCATAAGGAGATTGAGGCATCTGATATTTGTGAGTTCCAATGGAAAGGGCCAGATCCACACCTCATCTCTCTCTCTCTCCCTATCAGAATTTAGTGATGTATCAGCCCTATTCCTGTGCTATATTTACCACTACATCCAATAAATGAGCAGGAGTGTGGCTGTGCTGAGTAGTTCTGCCCCAGTATCATGAATGTCAAGTAGTCCCTCCCCTTGGCATCTTCACCTATAGCACAAATATCTGCAGGGATGGGGTCTTCACACATACAGCTGTATGGACAAAGGCTTCCATGTGACCTGGAACCATGCACAATCAAGGTTTCAGGATTTATGGAAGCTTTCACATGTAGTGCTGTATATATGAAGGCCTCCATACTGTAGACATGCACACTGTGTGGGTGAATGTCAGGGGGAAGGTTACACACAACATTGGATGTGGAGCTACTCAGCACAGCTATATTCCCCACTTTCATGTTGGACTTACAGGTAACTCCAATGCAGGGGTGGGCAACTTTTATCAGTCCAAGGGTTGGATTCCATTTTGGATTTCCATTTCCACGTTTTCCAGTTAGCATACCCAAGTGAGAAATATATGCACCAGCATCACTTGAAAATGGCTCACACTTATTTAAAACCTTGCCTATCTGGGGAAATTATCAGAGCCTGCTCCAGTTGGACACACACACACACGCACACACACAGGGCTAACAGTCATCCTAACCCAGTGGAGAAGAAGAAGCGAGGGGGACAGGAGCAGGCAGGATAAAAATACTATAAATAATAAATAAATAAATAAATAAATAAATAAATAAATAAATAAATAAAGCAGAGAAACAACTAGTAGGACAAGACCAAATTCTAGTTATTTTGCTGTGAAATGGCCGATTCAAAACACACATGTGCCACTCAATTGGCACAAAATATGTTTGTTTGGGTGTTGTTGTTGTTTTGTTCTGGGGTATCCAAACCAGAATACCAAATTGCAAAGCAAGAAGTGGCCCTGAGTTACCTGCAGGCATCTTGTTCCTTCAACTCTGGTTTGGGTTAATCTGAAGAGGAGTTAACCTGCAACTCCTTTGGATTGATCTGCAAATTTGGGGACAATCTCCTGGGGATGGAGAAGTCAATTCTGGTGGTTTCAGTAGTGCCAGCTCCAGGTTTTTGAAGGGCCCTCGGCAAGACACCCTCAATGGATCCCACTTTCTCACCAGCATTGTTCATCTTCTTTCTCATGATTGCTACCATTTGCTTTCTTGACAGGCAGAAACCCGATGAGTAAGTAGAAAGGGGCATCTATCACTCCTCCTCACCACCATTGGGACAAAGCAAGGGGCAGGTGAACAAGCAGGTTGCAATGACAAAGAGAAGAAGCAATTCCAGGGGGGTCATCAGTGGAGCCCTGCTAGTATGTGGGCCGTTGGCAGGTATCCGACCATGCCTGGCTTTATGTCCATGGATGGCCTTCTGCCCTCTTGAAGTCTAATGATTCTACATCATGTCGCCTAAGCTCCGTACACCTTGTATTTCCAGCAGAGCTAACTTTTTCCTGCTTGGTCTCTGAATAAAAATAGCTTTAAACACTTTACTTGTTAACTGCTTTGCTACCAAGCCATGCAGTTCCTTAGAGAAAGTTATTCTATTAAGTATGGAACAACCCCTGCTAAGAAAGGAGAGCTTGATTGGTGCTGTGACATACAAAACAAAAGACAAATATGATCAGATTCCCAAAGAAATGTCACTGACTCACATAAGTGGTTGCGACATCTGTGTGACAAATTACAAAGCCAGGGTATCATAAGCATTGTGCCACTTAACGTGCACCTAAGACCATTTCTCCTTGTTCTGGCAATCTGAACAATAATCAGTTCTCCTTAGGGACCAAATTCTTTTATCATTCCAAATTTTGGAGCAGGTTCTAACAGTCGTCTGCTGGCACTTAACTAAATGCCGAAAAATTCAGCAGTGACACTCTCTACTCTGTGATGTTGATGCTAATCAAAGGAGGAGGAAGAGTCACGAATTTGAAAGTTCATTGACATTGTTGCTTTTTAAAAAGTTGAGCAATTTTAATAGCCTATATGATTTTGATATGCATGGGGAAATGAGAGCCAATACATTAAAAACTTTTCAGGTGGAATGTTCTCTGAATCTCAAAGATACACTTCTAAGTAGAAATAATTGAACTATATTCAGTACTGTCTTAACTCTGATACTGTATTAACTCCGCTTCCAACTAATTGTGGAAGAGCAATGCCTCAGCAACAATGAAGGTATTGCTGGGTTGCTTCCTAGTGTAGAAACAACTGAGGAATGTGGAACAGTTAAAATA
The DNA here is from genome assembly GCF_023053635.1 of Elgaria multicarinata webbii. Taxonomy (NCBI): domain Eukaryota; kingdom Metazoa; phylum Chordata; class Lepidosauria; order Squamata; family Anguidae; genus Elgaria; species Elgaria multicarinata. Next base: position 77,513,464 of record NC_086176.1, read on the forward strand.
TGAGCCATTGTGGATGCTCAATGTTTGCAAATTAGTTTGAATCAAGCTTGTCTTAGTGTCTGACATAATTATCATTGTGCAGCCAACCCTATCCACACTTGCTGAAAAATAAATCCCATGGTGTCCAATGGAATTCACAATGAATGCTTAGGATAGCAGCCTTATTTGTATCTTTCTTAGAGTGCATTAGTACATTCTAGACAGGAGAAGAGTCTTATACCACTAGAACACTTTCTGAAGAAATAAAGAGGTTTCTAAAAGCAATAAAGATGCTTTTTAAAGTGTTGTTACTAGTAAGCCATTGCACACTTAACATGGCCTGTATTGCAGAAGTAAAAGCTGTAAGAAATTAGCCTTTCTTTCTGTCTCTTTCTCTCTTTAAACTTTATTTATAGCCTTGCAAAATACTTGCATTCACATAACCTGCCTTTGCAGACTTGCCAGAAGATTAATGATATCACAGTGTTCTTGAGAACAGAAATGTGTCTACCACAGTGTTGAATAATCTCTCCTTTCACACATTAAAAGTGAGATGAGGCCTACTTTAGAAAGCAAGGACAATGTGTCATGCAGAGTTGGCTTACAGACATGCCACAGTAGCTAGCTGTCCTGAATCACAAATTGCTTTTGCGTGAGGTTTTCTGTAAAAAAATAATAATGTAAACCTTAGACAATACAGTCCCCAACACTCTGGTCTTTTAAGTAATCTTGAATAGCGAATTCTAAGGGATCCCAAAATTTCCACATTATCTGCTACTGAAAATCCGTAAGTTGATGTCATATCCCACAATTTGTCACTGTTTAGTGTTCCACTTCCAGTTTCTTTGTTTGATTGTTCAACAGGGAAAGCTTGCATCCTAATAAAGATGTACAAATCTTCTAGTGATTGGTGTTCTCTACACAGTGCTCTACTTTTGCTTTTTGGGTAGAGATATTAGGGATGATTTTACAATTTGTTGCTTAAGTTATTGTTCTTCAAGTTTCCTCTCTCTCTCTCTCTCTCTCTCTCTCTCTCTCTCTCTCTCTCTCTCACACACACACACACACACACACACACACACAAGTTGGATGCTTAACTCTCCTACACATGGATGCCAATTCATGTACATCAACACAAGTGCCAGCACACTGCTTCCTTTTTTCACCCTCTCCCAGAACTGGAGATAGTAAATGTTGCTGGATATGTTTGAGTAAATGTTCAGCAGGTAGAGAAGAGCCTTCAGAAGTATGTAATAGTGTGGGAGGACAGGAGCTCAGCTGTGAGCCTTCATGTGAGAGTAAGGGTGTTACAAGAATACAAGAGTGTTTCTATTTTCATCTGAGAAATGTTGGCGGGTATAAGAGGTCCCTCTTACTGGCTATTCCATAGTTCAGGGGGATTTTCTGAATACACATACACAATGCTGAATCTAAATAGATCAGTTCTAGAGTGGCCACATGTCCTACTAAACAGGGGACAGTCCTCTATTTGAAGGGCTGTCAGAGAACAGTCCTCTATTTGTGTGCAGTCAAAGTCTGGTTTAAGCATAACCATGTGAAGGGAGAGCAGGGACCTTGAAAGTACCCATCTACAATTAGCACTTGAGGTGGTATCCAATGATAGCCTAACTGAAGTCATTTCAATAGGTCTACTCTAAGTAGGATTAACATTGGATACAGCCTTTGGACTGCAGACTGAGCAAGCATACAGATCACCCCAGCCACAGTCTTTCCCACTTTGGTGAGGTGTATTGTTAATTCTGTTTAAATTATAGTAATTGTTTCTAAATTTGCATCTATAAATATAAAATAGCATATGCACATTTAATACAAATATGTGTCCTCTTTTTTGATGATGCATTTCGGGCTTTGCTAGACCTACCGGGTGTTCCGTGTTTGAGGAGCGGTGAAACCGGATTTTCCCATTCAGGTGTGACGCCTCATGATCCACACCTTCTTTGGATTAGCACGGTATTGGTTGCGGAAGTTTGCTCCGGTTGTGCTGCTGGCGCCTCGAGCACGGGTTGGCAGCCACACCGGGCTGATTTCCGTGGGGGGGGGGGGGGTTTTCCCGCTCGCCGCACGGTTTGCGCAAGTCCGAAAGACCGCAATCGGCGTAGATCGCTAGCGCAGCCGTCAGCGCTGCTGCCGCTGCCGGCACCGGTGGCGGCAGCGGCAGTGGCAGCTGAAGTGCTGCTGCTGCTGCTGCATACCACCCCCCTCAGGCTGGGCAGAGGGGAGCCAGTTGGCATTGGTGGATGGCTCACAGGGGGCGCGGCCAGCGAGTGCCGCTGTTGAGGGTCAACATTGATGCTGTCACTTCCTGATGGGGGTCGTGGCAGGTGTAATGTGACCCGAGGTCAGTCGTCTGCATGGGCACTTTGTGCCTACATCTCCCATCATGCCTCTGAGTGTCGGTGGCGATGACCGCCTCTGTGCCCTCCCCCCCCATCCCACGGAGCCAATCCACATCTGGGTGTAGGCATGGCAGCAGCCCTCGCTTGTTGCCCTCTTCCAGCCGCGTACCCACACCAACAGGCACACAGCCCTTCATGCCTGTACCGTCCCCCTCAGTCCCCACTGGCCTTTACATCTTCCGCGCAGCATACAGCACTGACATTATTCGGCCGCTGTGGCTGCCCACCCAAGGAGTCACCAACTTCCCATTACTGTTGGATGCCCGCCTTTCCAAAAAGTGACCCACGCAGAGGTTGAAATAGAAAAAACAGGGGCACATACCCCACCCATCCCCCACACACACCCAGCAGCACACCAGCCACTTTTCTGGTCCTCCGTTCGTGCGCAAACTGTAACTGTTGGAATAATAATAAAAAAAACCGCTCCGCTGCCCCAGCTGCGGACTGGGCGCAAATGGCAGAGGCGGCTTGACCAAAGCCGCTGGCCACTCCCCTTAGCACGCCTTTTCCTGACCAGTGCTGACCACGGCGGAAAGCGCAGTGACCTCACATCCTCCCACACCTCCACCTCCCGACTCCAAATTAGCGCGGGCCGGCAGGAAAAAGCGAGCTTAAACTCACTTTTAAAAAGACGGGATAAGGAGGCTTCATCACAGGATGACGACGGATCCTGGTGAACGTCATCTGGAACTGTCGACACGACTACGGTAGGTAACGCGCGCTACAGCCCCGTCTAGTAACGCCCTTTCTCTATTTGGGGATGTGTAAGTGGCCACCCTAGTCAGCCCATATAAGCTGCCTCTGTGGTGGTCTGTACGGGAGAGAGCGCTCCAGCTCACCCCTCTCTACCATCACATGTTCCACCCTCTATTTGTGGAGGGAGACGGTCTGACAAGGAGAGCCTTGTGTATCCATAGAAGCTCTTCAGGCAAGCCAGAAGGCTTTCTGGAGAGGGGGAGGGACACAGCTAGAGACCTGCCTTTTATCACGTGTTTGCTCTGTGCAGGTACAGAGTGCCTGAATAGGGCTCTTATCTGACAAGCATCTGTCAGATGGTCTGACTGAGATAAAAGTATAACAAAATAAAATACAAATGTTTCTTTGCTCCCTTTCTTTTATTGAGAACCCCTTTCCTTTTCTTTATGCTGAAATTGCACCCTTGCACCTGGGAAGCCTTTCACCACTGGCACCGTACTATTCTTGCTCATTTGTTTTAGCAGACATGTAACCCAGCTACTGAATGCTCCCCTTCCTCACGCCTGTCCTGGTGCAATGGCACCAATTCAGTTTTAGATCAGAACAAATCGGGTTGCGGGGTGAGGCCCTATTTTTTAAGGCATCTAAGACTTCAAAAGGAGGAAGCACATTACAATGAATTATTTCTCCTGATGTATCATGAGCGCCGGGATAGAAATCTTTGCAGAAACAGAAGCAGGGTGTAGCAGCAGCCAATCCTGTCACTGACTTGGTCGCTGGAGCAAGGATGAAGCAAAGTAAGACACGGAGAACTCTCCTGTACAGTAGCTTTCCCCAGTCGGTGCCCTCCAACCCACTCCAATTATTATTATTATTATTATTATTAGTAGTAGTAGTAGTAGTAGTAGTAGTAGTTTCATTTCTAACAGGTTAAACTTTCTGGGGGCTTGTCTATACAGCTTGTTTACCCTGACCTAAATGTGCATATTTGCGTTTTAGGTTACATGACGCAGCCGTCCATTCGCCGCAGTGCTGGGTTTTAACTGCGATAATGCGCATCTTTGCATTTGTGATTTACTGCAACTTTTAGATCACATCTGAGTTTGCACCGCATCATGGCTATGTGTCTTTGGGGGAGTTAAATTGGATTTTGACATGTGGGCAGAGCTTTGAAGGTAGGACAACGTGATTGGCCGATTTCCCACCAATTGGCTGCCTCGCTCATTCACACCAATTTTAGTTTGAAGTCTTTCTGCGGAGCTCCGCAGAGAAAGCTTCTTAAAATAAATTTATTTGTGTATTTATATATTTATTGCATTTCTGTACCACCCAATATGTGAAGCTTTCTGGGCGGTTCAAAAAAACAAAGAGGGGGAAACAGGCAGCCAGACGAAGGAGACATGTTCTGCTGCCTCATTCCTTTCCCTCTGTAGTCTCATTCCTTTCCCTGTGCTGTCTCTTTCCTTTTCCCTCTCCCGCTCCTAGTTTGTCTGTTCTATGAATCTGTGGAGCTCCGCATATAAAATTTATAGCTTCACTCCTCTCTCCTCCGTAGCTTTCTCTACGCCATAATGCAATAATAAGCATGTGCGCATTTATAACTCACTATAAAAAAATTCAGGAAATAAATCACTGTTGCTGCTCCAGTGTGATGCTCTTTACCTACATTCAAATCAACAAAAATGCAAGTTTATATTTAATGAGGAGCAATCCCGTTGTCGTATAGATGGGGGCCTTGGTGCATCACAAAAACTGTACATAAGAAATACAAGAAAATAAAAATATAATATAAAATCTCTTATGTACAAAAATTAAAACAATTTATATAGCTAAAACTTTTACAATAAGTTACTGGACCTGATAGAAACAACTGACAAAAATGCCCCATCATATGCCATAAAATGACTGGGAGTTGAGGACAGTCTTAACCTGGTGCTAAAAAGATGTCAGTATTGGTGCCAGATGGACCTCAGTGGGGAGATCAGTCCATAATTTGGGGCCCACCACTGACATGGCCCTCTCACTTGATGCCACCTTCCAAGCCTCTCTTGGAGGAGGCACTGGGAAGAAGACCCCCAGATGTTGATAGTAGTGCCCAGGTAGATTCAGGTCAGTAGAGGCGCTCTGTTGGGTATTGTGGTCCTGAGCCATGAAAGTGTTTTATAGATTAAAACATACACCTTTAATTGGGTTTGGAAACATACAGGCAGCCAATGTAAGCCAATGCAAGCACTGCAAATCTCATAATTGCTGTATAGTCCTTATCCTTCATCAGTTAAATACCTACGGTTGATCCAGAGTTAGTCATACCTAGAGTTGATCTATTAAACTCACTGGGAGCTAAGTTAGTCATGACTTTCAAATGGCCTGTTCTAAGTCTGGATCCAACCTCTAGGAATGGTTGAATCTGTCCATTTCAGTTCCTCTCCCTTTTTTCTGTATTTTTTCCTGTAATTTTTACTGTTATGTCTTAAATTCAGTTTGTCACAAACTTTGAGAATGCTGTTATAAGTCTTCATGAAAATGTGTAAGAGCATTTGTGCACTTTTCTCCTAGGGTGACCATATGACCGGATTTGCCCGGATTTGTCCGAGTTGTGATGACAAATCCGGGAGGGGGGAAATTGGATTTTTCCAAAGAGCAGCTCTAATGGGAATTAACAAAAATGCTTATAACTCTGTCGTTTTTTAAGATAAAGATATGCAACTTGGCACAATAGTAGCTCTTAGGAAGGGCTTTAGTCATACCAAATTTGAAACAGATCCGTTCATCCATTGATTTTTTTAGGATTTTTTTAAAAATTGAGGTTTTAAAATTATTATTTTTAAAATTGTCATTTTTAAAGATAAAGAGATGAAACTTCGCACCATGATAGGATTTAGGTAGAGCTTTAGCCACACCAAATTTGAAACAGATCTGTTCATTCATTGATTTTTTAGGATTTTTTTAAAATTGAGGTTTTAAAATTATTTGTTAAACTGTCATTTTTAAAGATAAAGAGCTGAAAGTTGGCACCATGATATCGTTTAGACAAAGCTTTAGCCATACCAAATTTGAAACAGATCTGTTCATCCATTGATTTTTAGGAATTTTTTAAAATTTGAGGATTTAATTTTTTTAAAAAAAAAATACATTATTTTTAAAGATAAAGAGATGAAACTTGGCACCATGATTACTCTTAACAAGGACTTTAGCTATGCCAAGTTTGAAACAGATCTGTCCATCCATTGAGTTTTAGGATTTTTTAAAAAGTTTGAGGTTTTAAAATTATTTTTTTAAATGACATTTTTAAAAGATAAAGAGCTGAAAGTTGGCACCATGATAGCTCTTAAGGAGAGATTTAGCCATGCCAGGTTTGAATCATATCTGTTCATCCATTGTTTTTTTAGGATTTTTTTTAAAAGTTCAAAGTTTTAAAATTATTGTGTTTTAAAACTCAGGTTGTCAAACCTCCTCTTTGGGGTTTTGCATATTGAGCAGTTTCAGCCCTTTGCATTAAGGGGATATCCAGTCTTTAGGTAAACTGCCACAATACCCACCCTAATGTTAGAGTAGAGAAACTTGTGACAATTATACACAAGCTTTTTTAAAAAATTGAAATTAAAAAAAGCCAGCCATCTGGCCGGCCAGTAGCAAACCCTGTTAACAACAACAGCAGCTTGCAATGAGTGAAGATACAGTCAGAAAAAAATATTTGAGGGAAGGGGAGACTGTATCACACAAAGCATAGCAAAAGCTTCAAAGTACAGCAAAACCTACAAAAGTAGGAGTGAGTGAAGTTAATTTCAGATACATTGAATCTCTCACTTGTTCTTTATTTCAGTGATTTTAACATTAAGATGTAGAACAGATTTGTCTTAAATGTGTGCTGTAAAATCAGACATGTGACCAAGGCTATGTTCGGGTGGGTACGCCCCCTTGGTGCTGGACATGCCCCCTTGGGGGCCGACCATGTTGTCCTCCTTTTTGGTTTCCAAAATATAGTCACACTACCTTTACTATGCAATTTTGCCTCATATAAACATTCTTGCAAGTCATTTTCTAAAAGCAATTGATTTTTGAACACTACTTTCACTAATAAATGCATTTTTGCATGTGTTTTTAAACTGGAGAACTCCACTGCAAAATTCTGAGAAGGGTACATTTTGAAGGATACCTGAGCTTTGCTTTGCATTAGGGAATTCCACAGTAAAATGTGAAGCGAACCACTTCCATCCCTAATAGGCAATACAGAAATAGTGAGAACAGTGAGAGGCAACACTGAAAATATGACAAGACAGTGGATATATATTAGAGGAGTTGAACCTCTTTTGGCCCAAGCACAAAATTCAATTTTGAAGAAGCCTGGGGGCGGTCAGGCCTATGGCAAAAGGAGAAGGAGCCAAAAGCAGAAGTAGCAGGGCCAACATCTATATCAATATATTTGAAGATTAATCTCCTATAGCCAGTAACTAAGCCTTAGGAGAGGCATTTCAACCTTTTAGAATGAGGGGGGAATGCAAAGGCCAGGAAACAACCAAGCAATTGGTGGTTGCAGGGAAGTGGACAGGGACAGAAGCATCACCCTATGTGGACCTCTGGACTGGAACCCCAAGCAGGCCAGATTTCACCAGTGGGCCTAAGGTTTAAGAGCCCTGACCTAAATGCAAGCTATAAAAGTACTGCACTGGCTGCCTGTTAGCTACCGAGCCATGGACAAGGTTGTGCTATCTTACAACGCCCTAAACAACTTGGGACCAGGATACCTAGCAGACCGCCTTCCCTTATACATACCCAGGCAACATTTCTGATCTTCAGAAGAGGCCCTGCTTATCATTCCGAGACAAAGAGAATGTCATCATGAAGAACCTCAAGAGCAGGCCTTCTCTGTAGCAGCACCCAACCTCTGGAAAACCCTCTCTCATGCGGTTCGGGAGACGAAAAACGTAATAGCTTTTAATGCCTCCTAAAAACATCTCTCTTTAAACAAGACTTCCCTGGACTGTAACTTATTCTGGTTTTATGTGATTTTAAAGTTTTAAATTGGATTTTATGGTTTTAGTTGTAAACTACCCAGAGAGCCTAGGCTGTTGGGCAGTATAAATACGAAATAAATAAATACATAAATAATAAATGACCGAAATGCAAGTTATATCATCATAGAAGAACAACACATTTTAGCTCAATCACTACCATTGCTTCCAGTTCACACATTTAATGAAGTAAAATTGTAATGTAGCATAGTACGTTTTGCCTTTTCACAGCAATAGTGGTTAATCCTGACCATTCAAAGGAGCTCTGTCAGACATAAGGACTGGGCTAAACACAGCATGTCAGCCGTCCATTGTGCATATTAGAGCGCTTAGCAATTAATGTTGTTGCAACCTGTCCGAAGCCACATAAACAGAGAAGTAATCAAGTACCTGTGGGGCTGCAGTTAGGTACGGCCCCTGGAGGCCTTCATTGTGAGAGGCTTGGCTTAAAACACAAAGGGCTAATTCACCCAAACACTTTCTGGACTTGTTTTTCAATCTGTCAAGATATGGTAAGATTCCAATGAGCTGTGTGGATGCTTAATTTTATATTTTACAGGGGAGTGAAAAGCTGCGATTTGGAAAAACCATATAGAAAGACCATTTGTTGATCTGTAGCAGCTAACTCCTGGGAGTTTGTGGTTCAATGTATACCTACCCATCGGGTTGAATAGAAAGGTTTACGTGGTGCTAGCATTGCTGAATACAGGTCCCAAAGTACAATTCTGATGGTATAATTTTACTTCTAACGTATTTGCAAACCTATATTGGTTCTATACAATGTTAATTGTCATGGCATCCCCTGAAGAAGTCTGAGAATTGTAGATTTATGAGGCGTTGAGAACTTTCATTGAATAACCTCAGCCTCACATGATAAAGTTAAAAGTCCCAGGGTTCCCTGAGAAGAAGCTATCATTATTATATCTGTACTGTAAATATGACTTTGTTATCAATGGAGTTCCTTCACAGTGGTTCTGAGAGTAAGAAACATGTGAAGCTACTCTGAGCGGTTTCTCGACTACAACAGGCCTAATCCTGCCAAGCCACCGATCCACCAACCCCATATTTCTGTGGTGTGAAAGATGTTTGTGCCTTCCTGCTTGCCAACCTTTTCCCTCAGAATAATAAAGAATTTGTGCCCTTTGTGTCAATTTTTTTGGCTGTATCTACAAACAAAACAATAAGGCAGGCCTGCACAAGTTGTGGCCACCCACCAAGACTGGCTCAAGACATTTTGCTGCCTGAGGCAAAGAACAGGATGATGGCCCCTCCCATTCCATGTACAAACATTGACTGGACCAGAAGATGTCTTCAACATTGAGGATGGGACAGCATCCTTTGCTGCACCTGAAGGCAGCAAGCTAACTTAAGGGGTGCACAGTAGGCCACATGGTGCACAGATCTCTCTTCCAACATCTTGCTGCCACCACATCACAGCATCTGCTGCCTGAGGTGGCTGCTTCCCTCTGCCTGATAGTAGGGCTGGCTCTGTCACCCACCTACCACAGCAGGACACACAACAAAGCTCCCATTTGGTGCCTGCCTTGGACTGCTAATATAAGGTGAACATCAGGGACTTTGAAGGCTGCCATACGGAATTGGTAGGCTGAGTTTCACAATTTGTGCAGGCCCTGCAATACGGTTTCGTCTAGGGAAGCAATGTCATCACCAGCTGAGGATTTGGATTCAAACAAAAATCCTTCCCATAAATAAGTAGGATGTTATTTGATAGATGCTAACATTTGTTTAAACTTTCAAATTTGTATCTTTGGCAGTAGAACGATCTGGCCTATTCCAGGCCTGAAATAGATCTGAAACAGACATATCTTGGTTTTTTGCCTGAGGACTACTTGCTGTGATTGACTGCCAGAACCGCAGTAGGATGGAGGAGATGCTGGGAGATCCCAGCAGCAGCTAGAACAGAACCTTTCCCTTTGACAATTAAGTTATTTCAATTACATTTTTTTAAAAAATCAACAACACAATCCTACTATTTTGCACTGCGGTAGCTAAAGTGCATGCCTTGGATCGGGCAACCCAATTGTAGCCTTCATGCTTGCCAATAAAAGCTTGAAAAGTTTGGCTCCTCAAAGTTCAAAATGAGGGGGTGGGGGAGAATTATACGTGCATTAATCCTTTGCCATCTCATGTTTAAACCCAATTTCATATTTCAGATGATAGACTATGTAAGCGACAGGAATGTGAACGAACAGGTTCCAATAGTGACACTTTTGACAGTATTCACAGTTCTGAAAGCTGTTCGTGGCTTCTTAGTTTTAAAAGTAAGAGCGGTTAAGAAGCTTCTAGTCCAAAGACTAACATCATACCCTAAGCTTGTGACGCATTTACAATTAAGTAATGATGTCCCATTAGTTATTTTGCTGTTACACATTTTACCACAGAATTGTTCTCTAAGCTGCCTCTTCATATGTGCCCTTGTGATAAATTTTATCAGTGCTCAGCTGGACAGTTTTATACTCTGCAGCTGCATAGTGGCTTTTTATCTAGGTTGGCACCCCCCAAAAAAACCAGCATATCCCGGACTTAATTTATATTGTGGCATTTCTGTCAGTAGATGTAAAGTCAGCAGTTTGCGTTCCCTGAGGAAGTTTACATGGAAGCGGGAGCTTAGCCGCAGAATAAAAGAAAGATGGGATAAAAGTAATACAAATTGTAATTATGAAGTATTAGCAGCTATCTACGGCTAAACAACAAATAAAATGTAATGTTTGTTTTCTTGCCAGTCTGCTTCCCCCCACTCCCCCAAACTCTACATATTACACATTTGTTTCAGCAGCATTTGTAGCAATGCTATTCATGCTTTCGGAAGAGCGTCTGGACCATTGTTTCCATATTATTTCTCTCTGTTTTAAATAAAAACGTTATCGAGGTTAAGACTTGATAGGAAACAGGCTGCTGACATGAACAGATAACAGAAGTGCAATTCCATCCACTGAAATTTAAATAAGCTTTGCATCTGGCTGTATTCGATTGTACACTTCATTGTCTTAGCGTTTGCTAACTTATTGTAATGGGGGTGTTTAACTGTACATTTTTAATGAATTTTATCTATTCTGTACGTATTTCTAAAATACTGTTGCCACATTTATCGTGCAGTGTCTTCTAGATGAACTATCCCAAGATGTTATTTCATGAAAGAGTGGCAGATAACAAGGTAAGGCCTCATCTCATATTTCCGGAACTTTGAGGTGTCAGCTTTTGACAAATAACAACAATTTAAGATTCTTAAATTCAGCGTCTGGACACATTTGTCCCAGGCTACCTGGAAGTCACACTCACCTCCAAGACATTGCTCTAAGTCAACTGTGGCTAGGTTTTGTAGATAAATGGTTTGGACTTTATTGTGGTTAGAGCTGGTTGGGATTTAGGGTGTACACATTGAAGGGCCTTGACAGGCTGACTGAATTTGTATTAACTAACTAATAATTGAGTAGATGTAGCAGAGGGTGTATGCTGCAAATAAATAGATTCTGTAAGTATCTAGTGTTCTCTCCTGCAAATGATATAGACCCCATAAAGCTTCCCTAAAGTTCTTATCACTTGGAGAGAAATAAAAGCAATACAAAATCCAGTATTACTGATTGTCATTGTCATGGTGAAGTGGTTATCCTAGGACTCCAAAGATGGATTATTGTCCAGTTTGCAGTGCAACTAAATCCCCACACACACGGCTGCTGCTTGAGCACGAGAAGTCTGAAAAGGATTCTGTAAGCACATTCAGCTGATAAGCCAGGGTCTGGGGAGCACGGTAAGAATGTTGACCTGAACATACTTATAGTGTGCTTTCCAGACCTTGGCTTGTTCTAACGGGCAGCCAGAAAGCCGCAGACAGGGATTATGTGTGCACCCCTCAGCTCCCTCCCCACTTGCCTGCCCTTCATGTGAGCAGACAAAGATGTAAGTGGAGACAAAGATGTTGCACCAGGGAATTTGCAGACTGAAGTTCAATCACCTGCCCTTAGAGCTGACAAAAATTCACACTGCTAAATCGGACAGCAGCACTGAGGCAGCATCCTGCAATATTCACCCCATGCCATGCATTTATTTACTGTCACGGACCCAAATCTTGGAATTAAGGTATACGATGAAATTTATTTCACTTCAGATACTGTCACAACAACTCCTATTGCATTTGAGTCATGCTCTTATTGTGGGTCTCATCAAACCTTCCGGCTAAAGGGGAGTGGCATTCCCAAGACCAGACCATGCAACCAGGGACAATGGGCTGTCCCTTTAAAAAAAAACACCTTAGGAGATGCATCCTCATTCATTGGTAGAACTTTGCATGCCATTTGACATTTTCCCTAGCTTTCAATCCTGGCATATCCTTTTATTACTTGACTAGACAGACCAACTTTGTAGAAGGTAGCTTCATAGGTCTGTTTTCCAAATGGAAATGACAGCTCAACTAAAAACGTCTAATGGCAGGGATGCCAAAAGTTCAGCCCGTGGCCTGCCTGCAGCCTGCCAAGCCATTCCTGGCACTCCACCAGAGCCCCCTGCATCTGCAACCGTGGTGCATCTGCCTGAGGTTTCCCATTCTAGTGCTAGTAAGAAAAACTCTTCCCTTATCTCCACCTCTGATGAGAGGTCGGAGACAAGGAAGGATCCCCTTGCTCACCAGAAAACTTTGAGAACTGCTACATCACTAGCCTTATTTAGTCATTCTCCACATTAATCCTACACAGGGAGAAGGGGGAGCAGGATGGCACGGACATTGGCGGCTGTGCGTACATAACTTCCACACTGCATGGCAGGCTTTCCCTATGCAGATATTTGCAGGGCTTCAGGGGTGGGATCCTCAGCATAGTCCCACTCTCTCCTTCTCCAGGTGTAGGTTTTACACATGGAGAATGACTGGATCGGGCCAATGCATGACTGTCTATCAACTGGAAACAAATTGGGCAAGACAGTCCCGTTACCAGTTGGCTAGCACACAAGAGTAATGTGTGAGACTATTTGGCTGAGGCCATTTCATTAGGCTAAGCAGCCGTGGTGAGATAAAGATTCCTCACTTTATAAACAGTGTTAATGCTGGCCTTTGGTTAATAATTTTTGTGTGCATTTTCACGTCTACAAGCCATGTTTACTCCTCAGACTATAATAGTTCCAAAAAAGCATACTTAAATACATACAATATTGGTACCAAAATGTATATTTAACTTGGTAAATACGTCTTTAAATTCCTCACTATTTAGCCAATCCTAAATATGTATTTACACAAGTCTACTTTCTATGTTTACTCAAGTGATTGGAAGAGTCTCTTGGGCAAATAATACTGAGTTTATAACCTGCCATGAAAGTTTATTTTTATTTGCTTTTGGAAAAAATATATACTTTAGCTTTATAGGATTTGTGCGTGTGTGTGTGTGTGGGGGGGGTATTTTTGTACTTGCAATGTTTCTGCCTGATACTCCTGATACATGGGTGGGCAAAAGGTAGATCCCTGTGTGATTTGCACTTGATCCGCAAGGATTTCTGACTCCCAATAACAATAGCAGCATCAAAATGACTCTCCCCACTCCTGCCCTAAATTATATTTCTGAAATGTAGAAAGTTTGGGATTTTTGTAAGGAAGGACTGTGAGCTCTGTTCAGTTCTGGTAGTTAAAAAAATTTCCTAGGTTCAGAATTCTTTAGTTGTAAGTGTAGATCTTCTGCGCCCTGCTCTGGTTGGTAGATCTGAGTTCTAGTAAAAAGCAAAGTAGATCCCTGAGATATCCCTGTTATAATGGAAACATCTTCAAATCAAATGCTTTGCTTTCTTAATTACTTGCACAGTTTTAAATTACTGTACTTGCTGTGTCAGTTCATCAAGATAACAAATGGTGCCTCCAATTCAACATGTATGCCCCAACTTGTGCATTACATTGAGTACACTAGTGATCGGCTGCATGTGGACTGCAGGCGCTAGGAGTTTTCACACTGTGTTCCCCAGGCAGTGAGTCAGGCTCTGTGTGCTTAGGGTGTATCAAGACCAGCACACTTGTCACATTTCATTTCAGTTTTATCCCTCCTGCCATGGGAAAAAAACAAAAAATGTTAGCCTGTATGCGTGGCCATTGTTTCCCAACATTGCCTGCTGTGGACATTAAAAGTAAAACAAAAAACTTTTCCTTGATAATTGCTGAATCTGTACTATGGTACCTATTTGCACATCTCCTATACATTTACTGTGCTTTACATGAGTTTTGGATCTTGGGTAACTTTGAAATCATTTGGCGATACACATGGAGTGGAGTTGCTCCCAAAATTGCAACTAAAATGAAACTTTTTATACTGTATTTCGTAATTGTGTTTTTAACCTGTTGGGTGTTTTATTGTGGTTTTAATTTTTGTGAACCGCCCAGAGAGCTTTGGCTATTGGGCAGTATAAAAATCAAATAAATAAATAAATAAATAAATAAACCTTAAACAAATTTGGGAGTTCTGCCTGATGCAAACCTCTTGAACAAAGTTTAGGAAAGCCTAGTACTATTTCCCAAGGGATTTCTACAGTTTGTTGCACATTTCTGAGTTACCACTGGATTTTTACATAAAGCGTTATTCAAAGCAAATTTGGAGATTTGTCCTAGCTGAAATGTCTGATAAACTGCAAGGGAAGTGTTTTTATAAGACTGTGAAACTCATTGGGTGTGGAGACTGAATAACCATAGCATGGAGGTATCCTCCCAAAAAACCCACACACACCACACCATGGGGTAGAAGCTATGGGATGTAAAGGATGTGACAAAACAAGCCCTCTGAACTGTGGTTTTGGATTTGGGACTCTTTTGTTTGTTTTTTCTTTTTCAAATAATGGACGGCTCTTCAAAATGGACGGCTCTTCGCACGACCAATGAGAAGGCATTGTACAACCGTTCTGTCTTTTCTTCCTTAACGGATGTTCCACAGTAAGAAATGAAATGGAAGCGAGGGGAGGGTTACACAAGGAAGACAACAACATCTGGATCCCCTGTTAAATTCCATGAATGAGGCTTGTCTGGAAGAAGAAAGCCTTGTCTGGAAGAAGCCAAGGAAGGTGTAATTACTAAGAAATACAGTTTTTCACCATTTCCTGTTCCAGGTATAGGAATGGGCTAGGCTGTAGTTTGAAAGTTGCTGAACACCTTCAAAAGGCAAATTCCAGGAAACTCTCTCTAAGTGAAAGTTTTTCAGGGATTATTAGAAAGCAGACAGGGTGGTTGTCACATTCTCAAAATCTTGCAATAATTCCCATGTATTCATACATGCCCCGGTAACCATCTCTTTCCCCCTTTAGAGGTTGCCCTGTGTCAGGAGTTGGATGTTGTGAAAATACAGCTATAGAAGTGTTCAACATTGTACAAGATCACGCTGCATGTTTAGGGTAGGTTATAGCCATCCCTTAGGTCCTGGCAAGTCCTTATCAACCAGCACATGAGTCAGGATATTGGAGTTTAAGTCATAATCTCGTTCTGGCCGTGAGGAAGTTATGACAGAAGAAATAAACCTCATGTATGAGAAACAAGTCATGGATCTATCTGAGGTTTGTTTCAATGCTTATCAGCTTCATCCACCTTCATTCAGCTCTATCGAACTGGACTATGAGAAATGCAAATAATATATATGGCATAAGCACTGTTAAGAACTTATTGAGCACCAATGAATTAATTGTAGGGCTTAATGACTTCACTCCAGGCAGGTTAAACTCTTGCTATGGAAAACAACAACAACAACAACAACAACAACAACCTGGACAGAATAGCAACTGAATAAAATGACCAGAGAAAAACAATCCTTACTGTTTAATTATCATCTCCATTCAGTTATCAACTATATTCACCATCTCCAACCAGTTTAACATTCATACCCAATGCTACTCCAAATATTCAGAGTATATATTTGTTTAATAGCACTCCAGTTATTGGGATTCGGTTTTCACTTCGGTGAGTTAACTTTTCCAGTGTGTGTGTTTTAGTCTTCTTCGTGCATCTGATGAAGTAGGCTGTTACCAATTAAAGCCCATGCTGTAAAAAAAAAAAGTGCTATAGCATATCTATAAAAAGATAACCTTTTAATAACTCAATGCTTATGAAATTCAGCCTCTATTAAATGTGCATCATACAGTTTGCATATTTTTCAACTGACTTATTCAAGCAAGGATACAAAACTATTTTGCCAAACTTAGGAACCAACAAGATTTTATAGGAGCCACTTAGGAGGAGGAACTTTTTTTTCCTTACCTCTGTGTGTGCCCGTTGCCACTACAATTTTTTTAGGCACCAGTGGCTAAGCAATACAGGTGTGCAAAATGGGTCTCCTCTGCCTCAAAATTCAATCCAGAGCAGATCCCCCTCTCTGCCTCATGAAATTACCTGTCAAAGAACCATTCCGTTTTTGGGTAACCAGTACATTCTCATCAATGGGAATTAACAGAAATGCTTAACGACACCCTCAGTTTTAAAGATAAACATGTGGAAATTGGCACCATGACAGCATTTACAGAGGGCTTTAAGCATGCCCATTTTGGAGCAGATCCTTGTATGCAGTGATTCATAGGGAATTTTAAAAATCTGAACTCAAATGTCCTCTCTCAGGCACCTCTTGCGCAGGAGAGGGAAACAAAGCAGCAGTAAAGCACTTAGTGCAATAATAAATAAGTAAATATATTAATAAATGCCACAACAGCAGCACACAGCTTGCCCAACCTCAGAGAGGACAGGAGGCTTGCAGAATGAGGAGGAGGGCCCTCCTCCCCCCCTGTCAGTCCAGCACATTGGAGCGAGTCGAGTCAAGGCAACAACAACAGCTTTCCTGAAGGCTAGGCTATATGGCTTTGAGGAGGAGGGGGCCAGTGAGAAGGAGGAGGAGCCCCCACTGCACTGGAAGCCCAGCCAGCCAATAGGAGTAATAGTTTAACTGAAATAATAAAAAGCCTGTCTGCCTGACCCAGGTGTAGAAACAAGCTTACTGACTGAAGTGTAGAAGCAAGCCCAGAAGCACTTTCACACTGTGGCTGACTTATGAGTCTGAGTAGAAATGTGCAACTAACCAGCCCTGCACTCCCCTTCTCCCCCCACCCCCCACAGCAGAACCAGCAGCACAGTGTTTCCCACGCCTCATGATGGAATGTTATCAAAGTGTGCTTTATTAATTGTGTACTGCTTGTGTGCACGGCACAACCCTAAAACACATGAACATACAAGTACAAGAATACACTTGTAACTTTGAAGCCCATTGCTGCTGGGAAGGCTCAACTTAGAGGAAGGAGAGCTACAGCACATCAAACCATTAAAGGAAATAAAAACATTGGAGGGAAAAGCCTGAACAGAACAGGCAGCAATATTTCCAAACGTATTTCAGTTGAAACTGCTTCTTTTCCCCTGATTTTTAAGTTAAAGAACAGACAGACAGACAGGCAGACAGACAGACAGACAGACACAGAGAGAGGGGGAGAGAGAGAGAGAGAGAGAGAAAGAGCTGCCTTGAATGGACTTAAACAAACATTTGAAGGAACAAGTCAAAGAAAAGGCTTTTTAAAAGAATTTCTTAAGATTTTTGGACATGCACATGCTGGGAGCGGGACAGCTAAAACAAATGAAATATTAAAGACAGCCAAATGGGGGGAAACAGCTCGCTCTCTAGCTCGCTCTCCCCCCTCTCTCTTCCTCTCTCTCTTAAACAAATTCAGTTTGCAACAAACACTAAACAAACGGTATCTTTGCTCTCTCTCACTCTCTTTCTGACCGAAACAAATGCCGCCACATCGAGAACCCCAATGAACATGGAAAAATTATTGGCATTCCCTCCCCCAAACACTGTGATTGGAGGAGAACACAGTCACAGACAGTGCTGTGGCAATTCCTAATTGGTTAGCCACAACTGTCAATATCAACTATCAAAACTACCCCACCCCATCACCTCATGTTCTTTACTGGAAGGTTTTCAATTAGACACACCACACACTCAAAATGGTCTTGTTCCTTATTGGGAGGTTTTTAATTAGACACACCACACACACAAAATGGTCAAATAATTTCGAAGATTTTATAAGCTCTGATTGGGCTGTCTCCTCTCTGAAATTATTTGATGGGTTTAGAAGCAGCCAATCACCACTCTGGAAGATCTAATGCTCTGCAGATGTTTGCAGTTACCAGATAATTCCAGGGCGGAGAGCACACCCCTACTAAGCAATGCTTGAATTTATGGATCCCTGTATACAAATCACATAAGCATCTTTGCTCTTCCTACTTTGGAGGAATTTGGCATGCTAGAATTGCCTCTCCCTCACCCCACCCTATATTATCAATGACAGACAATGCGAAGGAGAATGAAGCAATCCTGCAATCTATGACTCTTCTCAGCTGTTATGAATATACAATTTGGAATTTGTCCATAATGATCACGTAAATTCATTCTGTAGAATGAACATGATGCACTTTTTGATTCAATGTATCATCAATATTGAAGGTGTTTCTACACAGGGCTATCAGATAATATATTAAGTGAAATTCTATAGCCCTTTACCTAGGAGTAAGCCCCATTGAAGACATTACACTGTAAATTTGATGTTGTATCGCAAAGCTTTACAAAACTTACTTTAAAATGCCAGATGGATACAAGATGATGATGCCAGATGATAAGACAGGGGCCACAATCACATGGAGAGTTCTACTTGTGTTCAAGTGAATGTGAGTAGAATTCCTTTTCAGACCTTGCCAATTCAACATGGCAAGGTTTAAACTGAGGGGGCAGGGCCTGCCAACCAGAGATGGCCTGGACACTCTACCCTGCTTAATTCCTCACACATTGAGGCAAATGCCTGAGCAGGGCTAGCGGCTGATAAAGTATCGTATCCAAATTTTTAAATGAGATTAATGTTATTCAACATTCTAAAACATGTAGAAAACCTTTTTTTAAATCAAGATAATATACCTAAACAAACTCTGATGGGAAATGGGAAAGAAATAATAGCTGATATGGTCAAAAGGCCAGGCAAAAATCAAAATCAAATGCAACCATTTGATTTTTTTAAATGTTCCATTCTATCAAAGCTTTATATCATTTCGTTGTTTCTTTTTTCCCTTCTTTTTTGAAAAAGCAAAACATATGTAGAAAATATGGAAACAGAAGTATCTGTTTCCCATGTGATGTGGCAGAACAGAGAGCTGGACTCTCAGATGAATTTGTATAAAATAAATTTTACACTTCTTACACTGATTGTATGGAAATGTTCATTCCATACTAAAATACAGCTTCAAAACATGATAGCAACAGTTTAGTTCAAAAATATTGAATTGGCTAAGAACTTAATGTGGTAGCTTTCTTGGAAAGAAAACCTCAAGTGATTTTCAAAAAATCATCTGAGATAAATTTACTACAGAGCCAGGTGTCCAACAAGTGTAAACTAACTGGCAGAAATGTAGATAGGAAGAAAAAAAGTTTCATCATAACTGTTACTGTATCTATAGAATAGTGTTATAAGTATTT
Organism: Elgaria multicarinata webbii; assembly: GCF_023053635.1. Taxonomy (NCBI): domain Eukaryota; kingdom Metazoa; phylum Chordata; class Lepidosauria; order Squamata; family Anguidae; genus Elgaria; species Elgaria multicarinata. The sequence goes on from NC_086176.1 coordinate 77,533,039, forward strand.
TAAAATTATATGGATAGACAGACAAACCGACAGAACATTGCAGCAAAGAGAATTGTTGCTGTAGATTTTGAAGCTGGGTGGGTCAAATATAGACACAGTTCTACCATTAGGCAGTATGAGGCAGTTGCCAGGTGGCAGATGCTGGATGGTGTGGAGGGAGGGAGTGGTGACACCCCCTGACCATGTCTTTCTGTTGGAAGACAGAACTGCGTGTTTCAGACAGCCTGCCCTGCACCCCTTAATCTAGCTCGCTGCCCTCAGATGAAGTGAAGGATGTTGTCCCATCACCAGTGTTGAAATATGGTTCAACTTCCAGTCTGGCCATCATCTTGTCCTTTGTACCAGGCAGAAAACTGTATTGGGCAAGCCATGTTCAAACATTGTCAGCCCCATATGAACACTGCCATACCATTCCCTTGATCACACCCCACATGGAAATATGAACATACTCTTAGTGCAGTTCAAATGCCCAATGTCCGCAGGAGATACTGGCATTGTAAGGGCACTGCACACATGTGAAGGGAAACACAAAGTATTTCCTCTTCCTTGTGCAATGCCACTACAAGAAAGGACAGGGTGTTGTTGTTGTTGTTGTTGTTGTTGTTACAGGTAGGGTGGTAACTGCTTAATTGGTTATAGTACAAGTGACAGGAATGAAGTGGGCATTTGCCATTGTGGACATGAATTCAGGAGGCCTTAGAAGGCAAAAGCATTAATACATATTAAGAGTGCTTAAGTTTGTATCAGTAGAAAAAAATAATATATGTTGGCCAGATGTCCCTTCAGTTCTACCTGCGTCCATGTTCATCTATCTATCATTGTGTTTTAGCACAGGATATGGTATGACTGGCAGACAATCTGGAATCAATTTGCTTATCTCTTTAAAGTTGTTGAGAAGATTCAGAAGTTGCAAGGTCCTGAACTATAAAGAAAATCTTGGAACTAAGAACAAAGGATCATCAAGAAGAAAGACTTTTTTCTTCAAGATCTGATCTCCGGATCCTGGTGTGCTCCAAATCGAAAGCCATTTTAGTGGAAGCATTTCTTGTTTATTAACACAACCGGATACCATTGTGTTTGTTAATTGGCACAATAATTTTCAAGAAAGAAAAAGAAATAGCTGCTTTATGGACTTCATAAACAGCTCAGAAGGGGCTCTGAACTCAACCACATGTTTTCTGCGAATTTATTTAAGATGCCATATAAATACCAACTAAATTCTTTATCAGGAAGTACCCATGCAGCACGGCGTTGGAACTGACATTTTTTAAAGCTATGAGATAGTGTAAGTGCCACCAGGCTCCAGGTTCAGATACACCTATTCTTTTCAACTTTACTCTTTCATGGTAGATGAAGTTCAGGAGCAATGATCTTTTCTACATGGCATTATTAGCCATGTTTATATCTTTGTACTTCATGTGAATATGGATGCAATTGTAAGTATCCTTGCCAGGAGGTAAGTCCCATTGAAGACAGGGACACTTGCTTCCAAAGTAAGTGTGTTTAGAATTAGGTTGTTAATCTGGAATAACAGATTCTCTGATTTTAAACTTTTGCCACAACAGTTGGATTATGAGTACAATAAGAAGGTTATGGGGACAACTAGTCTAGGATAAATTATGAGTTTTTGAATATGTGTTCTAGAATTTCTATCCAGACTCAGTGAGGTGGATCAAAGCCTACAAGTGTTTCTAACCTGAAGCAATATTTTATGACAGAATAGGCAGGGAGAGAGTGCTATATGCATAAAGCTTCATGATATCTTCTCTTTGAAACTATTATTTCTTAAAAACATTGTAGTCATCAGAGTGATTGTGGTGCCCACAAAATCACTTCAAAGAAATGGCATTCCAATCCAAAACATGGATGTCATCTACCCGCTGTAACACAGGTTTGACATCACTGCAATGACACAATGTCATGTTTTGTAATGTTGTTACTGGAGAAGATTGCACTAATATACTGATATAGCTATTCTTTGTGCCAGTGCACACATATTAAAGTGCCTGCATGACATGGAGTCCATTAAAAATTGATCCATATCACAGTTGTTACTGCAAAGTAGTTCATTTGCATGCAGCAGTATGGCAGAAAGACTGGGCCATTTTTACCACAGTACCTCAAACATTTCTTGTTGGATATTTGTAGAGTAGTGTTTTGACAACTGTCCAATCCACATAAATAGCTACACCAGCTAGCTTTCCATATAGTAAAAGCCACTATGGGGAATGATTTAAAATGGCCTTCACAGAACGTTCATAACATCAGCCTTTAGGATTAGGTTAGGGCCATTAGGGTTACGTTGTAATACTTAACCCATTGATTTAAATAGCTGTATCTCAGGACAATTGCTTCATAAGTCAAAGTCAGTTATATCCACATATGCATGGCCTCTTTTGGCTTCCAGCTATATAATTTGTTGTTGGTTTCTTTCTTTGATTTACTCTAAGAGAGAGAGAAGCAAGGATCAATATCTGCTGAAGCTTTTCAGCTCTATCCAACAACTCTTCGGATATCAACTGAGAGCCAAACAATTGTGGAGTATCCTAGCATGTAGATAAATCCATCTGCATATTGACCTCATTCAATATTATTTAACCCATGATGAGCTGCATCTTTAAATATCCAACCCCTGCTGAGAGGCTGCAGTTTCGTGCAAACCCAGGAAGCTTGGGTCATGCGAAAGTAAAACAACTCTCACATACCCTGTGGTCTGTTCTAGTGTTACATGAGGGTTGTTTAACCTATGTTCACCAGATTTCCATGACTTGGTAACCCCTGCATGCATAGCAGCCTCACCTTGGGTTAATAATCCATGGTGGGCTGTCATGTCATGCGAACCAGTCTATTGAATTAAATGTTGCTAGAGGCAAAATCAATTAAATAATCAGCCATTGTTAGATCACATTCTTCATGACCTTTTTATTAAACAAACTCTTTAGATTTCATAGCACCATTGTGGTTATTCTATTCTATTAAGGCTAGTCTCTTAAGACAGTAAATGATTGATTTAATAAATATTGATCACCTTCACCAAACTTTTTCTCCAACAACAGATATTACCATTGCTCTTGTGGTTCAACAGTTTCCATTGGCTAGGAAAGTGTCACATACCAAACCATTAACATTTTTGTTGTTGCTGCTAATGGTGGTGAATATTATAAGAGAAATGTATGCCTTGCCTCTTGCAGATTTATTAAGAAGCAGTTGTTATTTTTCTATTTATTGGCAAATGTTAAAGTATTTTTCCCCAAAATAAATGGAAAGGAATTATGGATTGAATACTGTAGCCTAAATATCATTGAGATAATTTTCATTGCGGAACTCTGTAAAACATCAGTTCAATTTTGAATAATATTTTTCTTGCAATTAACAATACTGAAAATCAATTCAAAACCAGTGAGGGGTAAACTTCCATCACCTCAATTTTCACTTGCTTTTTTTCAACCAAGGCTTTGAATCCTTCCAAGAAAACATCTCAAAATGGTGTCTATTAGATGACCCCTTCTCCAATCTCTCTGAACTATTAGAACACTCTCTAGCCCTCCACTTCTTTCCCTTTTTTTCCAAACTTACCTGTAGGTGTGGAAGGGGCAGCACAGGAAGCAATAACAAAGTCTTCCCTCCTTCCCACAAATAGCCAGCACTGTTATCCTGATGAATCACCTACACCTGGCAAAAGGAGGGTGGGAGGGTTGCCAAGGGTGAAGGAAGAGGCCATTGCTTCCTTAAGCAGCCATAAATCAGCCTCCGCATTGGCCTGGCAACCTGCAGGTGGGCACCTTTGGGAAACCCACATATGTCTTCCCTCCCAATGGAAATGGGTGGGACAAAATCACTCTGGCCCAAACTCCAAGAAGCAGCATTTTCATCAGGAAAATGGTTAAGTCTCAGGGTCATGGTCCCAATGTCATCATCCACCAATCCTGCCCAAATTTAAATCTCATTTGACCCTAAATTGTTCATTTACTCAGGATCTACACTACTGCTTTATAAAGGCTTATAATAATATTGACAACAACTGTTAGGGCCCATGACACATTTCATATACTGTTTTCAAATCATTTCCAAAGTGTTATATCCTGCTTAGTATAGTTCTGGCACACATAACGCATTAAACAAAGTTCTTGTACTGAGTTCTTATAGGGAACCCTGGACAACATCCTGACATGTTTGTAAAGCAACCCATAGATCTCATTGGCTTCAGGGGTCTGTTTGTCTGCACAAATGTCTTGAATTAATCTCAGTGACCGTTTTAAGAATATTTCTAATATTTGCATGTGCAAAAAGCACAGGAATAGGACTATGTGCTCTAAAGTAAGGCTGTGCTATTGACTGCTGTAATTTGATTCTGGTTTGCTGTGGTTGGACAGACTATGTGGTGAATATTGACTTTCTTAAAGGTTGCCCATTTTATTGTTTAAGCCCAGGGAACGAAAGAAAATTCAAAGAGGAGCTACAGGAGCTACTTTCCTTTGACATCTGGCAGAAAACTTGGCAAGCCATGAAAGATTCTAATATGAGCAAGAAATGAAGGATGTTATAAATACAATTATTTCAGAAGGTGGCATTTAATAGGAAAATGGAAGGCCTGAATATAGAATGTTGCATGCTGTTGTATATGTATAAAGAAAGAGGATTCCATGATTCTAGTATTGATTATCAAGGCATGGTAACAGTGGCCACAGTCACAATTTAGGATAATTGATAACCACAACCACTGTATCTATGATAGAGCTGGTGCTTATTTATTGGCTGTATTTTGCCCATAGTGATCACGGGAGGTCTCCATCTTTGGCTCAGACTGAAATTGAATGTATCAATGAAAGCATGCAAAAAGTGGGTTGCGCAATGGACAGGTCAATCAACCATAAGTTGTGCCAGTAGCAGAAACCTCACACAACCATTTTACTATCTGCCAAACACCATCACCATCATGATCCTTATTTATTTAATTTATTTTATTACAATATTTTTGGCCACTTTTCAGAGCAGAAACCTTCCCAAGACAGCATACAACAAAACACATAAAGCATCTGTTACCATGCATTTCAAGTCTTCAAAGCACCAGAATGCGACCCAGTAGTTTAAATTACCAAATCATGAACCACCGGCACTCTAACCATATAATATCTATGACCAGCTGCATTTTCTTTCAAATAATTAGTTAATCGAGATGTCTTCTTTGCAACCATCTATCTGTAGTGCTGCAGGAATCTAAAGGATTAATGTAGGTGATGCCTGGAAATTGAAATGTGCTTATTAACACTGTCATACAAAGACACAAAAGTGTTGCTAGTATGAAATAACAGTGAGTATTGGTAGTTTATGACTATACATTCTATTGCTGTCAAATTACCCAGTACAAATTTGTCAGGTAAAGTGGGCATCCCGCTAAGGAAAATCTGTGCTTTTATGACTTACACTGATTGCTTTTGTTATAGTTTTAAGGCATGCTCTAAAATTCTTTGTAGGTGAAGGGATCGCTCATTGGTTTTACTGTTCACTATTATATAACAAGCTCCCATGGACACAATATAGCCTAGTGTCAGGATCCTGAGCAATTGCAATAATGAAGAAGATGCTATAGTTCAACTTCACTGATATTTTACATGGTAACATCTACTTTTGAAATCTCACAGTCAAACTGTAGTCGTCCCATCTGGTCACAAAATCTATATACCAGTAAGCAAATGATTATCCCTGTATGGGAGGAGTCAAATAAAAAATGTTGGCATGTAGACTTGCCCCTCAAGTAGGGTGGTGGTGTGTGTGTTTTATGTCTGTATGCATTCTCTGGAAGGATATACAGTTTCGTACAGCTAGTACAGCTCTACTGCTTTGAGTGGAGGGGAGCACTGGAAGGAATGTCACACTTGAGCATACCCTTCTGAATTAACTTCTGAATTAACTACACCCCCTCAGTGCACATACACTGGAGCAGGCTTCTCCAACCTAAAGCACTCCAGATGTTTTTGACTACAAGTCCCGGCATTCTTGTCCATTAGCCATGATGGTTGGAGCTGATGAGAGTTGAATCCAAAACATCTGGAGAGCACCAGGTTGGTGAAGGTTGCACTAGAGAACCAGAGTGGTCCAGGCAGGATCTACACTACTGCTTTAAAACGGTTTATAACAGTAGTGACAACTGTTGGGACCCAGGACACATTACAGATACAGTTTTCAAAATGTTTTCAAAGTGTCATATCCTGCTTGGTGTAGATATGTGAAAATGATTGGACCTGGTGCTGAGAAACCTCTGCCTCTGTCAAGGGCCAGATCTACACCAAGCAGGATATGACACTTCGAAAACATTTTGAAAACTGTATATGGTGTGTGTCCTGGGCCCCAACAGTTGTCAGTATTGTTATGAACCGTTTTAAAGCAGTAGTGTAGATCCTGCCAAAGTCTCCTTGGAGATTTGGTCTTTCACCAGTGACTATCTGTAAAATGGGAATCAGTAACATGTAAGCATACACTTCTGAATTAACTCCAACATACAGAGAAGGGTAGTTTTGAAGATGTGGACCCAAAAAGATGCAAACAGTCATAAAGTATAGTTCATTGCCTAAAGTACAAGGCTTGTATATTAACTCAGGTTCTGATTCTCTGCTCAGCTACAAACTGCACTGGCACAATGGTGTGTGTGTGTGTGTGTGTGTGTGTGTGTGTGTGTGTGTGTGTGTGTGTGTACACTATTCCTCTCCCTAACCTACCTCACATTTGGTTGAGACCAAAATACTGCCCTGATCTTCTCGCACGAATAGAAAGTTGCAAATATAAATATATAATAATAAATAATATTAAAGTCCTGCTTTAACCCATTTCTATGTTTTGATTGAACTATGTATTATATATATTGAATATGTACAAATGGGGTATTTTCAGTTATATATTGAACTAGACAGAATTCACCATGGCTGATGTACCAATTTGGCCACCTAAACTTGAGAAACTTTTGACATAGCTACATTGCTTATCATACAGTCAGATAGCAAAAGAAGCTGGAGAGAACAATAAAAAGAACAATTCGTAAGTGTTGTTTAGAAACATGTAAATAGTGCTGTCAGTTGGCGGTATTTCTCTCCCCCACCCCTCTATTTTGTGCATTTACATTTTCTAACTGCAGTTAAAGAACATTTCACTGCATGGTACTATCAATCATACTTAACCCAGAAATGTGCTGTACATTAGTAATGCTTAATTGGCATATTTAAAGTAAATAGCTACTTCACTTCTGCTGTAAATTCCCTGGAAATAATTCTATGATACCCTTGGAATTGTTTGTTCTGAAAATAACTAGAAGGAATCTGAAGTATGTATTCTGATAAGAGACTATTAGAGATGGATTGTAATTCCCATCTTGCCACGTTACCTGTATACCCACCTTGTCGGATAACCATCAAAATACATTTACAACTGCAGTCTGGCTCCTACACAGGAAAATAAATGTAGCTGTGTAAAAGCTGGTTCACGTGGTTGTAACCTTTGATCTCTACAGCCATTTTGGTTTGGTTTGGTTGTTTTCCCAGCCATGACTGAATGTGTTCATAGCAAAAGAGCTTGGTGGATTGACTAGCAAAGTATGAGCTGAAATCACTCATGATGAGCTGTAAATTTTTGCTGACATTCTCATTGCCTGCACTTTACAGAGTTTGATGGTAACAACAACAGCAATGGTGCCACACTTCAAGGAGTTCACAGTCTAAAATAAAGAACGGAAAGGCTACAGTGTGCAAACCTGCATAATAACTACTAGCGCTTAGAACTGTTCAGTCATTACATGGATTAGAATGATCAGTCCACATTAAAGTGCATGGGCTAGGCAATTTGGTGATGGTGGACCACTTATGTGGGTATACCCATGTTTACTCACAAAAAGAGCTCCATCACACCTACTTTTTTCCCCTGGTTTGCCTCTGTGATTTCCACCTCCGTTTCATTAGCGGGTCAAGCTAATGGTCCCTTTCACATATGTTTGTGGTATCGCCACTGTACCAGTGAAATCTCCTTTCACTTGTTTGCTCTTCCACTCCACCCCGCCCCTTCTTCTTCCCACTCCAATTCATTGGTTCTTGTCGTTCAGCTGAGCACAAGCCTGTTCATTCGACACAATGTGCTGGAGGAGAACAGCCTCGACTTTCTCTTTCATCAGCAAGACCTAATTATTACATTTTCAACTGCACAACACATAAGAACATAAGATCAGACCAAGGCTCCATTTAGTCCAGCATTCTGTTCACAGTGGCTAACCAGCTGTTGACCAGGAACCCACAAGCAGGACATGAATGCAATAGCAGTCTCCCACCCATATTCCTCAGTAACTGGTGTACATAGGCATAATGCCTCTGATACTGTAGGTAGCACATATCTATCAAGACTGGTAGCCATTGATAGCTTTCTCCTTCAGGAATTTATCTAACCTGCTTTTAAAGCCAACTAAATTGGTGGCCAATAGGAAGGAAAATAACTCCAAGAAAAAGGTACAGAAAACTAATCTGGAGACCTCCCCAGGGCAAGAGTTCTATCACTCCCATCCTAGGGGAGGAATAGGGAAAGGGACTTTTGCCAGGGAGGAACTTGAACAAGCAACAAAAGAAGGTGTACTGGAACTTTTAGTAAAGCCCCTCCCACCACCACCAACTAGCTCCCCACAGTGAGCATGGGATGGAAAACAGGGAGCCAGGTTCCAGTCCTGCCACAGGAAAGGTACGAATTCAGACCAAATCCACCTTTTGCAGGCCAAGCCAGCAACATCCATTGTCAGAGGCAAAAGAGGAGGAACAAGCAGAAACAGATCCCACTTTGCACACTCAATGAACAGCTCTCTAACCACTCAGCCACAGCAGCAGACAGGAAAGGGTCACATCATTTGTCATCCACCAGCCCGCAATCCTATACTTGAGATATAGGAGGATTTTGTGAGGAGCCTAAGTCATGTAGAACAGTGTTCATGTGCAGAAGGTCATGGCTTCAAATCCTAGAGGTGATCTGTTACTGGGAAAGGCTTGAAGGGTCCTCCACAGGATCATCTGAGTGTGGCACTTGCCTGAAGCAATCTGGTGGAGCTCTGCATGGGTCCATTCATCCTTTGGGTTTGCCCCTCCCCCTAGCAATACATGTGACCCCCTCCTCCTGTGCCAGTCTTAATGTTCTTAACATTCTTAATGTTCTTCTTTCTCCCCCCCCACCCCAATGACTGACTGCCTCATTCACCAAGTGAAAAAAGGATTAATTAATTAGCATGAAGGCATCTTGAGATTTTGAGTCATGATTCACTCACACTTGTGTTTTCTGGTTTGTTTGTTTGTTTGTTTGTTTACCCTTTAATCATGTGAATTCAGTTTGATTTGGAAATTGAATTGCACAATCTTGAAAATGTCTTCTGAATTTTGAAAAAAAAATACCATTGTTGTGCCAGAGTGATGGGGTGAGATACGGTCCTAAAAATGAATACATTTATGCCATCCACAAGCCAAAATGCAATGTTTGATTGGTAAGGAAGTGCATATTCTGCAGTTCTGGAAGTTGCTTTACTCACCAATCTTTTCCTCTGTTAAACGACAAGATGTTACACTCCATTCTCTACTCATCTTAAAACCCAGCAGCAAATGGGGAAAATATTTTGCTGCAATGTACTTTGGCACTCCATTGCCATACAAATGGTACAATGTTGACTGGCACTTCCAGTACTGTGTGGTGTTTCCTTTCTAGTTGCCAGCTGGCTAACAACAGCCAAATGTTTGTACTGAGAGAGAAAGAGGGAGAAATGGCCATATCCTTTGGCACAAATAATAATAATAATAACAATTATCTCCTCCTCCATAACAGGCTGGTAGTTCTTCAGCCAGACCCTCTGTTCTATCTTTGCAACTCTGAGGCATTCTGTGATTTCCCCATTCTACTTCTGAGATCTATGTAGCAGATTGTTTGGGCTAGAGAAAGATGGAGACAGGAAGCCCCATCTGGTATGAATTCTTCATTTCTCTATTTGCTCTATATTGGCTCTATGGCTTTCCATGGCTCATGCAGTTTTGAAGATAAAATGCCAGAGCTGAACTGGGCAAAGGATGCAGAAGCCAGTGTTCCAGGGCAGTCTCTATTGTTTTTTGCATAGCATTCAGTCACGCAAATGGTGTATTTTAAACATTTCAAAGCCCTGGTCTCTGTTGAGGAAATGGTTCCCATTGGAAGGAACCGTGTCTCTCAGACCTCTTGTTTCTGAATCTGGTAAGCAGAGGCATAATTCATATTTACAACAGCAAATTCTTCAGTAGGTATTCTGAATTTCACCTACTATTTCATGACAGTATATAAATTCTCCTCAGCTGAGGTGTTGTTGATTTCTTTAATGGTGATCTCTCCAAGCCATTTCACAAATGCCATGATTAGGAGATGTACAAAGTTGGGGAAATTATTAGGGGTGTGCTCTGCTCTGATAGAATAAGTGAATCCAGAGCAACCCAATGCGCCTCCACTAAAGGTGGAGGCGGATCGGGGTGGGGGAGCTGTGAATGCAGGTAAGTGGGGGGAGGGGGCTTACCTGGTGGCAGTCTGTACGGCGATGGCAGCAGAGCCAGGTAAGGGGGCAGGGGGGAGGGGGCTTACCTGCCTCCGTTGCCGGCTTCAACTGAGGCCCCGGCTTCAAACCAGAAGAGGACCCGGCCTCCTCTTCCGGGTTGAAGCTGGGGGCTCAGTTGAAGCCAGTGATTGACCGCGATGGATGCAGGTATGGGAGGGGGAGGGGGCTTACCTGGATCCACTGCCGCCGCTCCTGCAGTTTGTGCGGCGATGGTGGCGGAGCCAGGTAAGCGTGGGATGGGGTTTACCTGGATCTGCTGCCCACCGCAATCCATGCAGCAGCAGACGGCGGAGCCAAGTAAGGGAGGAAGGGGATTCAGCCCCCATTTTGTACCACCTTCCCCACTTACCTGCCCCCACCATCCACCGTGGAGGCAAGTTAAGTGGGGAAGGGGGGGCAAAATCTCTATCCGCCTCTCCAGATCTCACTCTGTGTAGTGGATCGGGAGAGGGGCGGGTCAACCCGAAGTGGTTTGGGCCCAATCCAGAATTTCCGGATCGGGCCACAAAGTGGTTTGGGGGGGGGGTCTGTGCACAGCCCTAGAAATTATATCTTTTAATGGTGGAGGAGTACACCAGTTGCTAGGGAACATGGGAGGGTGGGTGCTGTTGCACCATGTCCTGCTTGTTCATCCCTGGCCGGTGGCTGGTTGGCCACTGTGTGAACAGAGTGCTGGACTAGATGGACCCTTGCTCTCATCCAGCTTGGCACTTCTTATGTTCTTAACAGGTTTTTAAATTGCTCAAAACTCTACTGTAGGATCTGACAAGAAATTGCATGTCGCTACACAACAGTTCAGAAGATGCAGCTTGTGTGAAATGTGGCCCAAATTCTCATGAATATAGAATGGCAGAACAATGTTACATCAGTGCTCCAGCATCTGCATGGTTTTGAACTTTGTGGGCAGAGTTTAAATGCAAACATGACAGATTTAGAAATACTTGTCCTCTCCAAAACCTGACTGTTGGATTGCGATGTCTGTATTGGCTGTTCATGAGAAAGTCACATACCACCACAGAATGAAGTAAGAGATTTACCTTTCCATCTAAACTAAATATGAAGAAGCATTTCTATAAACAACTTCTCCAAAGGTGTTTATTAGTGTTCATAACCAAAAAAAGAAAACTAATAAAATATTATCACCACTAAAAGACTTTCTGGAGCTGAATCCGTGACGTTATCTTTCTGGTTTCCTGATCCTTCTCGTCTTATTTTCTTTCTCTTTATTTTCTTTCTCTCCTCTTTTTCATATTTTTTAAACTACCCACTTGCTTTATTTGTACTGTCCATTTTTCAAGATCCCCCCACCCTTACCCTAATTGTACTGTTCTACAGCTAAACAAACAAACAAACAAACAGGATGTAATAAAATACAATAGGAAAGGGTGCAGTTTTTGATTCTCTAAACCCCTAAATTTCTTAGGTCCAGGATAACTCAGGCAGCTCTTGCTTCCTTATCTCAGCTCTCCATGGAGTGCATATGATAGGAGTTTTCTTAAAACAACAACAACAACAATAACAACAACAACATGGGTTAAGAGCAGGAATGAACAGCACTGTGCATAGCTGCCCTGTGAGGTGAGTCATCAGAGTTGCAGGTTTGAGAATCTCCTCAGCCAGTGAAGAGTCTCTAGAGAGACTCTGCTCACCCATGCTGGCCGTTGGTCCTTCTCAATAAGAAGCTCTATAAAGGTTGCCTGTTCAGGAATGATAGCATGTACTCGCTTACAGCTTATATTCACTCTGGTGTATATTGACAGTAAGCCTATATGCACCAGTTGCTGGGGAACATGGGTGGGAAGGTCGACAGCTGGTTAAGGACATAAGAAGTGCCATGCAGGATCAGACCAAGGGTCCATCTAGTCCAGCATTCCGTTCACACAGTGGCCAACCAGCCATCGGCCAGGGACCAACAAGGCAGGACATGGTGCAACAGCACCCTCCCGCCCATGTTCCCCAGCAGCTGGTGCACACAGGCTTATTGCTTCGAATACTGGAGATAGTATACAACCATCAGGGCTAGTAGCCATTGATAGCCTTCACCTCCAGGAATTTATCCAACCCCCCTTTAAAGCCATCCAGATTGGTGGCCATCACTACATCTTGTGGTAATAAGTCCCAAAATTTAACTATGTGCTGTGTGAAGAAGAACTTCCTTTTATTTGTCCTGGATCTCCCACCAATCAGCTTCATGGGATGACCCTGGGTTCTAGTATTTTGAGAGGGAGAAAAATGTCTCCCTATCCACATTCTCCACGCCATGCATAATTTTGTACCCTTCTATCATTGCACATCTCTATCACTGTGTGAACAGAGTGCTGGGCAGGACCTACACTACTGCTTTGAAATGGTTTATAACAGTAGTGGCAACTGTTGGGGCCCAGGACACACTCCCTATACAGTTTTCAAACTGTTTTCAAAGTGTCATATCCTGCTTGGTGTAGATCTGGCCCTTGACTAAATGGACCCTTGGTCTGATCCAGCATGGCTCTTCTTATGTTCATCTTAGATATAGACATATTCTTTGAGGGTGATCCCCAGCCCTGAAAGTTTGCCAAATCCTGAGCCTGAACCTGTTCTGAGAGCATTGTAACACTTTTGTATTGAGGTCAGTTGCATTCACTTGACTTCCATTGGCACTGTAGCCATGTCCAATAACTTTTCTGCAAGGTAGGGATTGGCTTTTCTGTTATGGTAGGAGCAATAAGATCCCATCTAAATCTGTATTCATGCAGTGCACACCATTTTCATCTTGATCAAGCTAGTGCTACTCAGCTCTTTTATTTGGGAGAGATTGCAATAGGTGTATATATGGTGGTGGGAGGCTCCTATTCCAAATGGAAATAAGAGAGCCTTAAACAGCCTCTTTTGGATTGCTTTAATCCAAGCTAGGGAAGGAATGGCATTTCTCTTTAGAGATCATTAAAAAATACCATGTAGCCCTAATCAAATGAATTGGCAAATTAAAAACTGAAGCCCATTGAAGCCTTGCTCTTCAAACATACTGTGATGATGGTGTTTATTTAAAACCAAAACTATTAGCGAGGGAAAAGCCCAAAAATGTTATATGCACAGTACAACAGTATAAACCATAGAATTGTGATTAGAACACTGAGTTAGAAATTTCTGGAGGTACTTGCACTGTAACGAAGACTTTTCAGTGGTGACATCACATCTGTGGAAGGCCCTCGCCAGAGAGGTTTGCTTGGCACCTAAATTATGGTCTTTGGGGGCACCTGGTGAAGACTTTTTCATTCTCCCAGGCATTTTAAGAACTGTTTTTAGCACTTTTAGATCATAGCATAGTTGATTTTGCTGATGGGTTTTCTTTGGTTTTATGTTGCGGTAGACTTTAGCTTTTATTATGGGCTGTTTTTATTCCTTGTTTTATTGTTTGCATTGTATGTTCCTACTGTATTGTACACCACCCAGATAACTTGGCTTACTGGGGGGATTTAAATGTGCAGTGAATGGAAATAAATAATAAAAAAAATAAGTCACTAAGTATTTTGCATGATTAAACATTATGAAAAGAGAGAAGATGCAGAACGTTTAGAAGCAGTATAGTGTCAACCATACCATGTAGTTCCAGCCTAAGTGGTTTATCCTGAACATTAGCGTCAACTTAATGACCAAATGGTGTTTTGATCATTAAACTGAAGCCTGGGATAAATATCAGAAGCCCTGACTGCAAAGTGAATGTGCAAAGTGAGAAAAGGATTTGTCCTTCATACACAATTTACAATTAAAGCCTTTCTTCTCTGCATTTTAGACATGTTTTTCAATATGACTAATACTCCATCAAACAAGCTAAGATACCGCAAGAAATATTTGAAGTGTGAAAGCGAGCTATTGATTGTTATGCCTGTTAGTATAACCCATGGAGACAAAACATTGGCAAGAAGAAATAACACCTGGAGGGTATCTGATTTTTGTTTTGTTTTTTAAAGGAGCAGTGGATGGTAAAGCATGGCTGCTTAAATTAAGCTGAAAGATAACATGTTGGTTCTGTAAGGGTGAATCTCACATAAGAGCAGTTAAACCCTAGAAAGTGAAGGGGCAGAGAGATGCAATGGGACTGGCACTGGGCTGGCCAATTGATAGCATTATAGCACCGGTATAGTGCAGTTAGGATCTTAGGCATTCCCAGCAGAAAAGTTCAGGAGGAAATGCCAATCTATAAAAAGAAGAAGATAGTTAACTGCACCAACTTCTCCTCCAGTGCCTATGGCAACAGTGCCAACACTTGCCATCATGAAGTACCAAGCCAATGCCATACTGCAAGGCGGTGGGGGACGGGACCCCACAGCATCACTCTATCCTAACACTTGGGCCAGATCTACATGTCGTTGCGAAGGCGCTTCCGTGCGCCGTTTTTAAATACGTACCTAAATGAAGCGCCTCTTTCTTTACTGCCTCATGTGCCTTTTCTTTCATTTCGTTTCGTTGGAGCGGTTCACACTCTTCTAAATTTCTGTCCCTTCCGTCCCTTCCATCCCAAGTGGGCGTTTCTTAGAGGCTGGCTTTGGTGGATGCTTGTGACATTCTCCCTTTCTCTTTAAATTCCTCAAATCCCAGAATTCCCTGTTTGGGTCGTTGTGCTCGTTGTGGAGAAGAAGATGGAGTCCATGGATAGTGGTAGGTTATGGACTTTTTTTCTCCCTTTGGCCCGAAGTTGCCTGTCCACGTGCACATGTGAGGCATGTGAGACGATCGAAGGAGAGTTTTGTATAGCAAGGTTTTTCTCCCTTTGGCTCCAAGTTGCCTGTATACGTGCGCATGTGAGGCATGTGAGACGATCGAAGGAGAGTTTTGTATAGCAAGGTTTTTCATCTAACGCCTGTTATGAATATAAGTTTTTTTCCCCTTTGGCCCGTAGTTGGATGCGCACGTGCACATGTGTGATGAACGAACTAGTGCTACGTATAGGAATTATGTGTCTCCCTTTGGCCCCAAGTTGCCGGTACACGTGCGCATGTGAGACGATCGAAGGAGGGGTTTGTATAGCAAGGTTTTTCTCCCTTTGGCCCCAAGTACTAGTGCTATGTATAGGAATTATGTGTCTCCCTTTGGCCCCAAGTTGCCGGTACACGTGCGCATGTGAGACGAACTGCTATGTGTTTCAATTTAAACATTCCTGTTGGTTTAAACATTGTCTTTCAATTTTTAATACAGGTAATGGATGGCTTTGCAGCTTTGGGATTTCGGGGATCCTGCAGAGCCACAGATAGAACGCATAATTGCAATGTTGTTGCTGTATATTCCTTCACTCTCTTCGCGACTTTATGTTTTGTGTTACGTTGTTTCATATTGAATAAAAACCTTTTGTATTGGCATCTGTACTTCCCTTTTCAACCAGTAGTCTCCAAAAAATGAAGTTTTGTTTAAAAAATAACTTTATTTAAATTAATAATGTACATAAATAAAAAATAGCACTTCATTAAAAAGAGAACATGCATTCATCAACAGACATAAAAACATCAAAATTAAAGAGTAATCTAAGGAGGGGTGGGGTGGGTTTGTGTGTGGAGGGGAGGAACTTAACATTATTTACATTCCAACATGCAGAAATGAAGTGAGCTTGACCAGGCAGCAAAAGCAGTTCTGCTAAGAAAAATTCTGTGCAAAAGTGCAGGTTTTGAAAATGGGGGGGGGGGGGGGACTGACGAAAGTATCTGTTCTTACTTTAAGAAATTATGCCATGAGGCAGGGGGAAGAATACATTAAAAAGAGAACATGCATTCATCAGCAGACATAAAAACATCGGCATTTTCTTCTAAAGAAAAAAGTTAATGAGAACACAGCTCCCCTCTCCTCGCTCGCGGGAAAGGTGAAAAGATGGATGCTGCTTTTTGCGCCGGATTTGTGGGTTGGCTATAGAGTATACGCACAATAGCCGCCGCTCTGTAAACAGCAGAGTAACCGAACATGCACATATGTGCATCCCTATCTAGAGCTAAAAAAAAATTTTTTTGGAAATGCAACAGAGGAAAGCAATGAGGAAAATGGAACCCACCTCGCCTGTCCTCGCACGCGGGAAAGGTGATGATTAAAGATGGATGCTGCTGTGCGCGCCGGATTTGTGGGTTGGCTATAGACTATACGCACAATAGCTGCCGCTCTGTAAACAGCAGATTAACCGAACATGCACATATGCGCATCCCTATTAAGAGCTAAAAAAAAATTAAAAATTGGAAAGGCAACAGAGGAAAGCAATGAGGAAAATGGAACCCACCACACCTGTCCTCACACGCGGGAAAGGTGATGATTAAAGATGGATGCTGCTGTTCGCACTGGAAATAGTATCGGAAGTCGAAAGGCAACAAAATAAGTCTGGGAGGAGCGAGGCGGGGAGGAAAGAGCGAATAATTTTTACACATGTTGGAAGAAGGAACGCCTTAAATTAACTTAAGACAGACTAAATAACAGCGCTCAAAAGCCGGGAAAATGCACTTTGAAAGTTAGCCTGTGTGTCTCTATGAGCTTCGGGGCACACTCCAGACACATGCAAGTGCCTTCGCAACGACGTGTAGATCTGGCCATAGACACATAACTTGTATTAACCTAGAGGAGGAATGTGCAACTTCTGGAGGTCAAGGGCTGCATTGATCCCCCCACCCAACCCCCACCAAAATTGCTGCCGCTGTCAAAATTACCACTGAAATTGTCGAGGTGGCAGCAAAAAAAGCTGTGATTTTGGAAGGAAGGAAGGAAGGTGAGTGTTTCCAACACAACTTGTTTGCAAACAGGATTGTGCTCTTGGAATTGTGCCCCATGAATGTAATTCTCCTTGAAAACATAGTACGCAGAGAGTGTAGGCCTTGTTCCCTGGCAAAGTTACTGTTGAATTTGCTGCTGCTGTAGCAAATTCGGCAGTCATGGCAGCCTGCCTCCACCCCCTCGCAAAAATGGCCAGAGGTTCATGTTTCCCATACCTACCCCTGGGAAGTTGGAACACACTAGGGCCACAGCACCTTCAAGAGGCTCAAACATCCATGGTGCAGGCAAGAGAACAGGAAGAGAGAGGCTCCTCAGATCACTACACACTTGGGTTCAAGTCCCCTTTTGCTATACACAGGGTCAAAACAGATGTGACTATATGTACAAGTTTTGAAAAGATAGACCATGTATTAAATAACCATGAGTGACCCCAATCTATACCCGGACTGAGATATGGGAGAAGGCGGCCTTTTCCTGCCACTCTGTTTTCCCACTGAGAACTCTTCCTTGAAGCTGGTACATATATGAAATACCTTTTGTCTCGCCTAACACTGACCATGGCTCTGCCCACTGCCAGCATGGAGTCCCTGACAAATTATGCCCAAGAGAATGCTGTCCTCAATAGACATTCATAAAGCATCAGACTGCTTTCTGACATTATGTCTGTAGCATGTTGCAGACTAATAGATTCTGCAAAGGGTGTTTTTGCAGAATTGATTATTCTGTATTTTGCAGAATCTAAATCTGGTTGCTTTCTGATATGGCTTTCTGGAGTCTTACAGTATTGTTACATGGACAAATTAAAGCTTTCTGTCTTCCATAAATGGACAGATTAATGCTAGACAATTAAACCTTTGCACTTCAATTTGAAACCTTGCTGAGACTTTTGCATGCCTTCTTTTGAAATGCCCCCCAAGCATTCAGGGAATCTAAAACATGATTTCTTGTGTACTCCACTTTCCACAGCTGCAGGTTTTCCTATACTGAAATTCAAAGGAAGATGCAGGGAAGCGAAAAGCCTTCAAATATAATGTAGGGACTTACCCCATTGGCTTTCAGCCCCATCAATCAACAAAAGACTACAGAAACTACAGAGTCACACTTCACTTGTGGGGGGAGGGGTAACAAGTAATAGCCAAATCAAGTGCACAAATATTAAACTAGAAAGGGGTTATGGAGGAGCAATCACTAATGGCTTCTGCTGCCCTACAAAGGCCTACTTTACACTCTTGACGCACTGGTCCATGGCAAAGACCCAAGCAGTACATATTCAAGACAAATGGAAAGTGAATTATATTCTCCACTACCACATAACATAAAAATACAATATATTTTGAAACTATTTGTAATTGCTCAATTGAATAGATTGAATATTTTTTCTGCATATGCAAATCATCAATTACACATCTGATTTCTTCTTGCCTCTAGCCTCTGTCAGAGAGGTTTCTTAACTACATCCCATGGGAAAATGCACATAGCCTGACTCATTTTCAAGCCCTGACAATTGGGATCCCCTGCAGTCACAATTGCTGAAGAGCTCTGCAATGTATTTTTTTAAAAAAATCTCCCTACTATACATTTCTTAAAGGTGCTGACTGATTAAATCTAAACCTCCGAAAGGTGTCTAGGGAATTTCTTAACAATGGAAAGTTAATGCAAACATCAGGTGCACCTGAGTCCCTTCTATATGATGAGATCTACATCTTGCAAGGGAGCAGATTCAAATGTTAGTATTTCTATGGGGAATGTGAAGGTAGAAATGGAGAACGGATTGCAAGCCTATATAGAAGGAGTAGAAAAGAAAGCCAGAAGTCAGGAAGGAAGGGATAAGGAGGAAGTTAAAACAGAGAAATTGATAGTATAAATTTAGGCTAATTCTGCGGGATTAAGTAGACCCATGCTTAGGTGCACTAAGTGAATATATTTAAACCTTAGAATCATTGAGATGCTACAAAAGGTCTGTGCCTTAACACAGGATTGATCCTATCTAAAGATCAAACTGTGTGATCAACATTACAATGTGCTTCAAGAAGAGAGCAGATGGACTACCAGGGGAAAAAACTGCTAACAGAACTATATCTCAACATGACTCACAATAAGGCATATGCTGTAAAGGAAGCAGTGGACGGTATTGGTGAGGAGCCCTGTATCATTCCTAGTCTGAGCCATGCAAAATTTCTTCCAGTGATATGTCAGTCTTTGAGGGGCTGCATGCAAGTAAAACCCATCCACCAAGTCAACACTCAGGGGCTGTCTAAATGTTGTCTTTGCCTTGGGGTGGCTCTGAATCCACACTGCGTGAGTTATATGATTCTGGCCCACTTGCATTGGCTGCCTATATGTTTCCAAGCCCAATTCAAGGTGCTGGTTTTAACCTAGAAAGCCTTACATGGCTTGGGACCACAATACCTGACAGAACGCCTCTCCCAACACGAACCTACCCAAACACTACGTTCAACATCTAAGGTCCTCCTTTGGGTGCCTACTCTGAGGGAAGCTCAGAGGATGGCAACAAGAGAGAGGGCCTTCTCTGTGATGGCCTCCCAACTGTAGAACAATCTCCCTGACGAGACCTTCCTGGCGCTGACATTGTTATCTTTTCAGCGCCAGGTCAAGACTTTTCTCTTCTCCCAGGCATTTAGCAATATGTAATGTGCCTGGATCTGTTTTTTAGGCTCATAGTTTTTTAAAGTTGTTATAGTGGATTTAAATGTATGCTTTTATGGTTTTTAATTTTTATATATTGTTTTTAATTGTTTTTATCTTATGTGAACTGCCCAGAGAGCTTTGGCTATGGAGCAGTATACAAATGCAATAAATAAATAAAAACAAATAAATAAATAAATAAATAAAGATTGACTAGATCGACCAGTGGTCTGACCCAATATAAGACATCTTCATATAAATTAGATTTAATGATAGACAATTCAGGAGAAGTTAAAGTTCCAAAAGATGGTACCTAATTTATTATAAAGAAGAATCTGTTAATGATCCACATGTACTTCTTTTAGTCTGGGTATCAAATGAACTTTTTCAATTACCATTTTTAAGAGCACAATCTACTGGCAAACAACACTGTTTTAATTGAATCCTGATGAAATCTGTAATCACAGTAAATATTAAATAGGTACAATTTAAATGTTTTTGTGAAATACTTTATATACACCTCTAGACTGATACTAACATCATGTCATGAACTAACAGTTTCATAGTTTTACATGCGATAGCTTTTAGATCCATCGAAACATCCCCTTAGTATGCTTTTGTTTATGCGGTGCTGGCTGTAGACCTTTAAAGTGTTACCTCTCTTGCCTGGATTGATCCCATTTTTAAAACATCATACGAATATGGAACTATGAGGTAGGAAAATGCTGCCTCTTTTATCCTTATCTCTGAAGTGACTGCTTCACACTAATTCATAAGGTTAGCCTGTAGCATTCAGATGTGAGAACATCTGTTTCAGACAGTGTGCTTCTTGTGTACTATAAGCCTTCTTTTGGGAGAAAGTACTTTGGGAAATTTAACTGTGCAATCTGATACCCTCTTGCCTAGGATTAACCCCCACTAAGTTTGGATAGACTTACTTTTGAGTAAACATGTATAAGATTGCACTGATAAGATACACAGCTATGATTTCAGGCAAACAGCCTTGGGTAAGTTGTTGGACTGTGACTCCCAACATCTCTAGGCAGCATGGCCAATGGTCAGGGATGACGGAGGTGGCAGAAGGAGCTAGCAAAGGAATTGTGTACATAGACAGAAAGAGTAGTCAAGCATGTTAAAGGACTTATGCAGTTATGAAAGGTTTGGAGTTCTGTTCGCATCAAAATCTATTCCAGTGCTTCGGGGTATGCTTTGAGAATGCAGTTAACATGAGAGAGACCCTAGTTAGGAAGACCTCACAAATGTACACCATTATTGTACACCATGTCCCACTTTCAAGTGAAACTAGTCCCCATCTTTTGAAATGTACACTTCTCTGAATTTTGCAAAGAAGTTCTCCAATCAACCACAGCAGGCAAAAATGTATATATTAGGAGGAAATAATATTTTAAAATGCATTGTATTTTGCATTGCAATAAAAGAAAGTTTGGGACAAATTGAACTTAAGAACGGAAAAATGAGAAATGGAGAGAAAGCGAAATTGACAGATTCATCCACTCTTCATCTTTGTTCTCCTCTTCAAAATGAAGGGAAGTGGTCCTCTGGCTATGAGCATTATCAGTCAGCTGATGGGTCTATGAAAGGAAGGGAGCAAACCCATGTTTTGTATCAAGATTAAATTCAATATCTAAATACAATCTGGATTTGGGATACAGGAAAGAGTTTGTGTCTCCTCCAGCAAGCACTGTACCTCCAAAGGGCAAACTGCCTCATACTTCAGAGGCCTTTGTTTTAGATTGTCCTCTTCCCCCACCCTTATGCAAAAAATGGCAAGGGGGGGGGGAGACCAAGCCATCTTCATCGGAACTGTGATAGATAGATAGATAGATAGATAGATAGATAGATAGATAGATAGATAGATGTTTTTTAAAATCATTTCTGTTTTATTAACTATGACATATTATAGCAATTATCTAATAGACCTACTATCCTTATTGGATAAAATACTACGACTAAGTCATAGGTTAAAAAAGAACTACAGAAAAGAAAAAAAAGAAAAAAGGAAGCATTCCATTTATACTGTTTATTACAGTCCATCCTTTTAGGCACATAATCTTAAAACAGGATTCCTTCTTATGCTATCTGTTACTTCAATTATATCAGTATGCCGAACTTACATTAATAATAGTGTACTAATAATAGCAATAATTATGCTGCACTGTTACCTTTACAGCTTCAAAGAATTTTCAGAGCCATTAACCAATTAGTGCAGCAGTGTATTATTATCATTCCCATTTTGCAAAATGGGAAAAAATGAGGCAACTAGAGGACCTGAAAGAAACCATCAAAGTTAGAGTTAAATGGTTTGTATTTCTTCCCTGCGTACGTTACTATTGATTCTAGTTATGAGCTATTTTCAAATCCCTTTTGTCAAGTAAATAGCTTTGAATAATCTAATTTTTGTAGCATTTCTTTCATCCTGTGGAGATTCAGCAGATCAATTTTTCATAAGATCACTGTCTCATCCCAGCTGATTTTCAGCTCTAAGTATTAAATTAGCCAATGTCTAAAATGATGCTTTCACAAACCAAGGCTTTGTTGATATTGTCAGTTTAGGGGATTGATGGCATGAGGGAGTGTAATACAAATTACGAATATCAAAGCAAACAATCACATCAGTGCTTTGCGTGATTGGTATAATGCTTAGCAAATGTGTTTACTTTTCCATTGTCATGGCACTCCTTTTGTTGGGGCTTTGGAGTAAAATACAAATACGACAAAACATCTGTGCTTATTTGTCACATAGCAGTGCCTGGACTAAGAAGTCTGAGAGAATGAAGAGAAATTATATGTTAATGGTAGCTCCCCATCCCATTCATTGCATATCTGACCTGGCCTCCTCCAGTTCTCTAGCAAGCTTGGTACTGTTCAGACCAGTCCAATGGAATTAATGGTCTGCATCTGCCAGGGCTTGGATCAAGTTCTTTCCATGGACCAATACAAACCTATCACATGGGCCTGATCCCTTGTGTAGTTTGCAAAGCTGGAGGATTGTTTGGTGTCCTACAGTCATCTATTTGAAGATGTCCTCTTTTTGAAGGACTGTCCACCAGTCCAAGAGAACTTTGGCTTTTGTGTGGTATAGAAATATAATGAATGAATGAATAGTCCATTTTAAAGGGGAAGAGCCATAAGAAAGAAGAGCAGAGGCTTTTAAGTTGCCCATTGACAGTTAGCTTCTGGAGAGCAGGCTTAGCAGGCACACGGATTACATGGTCACAGTCTTCCTCACTATGGAGAAATGTATTATATTTCTATTTATGTTATAATTATTTCTAATTTTGCATCTATCTATCTTGTATAAAAGTGTCTGCATTTTTACAAATCACTGTCCTCTTTTTCCCTCGTTTTTGATGATACATTTCCTTTTGGGGGGTGACCTGTAAATGACTACCCTATTATTGTCCTTTAGCTTCATTAGGGCCCTTTGCTTAAGCTCCTTATTGTATCTGGGCTGCCTTGTTTATTTATTTTTTAAGGGACAAACCTGACTTAATGGCATTTACGTATCTTACTTATATATGGTGACAAATGTCCTTTTCTCTGGCCCTGGGACCTGGCAGTAGTTCCTCTATGTATTCTGGAGGCCAGGGGCCTAACATTTAATCACATATGTTCTGGGACCTGTAAATCCTATTAATGCTACAGGCTCACACTGTTCCTGGGATCTCAATGTCTCTGAAAATTATGGCACTTATCCCTTCCTTCTGCTACCACATCCTGATGGTTCCTCCTGCCTGTGGCCAGGAAATGCCAGGAGAAAGTAAGAAACTCTGGGACAGGGCTTGGGACAGCAGGGCTTGGGACAGCAGTTGCTTGTTCTATTCTAACACTACTTCTGATTAACTCGATTATCCCTGCTAAAACACGAAAGGAATATTGGAACACATGGGTTAGCTCTGCCCCCCAGACATCCAAGTCAGCCATGCAGCCCAGACAACACATGACTCTTATCAGACTGAAAAGGGCCATCTGTATGCACATAGGCCTCCCTCCACAGGGACAGAAACCCAGGATCAGCCAGGGTTCCCATCGCCCTATGAATACACACATACTCACATAGGTTGCTTCCAGACAAACTCCAGGGCAGCGCTACAGTCTCATTTGTCCCATCATACATTCAATACACACAGGAACCAAAAGCCTGAATAAAGCTATTGGCTGCAGCAAGTCTCACATGATCTGCATACTCTTTATAGATACAGTGAAATGAGTTTGTAGATCACACTACAATGTGGCCTCAGTTTGTTTGTTTTCTCTCATTGTAATGGGCTTGCATCCTTGGCTTGGATAAAATGACCCCCCACTCCCATACTTGGGCTCTGGGCCCATATGTTGGTTCATGAGCAGCAGCATCCATGTGATTGTGCCATTCTAAGGCTTTTTCCCCGGGGCTGTCCCTGGGTGCTCCCTGTGCATCCAAATGACACACAGGGGCTCCTGGGGGCAGGGGAGATGGGCATGGTTCTTTCCAGGGATATAGAAATCCTGGGAAAACCCAATCCTTTAAGCGGTCCTGGGACGATCCCTAGGACTGTGGGTGGTGTGGGCAGCCATCCTGGCTTGTTGCCTCCTCCCTACGAGGAGCGGAGATAGCAGAGAAGCCAGGCAGGGGGAAGTCCAGGGACATTGGGGGTGGGGTGGGGAGCAGGGTCGGGGCTTCTTTTTTTAAAAAAAGTTATTTTTCACTGGAGTGCAAGTGCAGTTCAGCTCCTGTTGCTTTTTAAAAATGGCGGCCGTGATGGGTGTGACGTCCCTCTTCACTTCCAGGACATCACATGGCTGTCTGGATGCAGGACAATGATCCTTGGAGCCAGAAATCCTGGGATTGTCTCCCTGTGTCCCTCTACACCCTTAGGTGTAGAAAGGATATCTAGAACTTGCTTAATCAGACTGGAAACTCTGGGCTGCCTTATGACAGATATTCTTTATTAGAGATGCATACATATTGCATCAAAAAGGGCTAGCGAAGCAAGACACATTTGAACTGATTATGTACAAAGGACCCATGCTAGAGCACAATGATTGATATGGCAGGGAAATGTGCGTACACATTCAGACATCAATATTACAAAAGTAAGTGACCCTGACCTTTCAAAGGCTTATCACTCAGTCTCCAGGATCTTTAAAACTCTTCTACTGAACATGCAAAACACCGACTAGTAGAACTGTTCTGAGAGGAGACGGAAATGTGATGAGTTTGTGACAGGGGAATGTGTGGTCCTCCAGATGTTGTTGGACTGCAACTCCCATAATCCCTCCCAATTGACTATGCTGGATAGGGCTGATGGGAACTGAAGTCCAACAACATCTGGAGGACCACACATTCTTCATCCACCATTGGTTTACAACATATTTAGTTCTGTGGGGGAAATCCTTGTGTTTGAATTGACTTGGGGTCTAACTACACACATTACAGTGGATGTCTCTTCCCGCTAAGTTCAGGAAAAATAAATTGACTTGGTTCATACACAACATTAACCCACGGCATGGGTTGGTGAATTCTGGGTTGTCGTGATCAGAGAATGCAGCGTGCTAACAAACAATGGTTTGTTAACCACGGACAACTGAGAAATAGAATCCATGGTTTGCTGGGTTGTGAACTGTGGGTTGTTGAAGCCATTACATGCAAAGAACATGTGAGTTGTTCATAGATCGTTTCACCAGACTACAGAGGTGGTGGGGGAAAATGGTAAAAAACCAACAAGCACGCCACTCTGCATGCCAATACTACAGTGCCACAAAGGCATACAAAGGAATACAGGGAGGAAAAAACAAATCACAGTTTGTCTGATTATCTACCAGACAAACTCTAGGTAGGGCAACAACCATGGATTAAATAAACCATGAGGTACAGTTATGTCCAAACCAAGCCAGTGTGTTCAGCATTTCCACACTCCCTTTCCAGTTTGTTGCTTGCCACTTGCAGCAGGCGAAGACATGCTAGACACAGTGGCTTGGATCCCAGCTTCCCATCTAGTGGTGGAAGCAGTGGGGCAGAAGGGGAACTTTTTTTTTTTTTTACTGATTCCCTTTGCACCCCCACATCATCTGAAAATATGCTTTAGAGGTGTTGGGAACTCTCTGGAACAGCATGGGAGGTGGCACAGACAGAAGGGGGGAATCAGCAAACATGCCCCCACCCCTGCAGTTGTTTTTCTGAAGGAGCATCCCTTGTTTCAGAACCCTTCAGTTCACAGATCCAACTCAGTATCCAAGCTATGGACATCATCACACATTTATTTTAACAGAGGTTAGGAAAACATGGGAGGAAAAAGCGTACCTCATCACATATAGTTAGGGGGTCTTCAAAGGCACTAGTTTGCATATGTGAATGGAGTCTGAAGTGTAAGAGCTTCAATCTTCTCCCAGTTATTTGGTTCATTTTCAGTTGGTGCCAAAGCACAACTGGTGCTTGTGGGTATGGGAGTAACTAATTAAGAGGTATACCTGGCTGCTAACAGTAACCTGGGAGAAACTACGTCCATTATTGGCTGATGTGGTCAAGGCTGTGGCGTTACAATCCACAAGTCCGTTCCCTAATGTATGTCTAGAATTTGTAAGTCTATTGTGTTTAGAATGTTGACCTGAGTTGGTAGAGACTGAATATCTTAAGAGGGGGGAGGAGGATATATAAGGAAATGGACTAAGATGATAGGGGGTGTTTTTAAAGTACTTTGGTAGGAGGGAGAATTAGAAGATCAGGGTAAAGAGGGTTGTCTTTTGAGTGTAGTGTGCAGATAGTCAGTTGGTGAATATTAAACAATCCTGATAATAAAGAAAGTTCAAGAGTGAAGGTGTGAGAGAAAGCGTGTATGAGAAGAGAGAAAGGATTGGATAAGAGGTTTTAACAAGGGTCTGAAAAGTTTTATTATGAAACAAAGTTTGTGAACATTGAAATAAATTTTTATTTAGCTTGTTTTACTACCACAAAAATCCCACGTGTCTCCTTGGCATTTATCATCTGCAGTATATATCACCTGTTCTGACATTAATTCACCATCAGCACATATAATTCACAGCACATTATTTTATTCCTGAAATTATTCCTGTTTAACTAGGTTGACCATATGAAAAGGAGTCAGGGCTCCTGTATCTTTAACAGTTGCATAGAAAGGGGAATTTCAGCAGGTGTCATTTGTATGCTTGTCACACCTGGTGAAATTTCCTCTTCATCACAACAGTTAAAGCTGCAGGAGCTATAGTGCAGCTATACTATGACCAGATTTAAAAGAGGGCAAGGCATCTGCAGCTTTAACTGTTGTGATGAAGAGGAAATTTCACCAGGTTCTCCATATATCAAATGATACCTGCTGAAATTCCCTTTTCAATACAACTGTTAAAGATACAGGAACCCTGTCCTCCTTTTCATATGGTCACCCTAGTTTAACCCCTTTCTCCACATAGTTTGTAGAGAGGTGGTGTTTGTCCCTCACCTCAGGCTCATAAAGTGGTGGTGCTTAGCTTGAGCAGGGAGTGTCCACGGACAGCCCTGTTGTAAAGAGCCTGTGTCATGGCACAAAGGCCTCTCCTTGGGAAGGCAGGATATCCAACAGCCTTATTTGAAGACTCTACGACCATAGCTAGATGGGGCGATATCCTGGGGCGATCCCCGGGATCATCCCTGTGCATCTACATGATGCACAGGGGATCCTGGGAGCAGGGAGGGATGATTCCTCCCTTTCCCTGGGATCTCACCCTACCCTTTGAGCCCGCTTTTTCACGGAACATATGGGCAGGCATTGCGGTTTGTCCTGGCTCCTCACGGTTACTTGCGAGGAGCTGGGACCTGTGCCTATTGGGGGTGGGGTGGGTGGAACAGGAAAAATTATTTAAAATTGAAAAAACCACTGACCTTCTGCGCACGAGCGTTCATGCGCTTTTCTCCTTTAACAAAAACAAAAAACAAAATGGTGGTTGTGACATCTTCTCCCTCTGAGGTCATCGCACACTGCGTGTAAACAGAGGGGGAGATCTCACGATAAAAAATATCACGAAATCCTCAGCCCTCCATCGCACTAGACCAGGTAGGTCTAGCTGAGGCCTCAGATGCAAAACAGACATTATTTTAAATCTGTATCTAGCAGCTACATCCTTTTTCTCCTTCTTTCATTTTTATTCTAAAGATGGCACAGGGCCCCGATCTAGAACCTTACCATGGGGTGGGGTGGGGGGTTAGAAGGGCTTTTAACATCTGAATTGGGTACTTATGCCTACTTTAAATAAAAATGAAAGAAAGACATAGCTGCTAGATATGGATTTAAAGCAACACCTGTTTTGACACTTGGGGTTCAATGTCCAACGTCTCTACAGCTGCTGGAAAAGATCATATGGAAGTTAGGTTATCAAGAGATCAGCAACCATGGGTGTTTTGCCACATTTTATTGGAGCCAAGCTGAAAAGCCTCACATGGGTAGAATATCTGAATGTGTGCTTCCATACCATTGTAACCATCCATTATTAACACGTGCCATGAAAAGCAACTTGGAAAACTAGAAATTCTTCCTGCAATCTATTAACAGTGCCATACTATACATGTCTACTCTGACGTAAGTGTCATTGAGTTGAGTGGGGCTAACTCCCAGGAGAGTTTGCATAGGTCTGCAGCCTAAGCAGCTGAAATTGAACTAAGGCATTGGTATCAATGTATTTCTTTTTCCATGAAAGATTTGCTTGAGGTTTGGGGGTTTTTTTGTTTGTTTTTTCTGTGCTCAGGAGATGCCCTGTTCAATTGTGGACCATACACACCTAGCACAATGAGCTTGCTCATGTAGTTTGAGACTAAGGGCTTTGCTAGACCTGCCGGGATAAGCCGGCAGGGAGGCGGGGCTACGGCGCGCTAAGTTTAATGCGCACCGCCCAGCCTCCTAGACGGCCGACCTGCAGGGACGACGGAAGCCCTGCAACGTCGGCCATGTTTTGTTTTTTTTAAAGGGGCCATGTGGGGCCCGAAGCCGCCGGAGAAGGTAAGGTTTTTTTTTTATTTAATCCCCCCCCATCCGCCCCCTCGCTGTCTCCTTCGTCGCCCTCCGCCCCCCCTCACCATCTCCTTCGTCACCCTCCACCATCCCCTCACCATCTCCTCCGTCGCCCTCCGCCCCCCCTCACCATCTCCTTCGTCGCCCTCCGCCCCCCCTCACCATCTCCTTCGTCGCCCTCCGCCCCCCCTCACCATCTCCTTCGTCGCCCTCTGCCATCTCCCCCCCCGGATCACCCACCCCCTGGCACGATGGGCACAGCGCTCGTATGAGCGCTGTGCCAGGTCAGTGGCTTTTCGCGACTACTCACGAGTAAGTGAGTAGCCGCAAAAAGCCACGGACCTTCCCACACATTTTGCAGCTCCGGCCTGAGGCCAGGGCTGCGAAAAAGGCGCGCCATAAGCAACTTTGCTTATGGCGCGTTGAAGGAGGCCTCCCTGTGGCCTGGGCCCGGATTCCCCTGTGCGTCATCTGGACGCACAGCAGGGAAACCAGGTCTCAAGGCGCGCTAAGGCCTCGTCTAGGAAGGCCCTTAGAGATAATCTCAATGTGGTGTCTCTGTGGGCGGGCAGGCGTGTATGAGAGAAACTAAAGCAGAGCCTAAATTGTCTTTTAATAAAAATTGATAGCACAGTTGTTTACAGATGACTGTCAAGTCTCATAACCACAGCCCTCCACTTCACAATACCATCCAATACAGTTTTCTGCTTGTCATTTCAACATACATAATGCCTCAGAAGAATGTGGAGAGACAATGCATAGAATTTCTAAATTTGCATTTTGTTTGGTTTGCAGTTTAAACGTTTAATCCAGGGAGTAAAAAGCCAGCCAACATTAAGAAGCTTTAAATAGTATGGAGTTTAATGGGTGAAAATTAGGACGGTATCCAATACTGCTGCTGCACCTCCACACATTCTGTTGCACCCACGGGACTCACCGCCAGTGAAAAGGAAGCTTGTACTTTATAACGCAACCCCAGAAATGACCCAAAACACACATTTGCAGGACAGGACAGGTCAGCTGAGCTCCCTTCTGTGAGCTCTGTTGACTTGCTCCATCCAGTTTCTTCAGAAACTGCTAGTTTCTTGTGGTAGAATGAGTCCCACTAACATGTGGGCAGGGCTGGTGCAAAAAGTGTGACCAGTAGGCTGCATGAGGGTCACCAACCCATTTCTGGCGGCCCACCACACCACCACCATCTGCCATGGTGGTGGCACTGCCTATCTCTGTTCCATTTCCAATCTCTGATTGGTGCTACGCAAAGATTTCCCTTCCTGGCACTAGCAGGAAAAACCCCAAGGATTTCCTGTGTGTGATTCCGTTTATCTTATTAGGGGAAAGGCTGTGGCTCAGTGGTGGAGCACATGCTTTGCATGCAGAAGGGTCCTAGGTTCAATCCTCAGTATTTCTAGGTAGGATTGGAAAAGAATCCAGCCTGAAACCCTGGAGAGCTGCTGCAAGTCAGTGTCGGCAATGTTGGACAAGATGGATCAATGGTCTGTCTCAGTGCAAGGCAACCTCCTGCGTTCCTGTTCCTGTGACTAGGCTGGTGGTGTGCATGGGTGCACAACCTTTTTTGGCGCTGACAGCTACATGGGCTTAGGGTTACATGTGCACATACAAATATGTACGTACACACACCCCTGCTGGTACACCCATATCCCTGCAAAGTACTGGTCTCAGACCCCACCTTGCAGGTTAATTGTCCTCTCAGGAGGAAAATATCTTCTAATCATTTGCTCCCATTGAAAAAAAATTAACCAATGACCTTTGACTATCAGCAAGCAACAAAAGATGGTCACAAAGTGGCCGTAATGTTATGATATGGGCAAAATAGGGCTATCCACCAATGTACTACTGAAGTTAATAGCATCCAGGTAGCTGAACTTAAAGCTCCATTAAGTCCACATATAGGTACAAAAAGCTGGGAAACCCTCCCTCATGCAGTTCGGGAGGCAGAAAATGTAACATCCTTTAAATGACTTCTCTCACACTAGTCGCCCAGAGGGTCGGGGTGGTGGTGTGGGTCTTTTATTATCTAGTTTGTGCCAGTTCCAGCCTCTTTCCATTCCTCCTTCACATTGCTTCTCCTCCTTTGAGGTACATGTGGTGAGGCTCTTCGCTCCACTGCGACTGCGGGTTGCAGTTCTGTACCGCCCCCCAGGCTCGTCCTCAAAATTTATCTCTGATTTTGATTCGTGGCTGTCCTTTTTCCTCTCTGACAACTGTCCTACTCTTATCCTGGGTGATTTCAATATTCATGTGGATGACCCTCAAGATGCTGCAGCTCTACGATTTCGCTCATTATCTTCCTCTTATGATCTTAAGCTTTGGTCTGATGCACCCACACATTCCCTTGGACACTGTCTGGATCTTGTTCTCACTCGGAATTGCTCTGTGTTGGACTTTTCTACTGCTCACTTTCCGCTGTCAGATCATCACCTAGTTTCTTTCAATATTACTCATAATCCTCCTCCTTCACGTCCCGCTTCTCGCTCTTGTCGTGACTTGCAATCTATCAATTATGAGGCTTTTTCCCAGTCTCTAGCCTCCTCCCTTCCTTCTGTCTGTTCGGCTGTCTCCTTGGACTCAGCTGTCTCCTTCTTTAATTCCTCCTTATCTTCAACTCTTGATAATCTTGCTCCATCTACAACTCGGATAGTTCGCCCTTCTCAACCCCAACCGTGGCTCACCTCTTCCCTCCGCTACCTTCGCTCTTGTTCCCGGGCAGCTGAACGCCTTTGGCGTAAGACCAGGGACCGGGCAGACTTTGTCCATTACAAATTTGTACTCTCCTCTTTCTCTTCTGCCATCTCACTGGCCAAACAGCAGTACTACTCAACGCTGATCCAGTCAAATGCTAGGCATCCTCAGCGGCTCTTTGCGTCCTTCAATTCTCTTCTGAAGCCTAATCCGCCATCTCTCCCCGCCTCTCTGTCTGCTAATAACTTTGCCTCTTTTTTCAATGCTAAAATCCAAACTATCCGCTCTGATCTGGCCAGCTCTGCTCCTCTTCCAGTTCCTGTTCCTCATCTGTCAGCTCCTCCTGCAAATTTCTCTGCGTTTCCTTCGGTCTCTGCGGATGAACTGTCTACAATACTGCGCTCTTCGAAGCCTTCCACTTGTTCTCGTGATCCGATTCCTTCTCGCGTCTTTATTAATCTTATTCCTGCTATCCTCCCTTCCTTGCTACATATTATTAATCTTTCTCTGTCCTCTGGTTCATTTCCTTCTGCTTTTAAACATGCTACAGTCTCTCCCATTCTCAAGAAACCTACTCTTGATAGGCTATCTCTGTCTAACTACCGACCTGTCTCTTTGTTGCCGTTTGTTTCAAAGATCCTGGAGCGTGCGGTCTACTCTCGTTGTCTTGACTTTCTTTCTAGTAACTCTGCTTTGGATCCATTTCAATCTGGATTCCGTCCTCTGCATTCCACCGAAACAGCCCTTACTAAGATCACCAATGATCTCCTTATTGCCAAGTCTAAAGGCCATTATTCCGTTCTTATTCTCCTTGATCTAACTGCAGCCTTTGACACGGTTGATCATGATCTTCTCTTAGATTCCCTTCATGACCTTGGATTTTGTGGCTCTGTCTATAACTGGTTTGCCTCCTATCTAGCGGGTCGCTCTTTCAGCGTGTTGACTAATGGCAGCTCGTCTTCCTCCTTTCCCCTTTCAGTAGGGGTTCCGCAAGGCTCGGTGCTTGGCCCGTTGTTGTTTTCCTTATACATGTTGCCCTTGGGCAAGCTTATTCAATCTCATGGCCTCCAATATCATCTGTACGCCGATGATACACAACTATATCTGTCATCTCCGGAACTTTCTCCTGATGTTCACGATCGTATCTCGGCATGTCTTTCAGATATCTCAGCTTGGCTGCTTCATCGTCGCTTGAAGCTTAACATGGCAAAGACTGAATTGCTTGTTTTTCCTCCTAAACCTTCTCCTCATCTCTCATTCTCTCTTACTGTCAATGATGTTACGCTTACTCCGGTCAAGGAAGCTCGTAGCCTTGGCTTTATCTTCGACTCCTCGCTCTCCTTTATTCCTCATATTGAGGCAGTAGCTAAATCTTGTCGATTTTTCCTGTATAATATTGCCAGGATTCGATCATTTTTGTCTGTCTCTTCTGCCAAGACGCTTGTTCATGCACTGGTTATTTCACGGTTGGACTACTGCAACCTTCTTCTCTCTGGCCTTCCTTCTTCTCACATCAGTCCGTTGGTTTCTGTTCACCACTCTGCCGCAAAGATCATCTTCTTAGCTCGCCGCTCCGACCATGTTACTCCGCTTCTGAAATCTCTTCATTGGCTTCCAATTCACTTCAGAATCCAATATAAACTTCTCCTGTTAACCTTCAAAGCTTTTCACGGTCTAGCTCCTTCCTATCTCTCCTCTCTCATCTTACACTATTGCCCCGCTCGTGCTCTTCGCTCCTCTGATGCCATGTTTCTCGCCTGCCCAAGGGCCTCTACTTCCCTTGCTCGGCTTCGTCCATTTTCGTCTGCTGCCCCTTACGCCTGGAACGCTCTTCCAGAACATTTGAGAACTACAAGTTCAACCACAGCTTTTAAAGCTCAACTAAAAACTTTTCTTTTTCCTAAAGCTTTTAAAACTTGATGTTGTGCAGACTTCTACTGTTACTTTCTACTGTTAGTTTTTCCCTACCCTGTGCCTGCTTACCCTACCCTGTACCTGTTTGCATTCTCTTCCCCTCCTTATTGTTTTACTATGATTTTATTAGATTGTAAGCCTATGCGGCAGGGTCTTGCTATTTACTGTTTTACTCTGTACAGCACCATGTACATTGATGGTGCTATATAAATTAATAATAATAATAATAATAATAATAATAATAATAATAATAAAAACACATATTTCCACACAGGCTTTCCCTGGTCTGTAACTGCTGCTGGGTTTATTTTAGTTTTATGTGGTATTGATACACTTTTAAACTTTTATATGTTTTGATCTGTTGTATTTTGTGGGGGGTTTTAAATTGTGAACTGCCCAGAGAGCCTTGGCTATTGGGCAGTATAAAACTGTAATAAATACATAAATACAAATATTTGCAAGTAGTAGGTAACTGGCTCCCTCATTGGGACTGTGTGCTGGCAAAGAATGGAGATGCTTGGAGCCTGAGATGTTTCTTTGGTGGGATGAGGTGCTCTCCATATAAAGGTTGTCTGTGGAACTGGGGGCGGAGAAGAGAGACAGCAAAAGGTCTTGCAGGCTGACAGCAATCTCTGAGGGTGTGTAGAAGTTAACATCCTCCAAATTCTCCCACTGTAGCCACTGGCTGGGTTCACAGAACACACTAACTCACACTCAGTGGTTGAGTGTGGGCTGTAGTTGAATGGTGCATTACTTGTTGAACCATGGGTTAATGTGTTGTCCAAACCCACGACATTTTCCTCAGGGTAGTTTGTTAACCATGCAGTATGGCTTATTTTTTTCTCAAACAAGCCACTTTGAGAACCCATAGTTTGTTGTTGGGTTGTTCAGGGTGCATAAGCCACATTGCATAGTTAACAAACCACCCTGTGGAATATATCCTGGGTTTGGACAACAGTCTAACCCACGTTCAACAAACAACCCACAGTTCAACAACAACCACTGAGTGTGGACTAGTGTGTTGTGTGAACCCAGCCACTGTCTTGTTTAATTAATTATATATAAGCCGCTCTGGGAGACTTTTTGCCTGGGGGGCAACCTGAAAATATTTCAAATAAATAAATAAATAAATAAATAAATTCTTACTTATTGCCTTTGTGGACCAGGAAAGCAGGAAGAGGCTCAAAATCCCACACTTTTCTTAGAGATCATCAGACCTATTTTATACTTGAGGTTGTATCTTTTGAAGCTTGAGACAAGATGCGTTCATGACGACAGATTTTCTTGTAGACTGCAGTGACAGTCAGCTAAAGAGAATGGCACTGATGAATCCAGACTGGAGAGCATTATTAACACCTTTACGAATGAGCTTGCTACAGTGTAAGCAGGTTAATGATGAAAAATAATTAGTTATGTAATTAGACTCTGTCCACATGAGACACATGCAGGTCTAAGTGCTTTGAATTAGATAACACCTGACTTACCCAGAGAGAGAAAATAATGAAAACTTGTTAAGAGCTGTGCTCTTTTAATTAGAGTACTGCAGAGTCCTGAAATTTTCTCTGTTTGTTACTTTACTCCTGGTTTGGAGTGGGTGGGTGGGCTGCTTTCTTGGCCTGCTAAATTCTACAGTATTTGTTCAGAAAGCAGGTAATGTCAACAGTACTGTGCATAACCTGCTTGGACTTGGACTTTGCCAGACTTGGACCTAGGGAGAGTTAATCAGTATCCTCTACCTGAAGATGGGACGTTTTACTCTTTGAGAGTTCCTTCCCTCCAACCACTAGAAACACTACCCAATTGGGCTTCTATCGGCTTTTATTTTACCTAGTGCACCACCCAAAACTAATATCTAGCTTTTCTAATATAAAAACTGCTATCCATCTCTTTGCTTTTGTTCTTTGTCTACCAGGAGCCTGTATGTTTCTCCTCAGGTTGTAGACAAATCTGAGTAACAATTGGATTTTATAATTTACAAAATGGGGAAACACAACATTTTGTGTGTGTTTGTCCCAACAGTCCTAGGTGTCATGAATCCTGCATGACACTTAGTAGAGCCTAATCCATTTAAGTCTCTGCCTCCTCTTCCTGACTCCATATTAAGCCTCTGACCATGCAGACTTCATAATTTCAATATTGTCAGCCTTTTTTTCCCCTGCCCCACCCTGCTTTTTGCAACATCTTGCCCAATGAAGAAATCTGCAGATCTTGAAAGCTTGCCAACAACTTTGTGCTTATTTGGCTGGTTCTAATAAAGATATTGCCTGACTGTGATTTGGGATCTTTTTTCTTACAGGGTAATATGGCTTGCTTGGTTTTATGTATAATCAGGCTTTTAATAACACACAAAGTTAGACTAGACTACTGTAAAACACTAATTGTGGGACTTTTGTTCATGACTACCATAGGGCTTATGAAGTATCTTTTACCTTGATCCTAGCAAGAAGTTTTTCCACCCTGCCTCATACTGCCTAACTTCATGGCCATCC
The DNA here is from genome assembly GCF_023053635.1 of Elgaria multicarinata webbii. Taxonomy (NCBI): domain Eukaryota; kingdom Metazoa; phylum Chordata; class Lepidosauria; order Squamata; family Anguidae; genus Elgaria; species Elgaria multicarinata. The sequence goes on from NC_086176.1 coordinate 77,569,089, forward strand.
ATTGGCAGCAGTCTGGGGACAGGCAGAAAGAAATACTTCTTTAGAATTTAATTACTGCGTAATTAACTAATGGAGGTTGCTACCACAACATGTGGTGATAGACACCAACTTAGGGCCTTGCTAGATGATGGGGTAGCCCGGTGCGAGCCCTGGCCCGGCCCCTATGCGTCCAGATGACACACAGGGGATCCCAGGCTCAGGCAGGGGTAACCCTCCCTTGGCCCGGGATAACCGTCACTGGTTGTGGCCCGGTATTTCCCGTGGTCTGGAGCTGAGCCCGAGACCACGGGCGTGTAGGGTGTTCCGCTACTTTTCCCAGCTACCGCATTTAATCGTGAGTAGCTGGGAAAAGGAGCGCCGCAGCTATCTGGGCAGGGTGGGGAGATGGGGGGAATCCGAGATCGCGGGCGGGGGGGGATCGGAGGTCGTGGACAGGCAGGGATCGCGGCCAGGGGGGGAAATCGGGGGCATGGGAGGAGCGGGGAACCCTTTTTTAAAAAACAAACAAACACCTACCTTTATCGTTGGTGCGCTCCTGCGCACATGGCCCCTTTAAGATATACAACAAAATGGCAGACACAACGGGGCTTTCCTTTACCCCGTTGCGTCGACGTGTGGATAGGAGCGACAACCCGCACTACTTCTAGCACGGACTGGCCCCTCCACATGCCCGGATTGTAAGGTAGGTCTAGCAAGCCCCCTAAGATAGTTTTAAAAGGGGTTAGTCAAGTTTATGGCAGAAAAGTCTCAGCTGGCTAATTGTCACGATGGCTGTATACTACCTCTAGATTTTGGAGGCAGCATCCTTGTCAGAAGCAGGTTCTGGGGAGTTCTTTTGCTTTAAATGCAGAATGGAAGAACAATGTAAGATTTTACAAGTCTGGAGGAAATACTGCATCCATGGCATCTGTTTCCCTGGGGATTTGATATACATTTATTTTAAAGGTCCGGTGTGTTCCTCATTACCTCAGATGGTATATGCCAAAGGCAAGAACTTGTTCATTCTCTCATGGTAAACATAAACTAAGTGCCTCTGCATAATTACTATCCTCAGACTAAGGAACCCCACAAACTGGTGAGAGGGCCACACTTTGTCCGATTAAAAAACACACAACAACAATCCTGTCACATAACATTTCCCAAAAGTTTCCACAAATGGTGAATGAAAGGTAGCTAAACTTACACCTTGAAAAAGCAAAAAAGAAAAAAGAAAGGAAAAATCAATCTCTACAAAGCAATTTCCCCTTTAGAAATGTTCATGCTGTTGTTCTGACATTGTTGAGGTGTTTATCCAATGGAAAAAAACCCCTGCATGTTTCTGTAGCAGCAGTTCTCAAGATGTCCTTGGTTGGAGGCTTGGAGAGTTGCCACAAGCTGACACATAAAGTTCCATACAGAACACAAAAGCCACGGCTGTACACGGCAGCAGCTGGGCTGTAACATCCGCCTCTTATTGTAATAACACTTCATTAAGAAACACAGAGAATGCTCCAAATATTTCCATGCCTCACACTCTGAATCTGGTAAACTGATTAGAAAAATGAAATCACCTGCTTTCTATCAGGTTGGTTGTTGTTGAAATGAAACTGCCATTTCAAAGTCTTCCAAAACTGCTCTAGTCCCACTCTCATCCCTCATACAGAATGAAAAGTTCAATCAAGAGTATTGGATTGCAAGCACAATTACTGTTACATGTTTGAACTGCCTTCTTAGCAGACAATAGAGATGTTTTAGATATGCTCTCCTTATAATTTATCTGTTTAAAAAGGATAAACTTCATACGGCCCCATGCCCTACTGCAATTTAACCTGTAACTAAGCCTAAGAGAGGCAATGTGGTGTAGTAGTTAGAGTGTAAGACTGGGCCTCGGGAGACTGGGGTTCTAGTCCCCACTCGGCCATGAAGCTCACTCAGTAACTTGGGCCAGTCACTGACTCTCAGCCTGACTTACCTCACAGGGTTTTTGTGAGGATAAAACAGTGAGGAGGAGAACCATGTAAGCTGCCTTGAGTTCCTTGCAAGACAAAAAAAGTCAGGATATAAATGCAATAATAAAATTAAATATAAAATAAGTATGTGCAATGGAAACAACCACTCATACTTTCCCTGTTTACTCCTGCCTCCCTGTCCCCTGTTGGTTTCCCATGTTAAACTCCTCAGTGCAGACAGAGATCTGTCCTCGGGTACTCTGTAAACCACGATGTCCACAGATAATGATATATTAATAACAGTAACAACAACACTATTGGGAGCATTAAAATGTGCAATCACAATGTCCTTTCCTTAGGCCTAACCTACACCAAGCAAGATATAGCACTAGGAAGCGGTATGAAAGAAGTATATAAGAGGCAGGAACCACACTATTGCTTTATAGCAGTATTGAAGTGCACCGACAACTGTTGGGGCTCATGACACATACCATATACTGCTTTCATAGTGCTATATCCTGCTTGGTGTGGCTCCTGCCTTTTATATACCACTTTCATACTGCTTTAGTGGTGCAATATCCTCCTTGGTGTAGATTAGGCCTTAAGGTGACTGTTTGACTAATTGTAAGCCAGGCCATTATTATTTTTATTGAACGAGAGTCCTTTAACTCTCTCTCTCTCTCTCTCTCTCTCTCTCTCACACACACACACACACACACACACACACACTCACTCACTCACTCACTCACTCACTCACTTACTTTCCCAACCTATCAGGTTCGGTTAGGACAGCCAATTCCAGTGTTACCATTAGCACCCACAAGATAGTCCCTAAAGAAATTCCTGTGGATGTACATATGTGGCAAACTTTGATCTGAGTGGGCCACCCATGCAGCTTATTCACAAAATATCCTTTGAGTCTGAATTCTTCAGTCTACTGCATACAGATACCGCTAATAGGATCTTCTGCAACCAAAGCCGCCTCGCAACCATCCATCTCCTGCTGAAGCAAAAAAGGTTGCCCTTAGAAAATGTAGCACTGGATTCCCTCCCATCACTGTGTTGTAGTAGTGGTAGCTACTTCTTCACATGGTGCATAGTGAAACGATGGGATTTGCTGCCATAAAATGTGTTAACAGCTACCAACTTGGATAACTTTATAAAAAGTTTAGGGGGGGGGAACTCTGGAGTAAAAGGTTTAGAAAGGTTATAAAAGCTTTAGAAACAACCCAGGCTACAGCCTACCTTCCGAATCAGAGACAGTATGCTTCTTATGAACAACAGTGGGAGAAGGCTACTGCTTTCATGCACAGTTTGTGTCAAGGGTACACATGGGCAGGATCTACACTACTGCTTCAAAACAGTTTATAACAGTAGTGACAACTGTTGGGGCCCAGGACACACGCCATATACAGCTTTCAATCTGTTTTCAAAGTGTCGTATCCTGCTTGGTGTAGATCTGGCCATGGTTGGCCCCTGCTGAGGGGCCACACCCCAGCAAGAGCCCACTGGAGTTTCTCCTTCTCACCATTGCATCCTACTTATTGACCTGCCTCTTGTTCTGGTGCAGGCGATGGTGGGAGTGAGTGGTGGGAGTAGAAGCTGCCACTACTTGCTTGCTCACTGGCTCTCTGTCTGCCAAGCAAGCAAATGGTAGCAATCATGAGAAAGAGCATGGTGATGAGCTAGTGATTATGGCAGTGAGAAGGTAGACTCACTGAGGGAGCAGGCCCATTGAGGCTGACTTACCCAAGGGCCCTCAAATAGCTAGAGCCAGCACTGCCTTCATGTCCTGCATCTGGGCTTCTCTGAGGTGTGTAGTTGGTAGGTCTCTTCTTAAGTTCTCCATGTACAGCCTCACCCAATCAGTGCCTCCTTCATGTCTTATGAGTTGTCACTTCTTCTTTTCTTTTTTTACCATCATGGAGCTGTTTTCTGGCAAATGAATGAAGATGTACTAGTTGCTTCATTGAATGTATTTTGGCTGATTTGCCCTAATCTTTTAAGAGGTAGATTTAAAGTATATTTAACATGTATCTAATTATTCATGATTAGAAACAAGTGCATTTCAAGTTGAGGGCCATGATGTGGCCGGTGCTCCATATTCATTGAAGGAGGATATATAAGTCTTCCAAAATGACTAAATCAAAAGTGACTTCAACATGCTGTTCAGCTTGCCAAGGAGTATATAGGCTCATATATATATTTAATTTAAATCAGAAAGCCTTTTTCTTGGTTAGTGCTGAGCTCGGCAAATAAGAGGCATGCATCAGTCGGAAGAAGGCGTAAAGATGTGTGTATCTAAAGGTTGAAATACTGACAGTCTTGCCAGCGAAAATCCTCTTTATCCAAAAGCGAGGTACACTACAGGCAGCTACACAGAAGCTTAGTGTCCGTACGTTACCCTCCTAATAATAATCTCGAGGGCTGAACAGCAATGCAATGTCCATGTCAGCTTAAAATGCAAACTTCCTGCTGACTGAGTCAGACAGATGATTGTGAGTGAAGGACCGTCTCTCTCTAAGAAATAAATTCCCTTAAGCATTGCAATTTCTGTATTTCTTACCATTCTTTTTATTTTTATTTTTTAAAATAGGCACAGCAGCTGTCCAAAAAAATCAGGTTTCTTCTACTGCAGCTATGGATTATACATTTAAATTCATGCGCTGAAAACAGAGGGCTAACCAGCCAATCCTAAGACTTGCTGAGCCAGCACATGACTGCTTAGGATGGGATAGTGCTAGCTGCTAAATCAGAACTGCGGAGATAATAATGCTTGGCATTGGAAAGAAATGGTCTAGCACTGCAAGCAAGATGAGATGGATCACTCTTGGGGCCCTGTGTGTTTGAACGACCCTCGTATACACATGCTCACTCCGACAGAAACTGCTTGTATTTTAAATACTGTTCCTTGAACCTGCATTTTTAAAAACCATATCAGCATCAGGATTGGGTTTATTTGCTACTATCAAGAGTATTTTTAGAAGCTCACCCTGTTGGGTACTGCCTCAGAAGGCCTTAGTGTAAGCAGGCCATGTGAGAGGAACAGTAGGGAATGGTTTCACTTTGGGGCTATTGGGCCTGCACAACCTCCTAGAGAGACAACCTCCAAGACAAGCCTGGGCCTATATGATTGTACTTGTTACTAGGGTCAATTATTCAGTTAAGTAGTTTATCCTCCTTTTCTAAGTCAAAGAAGATTGTTCTTTGTTTCTGTAAGATGTACTAAATAACAGTTGAGACTGAAGATGTATTGTGTGTGCTGCTGTTTCCCATAAACAAAATACCCCACCCCCAAAGTGTAGTCACACACACTTCTTAGATCGGTGTGGTCTTCAACTGATGGATCACGACACAAAAGTGGTTCATGAGATCAGTTGAGATGAGTCACGGCAAAGCTGTTACAGCCATGTTGGGGATGGAAAAAATAGTGAAAGTGGGTCACATGTTGCAGGTTGGGAGTCTGAGGTGGGTCTCGGGACTGGACCAGTTGAAGACCATCGCTTTAAGTAGAAATGCAATGCTTTGGATAACTGTGGAGGCCCGCCTTCTCTCAAGCCCATATGGAACAGAGGCCACTTAACCTGGATCCTTTTGTGGATGTGTTTTTAATATGCCTCCAGTTACAAACATACACACACACACACACACATCTTTACGATCTATTGTGGTTTTCTTGCCCAACTGTGCAACCCATGTAAACAGAAGTGTCTAGATTTTAGCTGAGTGCCATTGATGTCACTGAGACTAAAATCTTGTTACTTATAGGCCCAATACAGACAACTAACTCCAAGTGGTAAGCTTTTCCACAATGAATTTGCTTGGCTGTCTGGATTAAAGAAAGCAAGGTCAGGTTCCCCCTGCCCCCACTGCCACAGAGTGATAAATGCTGAGGGCTTTATCAAGTGGTAAAGGTCCACCACATTAACCATATGGCAATATATCATTATCTCTCTTTTCTCGCTCGTGGATTATTATTATTATTATTATTATTATTATTATTATTATTATTATTTCTAGACTACCCCATAACCGAAGCTCTCTGGACAGTTTACAAATAAACATCTGCATTAATAATCCATGGCTGGTGACAATGAGTGGAGAAGTTATTCTCCCAAGAGATAAGAGTTTCACTGCTAGTGTTGTCTTTTAAGGCACAAGACTTTTCTCTCTTTTTTCTCTGTGCTTTTAGATCTTAAATGTAAGATTTCTATTCCATGTGTTTATATATTTTGAACAATTTATGTATTTGTAGTTATCTGAGGTAATTTTTAAAAATTCGCTTAAGTTTTGATTTGTTTGAGATATTTCTTACTAGTAAACCATAGCTATATCTCTGAAGTTACTTTCCTGCTCTACTATAATGAAGCCTAACTATGTGCAACTGAAACAACCTTCCTTCCACCCCTTCTCATTTCCAGACCATAATATATGCTTTGTACTAAGTGAGGGGGAGTGCAATCCTATGGCCCCTGAATAGTGTCAGGGGGTAGGATAGTTTGAATTCCTAGATACGAGGTTGGAGCCAAAATTCTGATCTCGGACCCAGGAGTCCGAACTCCCCCATCCTTCCTATCAGAGCCAGCATGGAGAGCACTGCATCAGCTACCTCTCTGAGCTCACAAAAGCAACCTTGGAGAGGACAAAAAGGGGGACGGTTCTGTAAAAGGCAAGGGGAGGGGACTAGGCAACAAATATATGAGCAATTTCCAGCCCTCCCCAGACTCTTTCCCTTTTTTAATTTTTTTATTTATTGCATTTTTATACCGCCCAATAGCCAAAGCTCTCTGGGTGGTTCACAGAAATTAAAACCATAATAAAACAACCAATAGTCTAAAAACACAAATACAAAATACAGTATAAAAAGCACAACCAGGATAAAACCACGTAGCAGAAATTGATATAAGATTAAAATACAGAATTAGAACAGTAAAATTTAAATTTAAGTTAAAATTAAGAGTTGAAATACTGAGAGAATGAAAAGGTCTTCAGCTGGTGATGAAAGGAGTACAGTGTAGGTGCCAGGCGGACCTCTCTGAGGAGCTCATTCCACAGCCAGGGTGCCACAGTGAAGAAAGCCCTCCTCCTAGTAGCCACCTGCCTCACTTCCTTTGGCAGGGGATTCCCTTCCCCTCCACAGAGCCGTAGCTAGGTGGGTAGAAACGCCTGTCTAACAAAAATGCAGTGCAGAAGCAAAGATCACTTCCACACTCCTCCTGCTTTTTATAGGATGCCCATCTGAGTTCAAGGCTGACAGGCATCTGGGTAGGATTGCACCCTTAATAAATAAGCATTCCCAAATTATTTAATCAAACAATTGTGATGTCATGCTACACCCAAAGCTGACCATGCATGCTTTCATGGCTCCATCACTCTCTTCCAACCATCAGCCTGATTCTATTTTAAAGAGAGGGAAGGTAAAGAAGTAACTTCCTATCTGAGTGACTTAAGGCTCATAGATCCACAGAGGCTTAACACTCCACAATTTTAGCCATAGAGTACATCTTCAAACATTTCCAACTCTTTTTATGTTATAACTAGCATATGAGTTAAAGATTCCAGTGTGATGTTATCACAGCCAAATATTTCCTATTGGAAGAAGAGTGATGATGGAGCAAGTGCAAGGAGAAATCGTGTCCTCCAAAGGTTTTCTTTAAAAAAATCCTTATGTTTTCATCAATAAGTAATATATCCAAGGACATATTTTCCATAACATATTTCACAACTGTTTCATTTTCTTTATATCAGACCAGAAAGTATCCATATAATCAAAATACCATTCTCCCAGCCAATATTGACTACTACACTTGCTTTGCCTATACAATAATTTTTTCAGAAGTTAAGCATTTCCAATGTGATATTTTTTACTTAACTAATTGTTTTAATATAGCATCGAAGTATTTCAGATCCTCATATAGCTTCTCTTAATTCTTCCCTATTTTCCCAGAATCTAACCAGATGTGTTAATTTTATCAAGTAGAGTATATTCCATACCATCTTTAGCCACTCTTAGTCCTAAGTAATTCTTCCATTTTTTGCGATATCCATTTGTGCAATTCTAATTAAATGACTAATCATCTCCTAATACTTTGTGCCACAGACACACACACCTGCTATAGAACTAGCATTAAGGGCTTTTCTTATATAATGTTTTGTGTTCCACATAAATCAGAGCATGTGTAACAGTTGGCATTGCTCATTGCTCTTCACCTTTCAAATGCTGACAGTATGCAAACACTTTACATTATCCCAACACAACTTAACATACAGTATTATGCTCCCTAGTATTGAATCTGAGCTACTGCAACCCAATGGAAAATATCCCTATAAATAGCAGTGCCATTTCTAGGCAAAGAGAAGCAGTATTTGACATTTTCTTGAAAATGTTCCCACCTGGTTTTGCTTGGAACAGCAGCACGATCGTTCAATGACAGGAAAACTCTCTGCCAAGCAGCTTTCTCTTCAGTGCGCTCCCGCTTCTCTCAAATCATGCAAAGGGAGTTCATATAGCAGTTCTTTCAAATACTGTATATGAAAATCTATATAAAGCTGAGTGTTTTGCTCTGCATCCCCATATTAATAGCCTTCTGCTTCTCAAGCAACTTTACACTGTAACATATTATTCATCACCTTCTATTCTAGTAGTGATTATTTTGTAAACACAACACAAAGGTCTGTCATAGGGAACTATTCTAAATCATATCAGTAAAAATAAACATCACTGCCTCAAAGCCTGTTTCTTTCACTAAGGTATCTTATAATAGCACATTAGCATAAAAGACACTCTACGCCTGCTTTTCAGGTTCACCTGTAACGAGGTAGATGAATCTAAGAGCACTAGAAGTTGTTACGCATACAATTGACTCTGGTAGCATGCTCAGTTGTGAATTTGTATCTACACACTTTTAAGCACCCTTACTCAGTCCTGATGTACTTTGCATATTGTTTACTAGCCACTGGTATATTACTCTTTGATCTTTATATCTTCTTTTTAAAAAACAACAACATGTCTAGGCTACTGATCATCATCATTCTTGCTGTGGAGAAGTCACTGATGTATTTATTCTGCAAAAAAGTAGTTCGGACCACCCTCAGTCACATGCTTGAATTGGGTTTCATTTCTGCTCTGTACTACAATAAAGTTCAAAGGGCTGGAATGCTTTCCAAGGTCACATGAAAATAAGCATGACCTACTGTTCCTCTGAGGGTATTATAGAGACTGTATGGGATAGCGACTCCTTGGTGGAGACCTGAGGGAAGGCATATAAGAAATATCCTGTGGATAAGGAATACTGGATCCATATGTTCTTACTACCAATTTTGTCAGCCCTACTGTTTCAGCCCAACTATGAAACAGGTTCCAGGTTATAGTAGGGATTTCAATAGCTTGCAATCAAAAACTGTTCATTGGGTATTTAGTAGACATGAGGTTGAATTGCAAGGGTTGGTGAATCAGGATGCTTTGTTTTCTATAATGTTCACATTTTTCCCAAGCACAAGTTTGTCCCATCTTATTTTCAGAACACATTTGCAAATGTGTGTGTTTTTAAAAATCTACATGAACCTTCATACACAATGCACATTTTCACATCGCTGTACGTCTTGGAACACAATTTCTCCTAATGCATTGATTTTTATATGCAATTTTCCTTAACGTACACACTTTTGTATGCATTTTTTCCTGAAGGTACTTATTTGTATGCTTTTTTATTAGAAAACTGAATCACAAAATTTGGAGAAGTGGAAAAGCCAAAGGAAAATTGCATTCCACTTCATGTGTTAGTTTGCGAAATGCAAATTAAGTTGGTTCCTTTTAGAATGTAAAACAAATGAATTTCTTCCCTATTCCTAGTTCTAAATGCCATTCATTTGGGCAAAGATTAAAACAAACCAGAAAGAGAATTAACACTGAGGTGGCTTCCCCACAGAGGCAGTTGAATTCTATTGGTTCTCTCTAGCTGCCTTATAACCTATTTTTCAGCAGTGGACCACAAGCCTGATTTCCTGGCCATCTCCCCTATTCACTGTTCTTACTGTGGACTGAATTTGGGACCTTGTGCATGCAAAGCAACTAGCTCTACTGCTAGTTTCCTGATTTAAATCACCCCATTTCCTAATGGGACAAACAGCAGGTGGGAGTGATTTAGACAAGGAAAATAATGTGGGGGGAAATGGATGTCCCTCCTCCACAATTTTCACACACATCCCATTACTGTTTTTTAAAAGAAATGGAAAAACACAGATCTGATCATGGATCTTCTGCGTCTCATCTTGTTTGACTATGAGTTAGGCACTTCCCTGAGGCCCAGTTCTCACAAACAGCAGTTGAATAAATAAATGAATAAAAACAATGAAATGAGTGCATTCGTGCTCCAGCACCAAAGGTAAGAAAGAAAGAAAACGACCCCACCCCCAATGGGCATGGACTGCCACCATGCAGCTCCGTGCCCATTTTACAGTCCCCACTACTTGCAGGGAGGACAGGACAACCCAGGAGCAGCAGCCACACAGCTGTGCTCCACAGGATGGTCCTGGAACCATGGAAAAAACAGTTTTTCCATGGTTCCTGATATCCCGGGATAAGTCCTTGATAGTCCCGGGTTGCTCCCAGGATCCCTTGTGCGTCATGTGGACGCACAGGAACGATCCAAGGACTACCTCAGGATATAGGCATGGTGTAGACATGCCCATTGTCTCTTTGCTCCTGGAAGACCAGAACTGAGCACTCCCCTGATCAGGACACCCTGCCCTACTGATAATAAACTGTTGCTGTGCTAAAATCATAGTGTTGCTCCTTGTGTGATCTAGCTAGGATCTTTATCCTCAGTACCCCCTTTCCTATCCCTGCCACTATGCTCCTGAAAACAGGAATATGGTACCTCGGTCTATTTTCATCTCTATTTAGCTTCTTTCTGAACATCTCCTTTCATCCACTTATCCAAAACCCTCTCCTTGGACTACCCAGACTATCGTCTTTTGTACATCTCTGAACAAGACGGGGAAGAGAGCTGTTCTGGAGTGCCAAATGAGCCTACAAAAAAATAAAGAAAGATCATGTACATAGTTGTGTCCTGTCCATGGCAGGCAGCGAGAGGAGCCATCCATCTGACTGGAAAAACCTAAGATGATGAGCTGCTAAAAGAGCAAATGTGCAGGTGCCTCCAAAGCTTTGGTCTTCAGTTTGACTTTCACCGATTCTCTGTGGGCCTCAGTTGGTTGGAATACAGTATAGGAAAAGACCAGCATGTGATTAATGTTAAAAGTCCCACTTCCCTGCTTAATATTTTTAGATGATATATTCTACTTTCCAAGCTGTGGTTGGCTTGAACCAGAGCCACTGTGTTCACGACATCGCAGGCAGAAAAGGAATTCTGAAATATGACATATCCTAAAGTATGTTCCCTTGCTGTGCAACAAATCCCCCCGTGCTTTCAATTAAATTAGGGAAAACAGGAAGCAGGAGTTGAAGTTTATATGGCATTTCAGTTAGTTCTTTGAAAAAAAAATTTTGTCTGCTCTGTTCGAGTCACTAAGAATCAAAGTAACTTTATGGCTCTTCAAGACATAACTAGTAAGAATGGAAAATTGCAAGTGCACATAAATCAAAGATCTATTAGAGAGCAGAGCTGAAAACTAATTACACAAATATGTGACATGCCCTTTTCTTCTCATCCCAAATATGCTATACTCACACACCCTTGCCATCTCCCTCACTGGTTTAACTATGTTATTTATATTTTCACATTGCCTGCAGACAGCTTGCATTTCAGAGGGATTCCTCCCCTTCGTGCAACCCATCTCATTGTTCCTTGGCAATCCTAAAGCTGGGTAAATGCTTCTTCCTTTTTCAATTCCTTAAAGTGTTTTCTTTGAACCATAATCTCTCTCAAATCTGAAGCTTTTTGAATATTTGAAAGAAGGGAGTACTGCAACATTATCACTGGGAGTTCTTGGATTACTTCACTGGATTTAAAATCAGACTTGCAGTATATTAAATGATTATTGCTACGACCTCAAAACTGCTCCTAAAGCTCAAAACACCACTGGCCATCTACAGAGCTTTAGAGAGCCAAAGGCAGAGCCAACAGTGGCATGGGCCTAGGCCAGGAAGGGTGCAATGTTCTAGACAATGCCTGGATTGTGCATGGCTTTCTGATGAGTAGACTTCTCAGTAATGCCTTTATCTTCCTCCTCTCTTCCTTCTCAGATTAATTTTGAATGAAGACAGACATAGCATTATTAGAACGCATGCTTGTATGGAAGCATCCACATTGTAAACAATTCAAAGGGGGAGAGGGGAAAGCCAGAGGTGAATGATTCTAACTCGCTGGCACCTGTGATGTCAATCAAGAGATCTTCTACCTTTGGAGCGGTTTTGCACTCCTTTAAAAGTTTCCATTTTAAAAAATAATAATAAGGCAATGAGTGAATGGATAAATGCATACACATGTGGTGATTTTTTTTTTTAAAAAAAGTGTACAGTCTGCCTGAAAAATAGGGAAGGGCAAGACTGATGGATGAGCTGGCATTGATATTTACATCTTTCATTTAAAAGAAGAAGCCAGGCTTACACTAGGGCACAAGGACACCCTCACTGCAATAAAGGGATAGAGTCCATACAACTGGGATGGAGCCCAGAGCTCTCCGTGCATGAGGAGCCCAGTGATGAAGTACCTCAATCCCAGTGACAAAGCATCAACACACAAGCGAGTTAAACACCTGTGTGGCTAGGGCAGTTGACTCTTCCTCACCTTCTCCTAGTAACTATAAATAAATGATTATAACTGCATATAAATTCCCATTCTCCTAGTGAATTACTTCGTTCTGCAGGTAAACAAACCCAATAATAGCAATAAAAAGAACAGTTATGAAGGTAAAAAGCCAGCAGAGGTGTAGGGGCTAGCCAATGTATCACACTGATTGCCACATGTGTGACCATCTGCTAGTTGGGCAGAAGTCGTGGTGTGTAATGAGCTCCTGGCCCTCAGGGAAAAGTACATTCCACTGGAGCCAAAGGTACTGACTGTGAGAAGCTGAGAGAAGCAGAGAGGTTGGTGGATGAGACCTTCAAGAACCTAATACTGGTGTCCCAATCACTGTGTGACAGCTTCTCTGCTGTCAAGGAAAATTGGGGTCTCAGGGAAGGAGGGTATCATTCTGAGGAAGAGGGAAATGATCCCTTAAGAGGGAGGCCTTCCTTGGAAGTTGAACAAATATTTTCTTGTACTGAGGATGTGCCTCTGGGGGCAGGTGGCACATTGAGGAGCATGTCACTAACAATATCAAGACCAAGAATAAAGAATTTTAAAAACATATCAGAAACAAAAAAAAAACAGCTTGGGAGGCACTTAGACTGTTGTATGGCAACAGAGTTAAAGGAGTACTAAAAGAAGATGAGGAGATTGCAGAGAAGCTAAATGAATTTTTACATCTGTCTTCATTGCAGAAGATGTAAGGCAGATATCTGTGCCTGAACTGACATTTTCAGGAAGGAAACTGAAAAACTGAGGCAAATAATGGTAACAAAAGATGGACTTCTAAACCTTTTTAATAAATTGAACATTAATATATCCCTGTGACCAGATGCTATCCATCCTAGAGTTCTTTTATAAAACACTAAAGTAAAATCCTTGATCTTCTAACAAAAATATGTAATATGTCCCTAAGATCAACCTCTATACCAGTGGATTGAAGTATGGCCAATATAACGCCATTATATATATATATATATATATATATATATATATATATCCAGGGGGAAACCAGGAAATTGCAGGCCATTTATCTTAACCTTTGTTCTGGGAAAATTGGTTGAAAGCACTATTAAAGATGAATTTAGCAAGCATATAGAAGGACAAGCCCTGCTGAAAAAGAATCAATGTGGCTTCTGCAAAGATAAGTCATGTCTTGCTAACCCTTTAGAGTTCTTTGAGCATGTCAGTAAACATGTGGACAGGGGTGATCTGGCATACATTGTTTACTTTCAACAAAGTCTCTTGTCAAAGACTCCTGAGTAAACTTAGTCATGGAATAAGAGGAGAGGTCCTGTGACAGATCAGTAACTGGTTTAATAACAGAAGTATGAAAGCGGTATATAAAAGGCAGGAGCCACACTATTATTATTATTATTATTATTATTATTATTATTATTATTATTATTATTATTATATTTATTTGTATCCCGCCTTTTGCCCAGTGCTGGGCCTTACAAAGTTTAAAATATACATGGGGGGGGGGGAGGGAAACAAAACCATAAACAATTAAAAATACACAACAAAATTATAAGACATTAACATAGATGGAGGGCTGGATTATTCTCCAAAGGCCTGCTTGAACAAAAAAGTTTTAGCCTGCTTCCGAAAGCCCATCAAGGAGGGAGCCAGCCTAGCTTCCCCAGGAAGAGAGTTCCAGAGCACTGGAGCAACCACCGAGAAGGCCCTCTCCCATGTTCCCACCAAGCGTGCCTGTGAAGAACGTGGGACTGAAAGAAGGGCCTCTCCAGAAGATCTCAAAGCACGGGCAGGCTCATAAGGGAGAATACGTTCTTTCAAATAGTTCTTTCTACTACTGCTCTATAGCGGTATGGAAGTCCACTGACAACTGTTGGGGCCCATTGACACATACCATATACCTCTTTCATAGTGCAGTATCCTGCTTGGTGTGGCTCCTGCCTTTTATATACCGCTTTCATACCACTTTCATAGTGCAATATCCTGCTTGGATACCCTGATTAGGCCCAGAACTTGGGGTCATCCCAGGAAGCTGATTGGTGGGAGATTAAGGAGAGATAACAGGATGTACTTCTTCACATAATACTTCGATATACTATTAAATTCACTTCCACAGGATGTAGTGATGTCCATTAATTTGGATGGCTTTAAAAGGGGCTAGATAAATTCCTGGAGGATAAGGGTATCAATGGCTACTAGTCCTGATGGCTATGTACATCAGTTGCTGGGGAGCATGGGCAGGAGGGTGCTATTGCACTCATGTCCTTCTTGTGGATTTTCCTTGGGCAGGTGTTTAGCCAATATGTGAAAAGAATGCTGGTCTAGATGGACCTTCATCTGATCCAACACAGCTCTTCTCAGATTTAAAGGAGCATTACCTGCAGAAAACATAATGTTAACTTAAGGTGTATGGTAGGGGTGTGCATTTGCTTGAAGTGAACACAAATCTGAACCAACAGCCTCCCATCCCCTTTCATACTGCTTATTCATACTGCTTCAGAATCTAAATTAGTTAGGGTCTGATCCAATCAGAACCAAACTGGGCAGGTCCCAAAGCTTTGGAACTACTTTGGAAATTTACATAGGTGTCTTTGCTAATGCGGGGGGCACAATTTGATGCATTTTGAAGCCTCTCCAACCTATTTATAAATGGAAACTGCCAGGAAGAGAGGAGGTGGAAACACACAGGAGGGGGCATAATTCTGTGACTGATAGTTCTAGCATTCAGTCAGGGAAATGCTTTCCTACAAGGCACTCTCACTTCCCAAGTGCCTTTAGAAGGGTCGTAGAAAGATTATCCAAAGCCATTTCAGCATTTTCATGTGTCTTTGCAAGTTGAATATCTTAGGAGCCACAATACTTAACACGGTTTGCATTTTGCTAATGTGACGACCTTTAATTCTTGTTTCTCCATTCCAAATGAATCCTTCCTAAATTCCAATCCCTCTTGCACCCTGATTTTCTCTTTCTTTAATCCTGCTGTTGCTTGTGTCTATTCTGAGTGTAATCTGTGTTGTTGATTATTAGATAAATCGTTTCCTTCAGCCCTATTTGCATTCAAATTCATTTCAGTGTTATTTGCATGTCTCTCTGTGTCTACCAGTATTCTCTCTCTGACTGTGTCTGTCTGTAGTGCACCGAGCAGTACATTAGTATACATTTTAATATATTTCAATAGAGTGTCATAGACATTAGGGAAGAAGCAGGAGTGTGTCAAAGTTTGTGTTGCCCCTGGGGCAGTTTCTAAAGAGATCTAGAGGCAAAAGTGGGCAGATGACGAGTGTCTCTACATTAAGGTAAATACAATTGTTTACCTTGGGCTGTTGTTTCCTGGTTCTTGATTGATGTGGGCTGCATTATATGGGATGAGAGGGGCAGAAGTTCCTGCTGTTTCCCAGGGCTCCTGTAAATGGCAGATAGGGCAGACATAATTGAATCGAGGGAGTACCTCCCTCCCTAGCATGTGTGCAAAAGAGCAGGGGGATGTTGGAGTCTTGTTTTTATCTGCTGTAAATCTGCAGCACTCAGCACACTTACTTGGGAAGTAAGCCCCATTGAACACAATTGGATTTACTTCTGAATAGGGGAACTATTAAAACAAACCAAAGAAAGAAGAAAAAATAATTAAAAGGATCACATTGGATGTAAAGGTAGCACACCTATAATCTATAATAATAAAGGATCTTCTTCTTGTGGTCTTGTAGAACACTTCATGTCCCCATGGCACACTTACTTGCGAGTAAGCCCCATTGGACTTAAAGGGCTGCTCTTGGTTGGGTGGAGGATCAAATCTGTCTCCTTTTGTTGCAGGGAGGCATTTTACCCTTTTCTCCCTCCAATAGCAGGGCAAGTCCTTCCTTGACAAGTTCATAGTGCAATGCCAGCTTTACATACTGCTGATTTTGCACCATTAAGGGTTTATTCCAGCTTATCTTTGAACTGTTAAAAAGTGGAATAAGGGAAGGGGTACTGTGGGAGACATCCTGTTTGTTGACAATGTCATGTAATCGACCCACAAACATGTGTGAATGGTTTTGTGAACTGCCCAGAGAGCTCCAGCTATTGGGCGGTATAGAAATGTAATAAATCAATCAATCAATCATGAGTGTGCTATAAATCACTCATATAGAGAAGCCCTAGTTCTCCTCCTCACCAAAATCAACTTTAAAGGCACCTAGCACTGCTAACTCTGCACCTATGTCTGAAATTTTTACAGCTTCACCTCCTGAGAAAGAGGTTATGTATTATTTAGGCACCTCCTTTAAAAAATAAAGCCTGAAACTTTCAAGTCCCCGTACACAACCACCCGCTGCAACAATTTGTCTGAAAGTTGGCAAACTTCATTCCTTCTGAAGGGACTACTATTCCTGCAAATTGCATCCAAATCTGCCAACAAGTAAAAAGTTACAGGTGTTTGTTAATTTTCTCATTTTTGTTAATGGGGAAGTAAGTCATCTAATCAAACCAAAGCAAGGAGAGCGTTTGGATCTGAACCGAAGTATAATGTCAGTCAAAAGCTCTGAACCAAAGTGACCTGCAATCCAAAGCAGATTCTGGGAAGGGGGAATCAGTAAAAGTATATATTGCACACCTCTAGTGTACAGCTATTCCATGGATTTAAATGTCCCCTGCTGCCAAGCAATATATCCATATATGATACTAAGCCAATGCACACCAATCTAACACAATCCAGCCTGCAACTCTGTTACAAGCACAAAGCAAGAATTAAAACTGCATAATATGATCCATGTCTGGGCTGATCCACTTGTCAGATAACAAATATGGAGCATATTATTTCGGAATTAAACATATAGAATACTTTCTACAAAACATTTTCCAATTTTACATAGGGGAAGCATTGAGGCTGAGAGTTTCTAGCCTAGCGGGCAATCAGTGAATCCATGGGGAGAACTCCAAACCCATGCAAAGCAGAGAATTCAAGGAAGTGAGCCAAGCCATAGTCTACAGTGTCTGTGTGAATCCATAGCAAAGAACTCGAAATACATGCAGTGAGCCAACTTATCCACAGACTACAGGTGGTCACAATATGCATTATATGGTCAAGGAATTATGCATCTAGAAAATATTTTTTCCATTGGAAGCCTCTCTCTTCTGATAGAAACACTCTCAGACACCCTTTTACGCACATACACCCATTAACACTCTCACAACTAAGATAAGAACATCTCACACACTCACAAAGTTGCTGCCCTCCTTGGAGCTGGCTGCTGCTATTGCTGTTCCAGTCTCTGGTTACGTGGGCTGCTGGTTGGAAGACATTGAGTGTGTCAAGCCATCATGCACAGGAATTGGTAGTGACAACTGGCTGACTCAAGTGAGTGGAGTACCTTCCCCAACTACTTCTCTGGCTTCTCCCTCACCATCACAGCCAAACATGAAACCAGTGGGAAAGTCAAGCAAGCTCCTCTCCACTCACCACAGTCAAGCATGAGATGTGGCTATGGCAATTTGGATTTTTCCCATCAGTGCTTCACACAAACACCACATCTGTGTTTCCTATGACCCAGTATGCATGCATTATGCACACACATGCAAAACAAAAGTAAAATGGATGTAAAACCGAGGAGATCAGTCCCCCTAAAGCTGGGGCTACAGAGTAAGGAGGAAAACAGAAAAAAATACCCCTCTTCTTCTAGCACAGTGGTGGACAACTTGTGGTCTTCTAGATGGTTTTGGGCCTGCAATTCCTATTAGCCCTAGTCAGCATAGCCAATGGTGGGGGTGGGGTGAGGGGAGTTGAAAGTCAAAACATCTGTAGGGCCGTAAGTTGCCCTGCCCTGCTGTAGCAGGAACCTCTGCTAGGTCTCAGTCCTTCCCATGAACAGAAGGAGGAAGGGACACTGTGAAGCCAACTCAATGTAACTTGTTTCTTCACTCAACTTTGGTTGGTGGTACCTATATTTCCATTAACATTTCTCTTCGGCACAACATGATGGCAAGAAATGAAATGAAACAAGCCAGGTTTCTAAAAACAGAAAGTATTCCCGTGAAAATAGCTTTTCCAGTTGAATTTTAACTTGGAACAATTTTTTTTTTTTTACAGGCATGCTATTCCTGCCCAGAAATGGAGTTAATAAAATTCGGAGTTTATGCTCATTGCAAATTGTACATGTGGTTTAAAAACAAAAACAAAACCCATCTCTTTTTATTGGGAGTGGGGAGGGTCATAAGTTAAGGGAACTTCATGTTGTCCTAGAGTGATGCTTGGGCATACTCTTATCCCCACCCCTTGCAGTATTTAAAACACATGAATACATCCATTTGTTTGATTAGATTTATTTAAAACTTATAATTGTACAACATGGCCTTTTTTATTCAGTTATGACAGGGAGAATGAAGTTGATCAGCAAATGATAGGTGCCCAACACAGAGTGGGCAGCATAAATATATATTTTAGTTAGGATTACAGAGCAATTTAGGAGGGGATAGTTTAGAAGTTACAACTTCTAATAGCTTCTTAGTGTGGGAGTGCTTCCCTGATGCTTTTTCCCATACTGTTCCCAGACCCTAATACAGCTAGGAATGTTGGAGAAATCCATTTGGGGGGGTGGAGTTCGAGAAGTTTTCCTAGACTATGCCCCCCAACTCAATCTGCAGCGATCTGTAGATTTTCCCAGATTAACTACATTAATGGCTGTTTTATTTTTCAGTACATTTTTGCTGCACTGGGTGATATTATTTTAACTGAATACGGTGTAAATCACACCAATTTTATTTTATTTGAAGGGTGATATATAAATGTATTAATTAATAAATGAATACATACATATGGATGAAGGGACCACAGTTTCTCCTAGTGCCAATATGACCTCATGTCATACCAATATCACTGTTCCCATGCCAAGAAACCAATGATGTGAGTTACTCTCATGTACTTAAGAAACAGATCATGCAACCATGATTTGATGTATCCAGGAGAGATTGCACAGAGAACTGGAGGTTAGCTAATAATGGAATTGATCCATAGTACAACCCGCTGAAGGAAGTGGGAGCGTAGAATCAATGAGACAATATATTTGAGTCGATGCCAGCTATGGGACCTTTTTAGCATGCCTTTTTAGCATGCCTTCTGGGAAATCCATGTATCAAAAGTCCAAGCCTTTCCGGTGTTCGTATCTTGGGGTCAAACTGCATGTTATGTTAATAGCTGAGGATAATCTTTTGTTTTATTCCAGAATAACTATGTCTGGCCTTGATGCAGATCACACAAAGAGAGGGCAGGATTAAACCTTCCCCCCACACCACTTTTCTCTGAAATCCTACCCCCAATTGATGCCAATGGAATTTTTTTTCTTTTTAAAAAGTCCCACATGTGAAGGGGGGAGATTTGGGGGAAGGAAGAATGACTAGAAGAGGTTTAATCCAAATTAAACACACACTTACTCTAGAATAAAATAAAAGATTATCCTCAGCTATATTGTACACAATTAATGTAATGTGTAGTTTGACCCTCAGTGGACAGTCTTAGTTCAGAAGGGAGACTAGCATGGTGTCTGGGGGTGTTGAGAAAACGTGCTGACAAGCTTCAACCCTACACCCATGAACCAGACCTACCCACCATCCCAGAACAGAGCCCATTACAGATTCAGGAAAGGTTGATAGGTAACATAAAGCCGTTAGGAGTGCAAAGTGGACCTGGAGGAAGCTGCACATTTTAAAGGTCTGGGTAAAAGATCTTTAAAACATAGAGACTATTTTTCCCCCTAGCATTTTGAATCCTTTGCCAAAAGGTAACTGAAACTGTGTAAAACCCCTAACCGGAAAAGTGAAGCTTTTGGGTATACATCATAATAGAGTTTGCAACTTTGCAGTTACCTCTGGCCTGTTACTTTGCCTGTGGATAAGCTATTGATTGGCTCTCTGGGCTTAGGGTGGCCACCCATCTTGTTCTGGAGCTAAGCCTCCCAGTTTTGACAGTGGTTTCCTGCCCTCGTGTTTTTGAACTTGCAGTTTGATTTTTTCACTGTGATCCTATCATGCTGATATCTAAAGTTTGTGAGGCAGCTTCATTCTCTTGAGCAGTGTGTGGTGGTATAAGGAGCAAATAAAGTTCAAGAAGAAAGGGGAAAGCTTTTACCCTTTGCCTGGCCTGTGTAAATTGATCCAGAGCAAAAAAAGAACTAAAGTGTATAAATGCTTTAAAACCCTCAATAGGACAGAGCAAACTTTTAAAGCATCAAGGCAGCTAGGGACCCCTAATGATTTTTGGCCTCTAAGAAACACCCTTCTAGTGAATAGAAACAGGAAATATATATATATAGCAACAATGTACCTAAAGGAAGATGGATTTTAAAAATCACACCATCGACAGGAGAGTTGCAGTAGAGTTAATCCATTTTGTTCCAACTCTATTTATTTATTTATTTATTATATTTCTATACTATACAATAGCCGAAGCTCTCTGAACAGCTCACAACATTTAAGCCTACAAGTCATCAAACTAGTTACAACTACAGCAGTTCAGCGCCTACTGTCTACAGTACATAGTGAAATTACCAGAGTTGAGATCCATCAGTTGAGGATGGACCAGCAGTTACCAATTGCACAACAGCCAGTTAAGGAACTGGGCTACATCACACATGAAACCGCCCCTGTGTGGCAAACCAGTATGTGCTTATCAGTTTTCCACCAGGATCTCCGCCCACTGCATGTCCATACCACCAATTCTACATCTCTATGCCACCATAGTGGTGGTTTCCAATGTTGTGGAGATGTGAGCTGGGAGATTTGGTGCATTAGCAAACAGAGAACAGCTTGTTTCAAAGGAGAGATTCCACATGCCAAACCTTAATACAGTCTCCATGTGCTAGGCATTTGTGTGAAGCTGACCTCAGCATGTAATACAAGGGAGTTCTACCTCAACTGGGTCAGGCTGATGCACTTAATGAATGCAGAAACAACATTAATCTCTACCATGGCAGGAAGAAGCAGGCCCAAAGTCAGATGAGGCTGTGCATCAGTGGATTATAGAAGTTGGAAGGAATACAGAATTGTTTGAGGCTATAATAGAGAGATGACATAGTGAATGCAACCTCCACCAAGGAGAAGAGGTGTATTGAGTCCAGCTCCAGCTGAGAGCCCCCTCCCTCCTGCTGTCAACTGACACTGCAGAGGCCATCAGTGAGGGAGGAAGCAGCAGCCAGGCACTTCTCCACCGTGCCTGGGTCCAGCTCCAGCTGAGAGCCCCCTCCCTCCTGCTACCAACTGACACTGCAGAGGCCACCAGTGAGGGAGGAAGCAGCAGCCAGGCACCTCTCCACCGGGCCTGGGTCCAGCTCCAGCTGAGAGCCCCCTCCCTCCTGCTACCAACTGACACTGCAGAGGCCACCAGTGAGGGAGGAAGCAGCAACCAGGCACCCCTCCACCGTGCCTGGGTCCAGCTCCAGCTGAGAGCCCCCTCCCTCCTGCTACCAACTGTCTCTGGAGAGGCCACCAGTGAGGGAGGAAGCAGCAGCCAGGCACCTCTCCACCGTGCCTGGGTCCAGCTCCAGCTGAGAGCCCCCTCCCTCCTGCTGTCACCTGTAACTGCTGAACTTTCCAACTAAGATTGTAGTGCCTGAGTTTGCTTTCCTTTTCCCCCTCCTCCTCCTCCTCCTCCCTCCCAATCCCCTTTCCTTTTGTGTCATGTCTTTTAGATTGTAAGCCTGTGGGCAGGGACTGTCAAGAAATACTTTTGTAAGCCGCCATGAGAGCCTTTTTTGGCTGAATGGCGGCATAAAAATCCTTAAATAAAAAATAAAATAAAATAAGACTATAAGCCTCCCATATTGCAGATTGTCCAACTCCAGCAATCTCCGCCATCTATTGCCCTCTCCATTTCTCTCATAATATACAGATGAATGAGGATGTCTGTAGTACATCATACATTCCACATTGAGATCAAGCTCCATTCATGTCTTCTACCAGCAACAGGGACACCCACAGAGAGATTCTGGGTCATGACCTCCACCACCCTCCTGGATTCTCCCATCTCCTGCATCCACCATATGTGATGCACACAATTTACAATTTGTGTTATCTTTTGGATGGCTTGACAACTGTTTGCCCTTTGCCCTTTTGTTTGACCCCTCAAACAGTTGGGCATGCTCTATTTTAACACTTATTGTCTAGGTTTTTTTTAATAGCTTTATTTATTGAGCACTTGTTTGGTGCAATACAGACTAAGAAACTGAGTGCCAACAAATCCTCCAAACCCATCACACTGTTTGTGAAATGGGTAGAGTTAGCCTGTGGCTGAACACTCTGACAGGGCAGGAATTCTCTCCTCCTTTCTAAACTCTCGTACACCCAAATCTGAGACAGCAAAGTGTCTTTTTCTCTCATGATTCCCCATGTCAACAAATTAGTATATAGTAGAATAATTAGTATATATTAGTATATATAGAATAAAGCTTAAATCTTCCCAGGAGAAACTGGACCACTAGAAGTTGATTTAGGCCATTTCTACACCAGCCCCCAAATCTGGGCTGGTCATGGCTGAGTCCCTGTGCATCCAAATGATGCACAGGGACTCCCGGGGGCAGGAGAAACGAGTACAGTTTTTCCCAGGGATAAATAATCCCTGGGAAAACCCAATTTCTCCTGTGGTCTCGGGAGCGTCCCGAGACCACGGGATGTGTGGCTGCCCTTCCCGGCTTCTTCCCCCCTCTCCGCAAGTAGCGGGGAGCAGTAGAGGGAAGGAACCAGGCCAGGAGGAATCAGGGGTGGGGGGAGCAGGGTCGGGGCTTTAAAAAAAAAAAACCCTCACTTTTCATTGGAGTGCATGTGCACTCAGCTCCTTTAAAAAATAAATTTTAAAAATGGCAGGTGCAACACCCTCCTTCCTCCCGGGATGTCACGCCTGCATGTGGACTAAGGGGAGAATCACGCAAGATCCTCCTCCCTCCCCCCTAAGGTAGAAATGGCTTTAACGTCTGAAAACCAGCAAATCTCAAATCCAAGGTGTATCATGGATTGAGCATAGCATGCATTAAGCATGGTACTTTTAAATGTGCTAGACTGATCAATTTATTTTCAAATATGTATATGCATATACAGAGCATTCTGTCATGCAAACGCCTAGCTTTAGTTTATCTCACATTCTGGGCATGAATATAATGCTATACTCAGTCTGGTAAAATGTTTAGACTTGTTTAATGTTTCCTATCATTATGCCATGTGAGATCACCAGCAGCTTTAAATTACTGATTTACGCAAGGACATGGCATAATACATGCTAACTGTGAAGGGCAATATGTTTGTGCTAATTGATCCTTTAATTTTCCCAAAGTGAGTCACTGCTACTATGTTTTATAGCAGTAGTGTGACAACTTGTGTAGCATTGAAGGCCATTGTGGAAACCTATTACAAACCATATCAAATGTGTATCACTTTGTTGCATGTGATGCTGAAATTAATTTCAATTTTTTTTAAAAAAAAAAGCAGTTGGGATTAACAGCTTCTACATTCTGGATCAAATTGAAGATTCAGAGCAATTTTCAAGTGCAGTCCAACATAGCCCATGCTGCAGCAATCTAACCTGAATGTCACAAGAGCATGGCTACAGACCGTACTTGAGTGTCCAAATTAAGAGCCTCACACTCTAAAGCAGAATCACCCTCCTAGTCCAATAAAGACTGGCCCTCTTCTCCAGGACAGGGGATATTTTAGAGATCCTGTATTAATTCCATAAAACAATTCATTTCATAATGATGATGCTATCACTTCTGATCCCCTAGGATAGCCAGCATACCTGAACTGAAGACATTGGCAGCAATTAAGACAGAGATCACAATCACAGTAATATTCATGCAGCCCTGATGAGAAGAGCTAAATATATGCAAAGAGGGGAATAGGTTGTGTTTGCATGCTTGCGAGCTTTCCATTTCAGAACTGCCAGACTGTTCCCAAAACCAAACCATTTCCTGCGAAGTATAGGATATTTATAAACACCCAGTGCATGTGTAAAAGTACTAAATAATGTTAATAAGTTGTAAGTAATGCCTCAAGACCTTCTTGACACCATTGCATGATTTATATAATATTGACAGTCCTTAGCACACAAACACTGATTTTAGAAATAAAAATGGGCATATACAAAACAGCACACACACAAAAATACCAAACCATAAAAAAGAATCCTTCTCAGAGGACCACAAAGAATTACACAATAGGGCTACTGTATTATCTTGCATAAGCAATTCTTGGAGAAGAAGCAAACCAACTGAGACAAGGACAAATCAACCAATTGCAAAACCAAATAAATATGTCCTGCTGCTGTTGGCTACCAAATTTGACTCAGTGTGGGAGGGGAGGAGGAAGGGGAGGGATTCAAAGAAGCAAGGATCATTTTCCATAAATCATCCTGGACAGTGCCAATGAAAGGCAACAATTGTCGAAGGAAAATTGTAACACTCTCCCACTTACCCTTGGGAAGGGAATCTTTTATTTAGTTAAGTTATTTCAGTTACCATGTTGCATGAAAAACATTGGCACAATCATCAGGCTTCATAATATATATGAAATTCAGTAAAATAAGATAAACATAAGGGAGGGGTAATTCTGAGGAAACTTTTGATTTCTCACATTTGTGCATTCTATTTAATTATTATTTTTCTGCACCTTGTAATAGCTGCAATGAGCTTGCTCATCGTCATCGTTATAGCCCACAGGACGCATGTTAAAAATGCCTTACTGAGGCCATCAGAGGGAAAGGAAGAAGCAGCCAGACACCTCTCCATCATGCCTGGATCCAGCTCCATCTCAGAGCTCCCTTCCCTCCTGGTACCAACTATCACTGCTGAGGCCATCAGAGGGAAAGGAAGCAGGAGTCAGGCGTTCCTCCATCGTGCCTGGATCTGTATGAGGCAGGGGCGTAGACTTCTCAATTTTTCAGGGGTGGGGGATGAGGCTAAACTTGGAAAATGTTTACTTTTATGTATATATTTCTATTTCTGGAAACCATCCTTCATCAACAATGGATCCTAGAGTGTTTAAAGCCACATATTAAAATAACAAGTATTCAATAAAAATACTACATTTTAATTAGGATAGTTTTCACACTACCCCAAGTTCTATAGTCCTATACAATATACCAGTGTCCTTCAAACTTCTTCCCCATGACCCAGTGCAATAACATTACATACCCTCAAGACCCTATTCCTGTGCTTAGTCTGCAAATGTCTGACAATATGCTTTTGACTCATTAGTCAAGACATACTGTATTAATTCAAGGAGATTTTTTTATAATTAAGTAAGTCCCAGTGAGCTCTTTGGAAATTACTTCTAAGTAAACATGCATAAGTTTGGGTAGCTAAGAGTGTTTAATAATAGCTAGATCATGCCATTATGTGATATTTATTTATTTATTTATTTAGCGCCATCAGTGCACATGATGCTCTACATAGTAAAACAATAAATGAGAGAGAGAGAGAGAGAGAGAGAGAGAGAGAGAGAGAGAGAGAGAGAGAGAGAAGAGAGAGAAATTTCAGACAAATTTAAAAGGCCACCCCCAGCCCCTACACACACTGTAATTCCTAAATGGGCAACCTTTTGTCCTACAAGGCCTGAGAGGGTAGGAGGAAATGAATCTGGGGAAGGCTGAACCTGACACAAAAGGAGAGCAGCTTTTGTCTTGGGAAGAGATCTGCTGGACAGTTGAGGAGGAAGCAGGGTTTGCTTGGAGGTAATTTAGACTGATCCCCAAACACATAACAATACAGATAACTGGAGACGGACTGAGGAATCTGCCAGCCAGACTGTGAGCTTACTGATGTCACCTGGTTGGGCATTACTCCTCTGGGAAATCTCCCAGGAAATCCTGGTGGGGGCTTGAGCCCCTCCCTCTCCTTGTAGTTTATGCCCCTGGTATGCGGCTATCAAAAAGAGAGGGAGAGAAAGCAGCAGCGCTTCCACTGTGTCCATGACCTACTGAACTTTGCAACTAAGAATCTAGTGCCTAAATTTGCTTTCCCCCCCTCCCAATTCCCTTTCCATTTGTGTCATTTTTTTAGATTGTAAGCCTGTGGGCAGGGACTGTCATTATTATTATTATTATTTATTTATATAGCACCATCAATGTACATGGTGCTGTACAGATAACACAGTAAAAAGCAAGACCCTGCCGCATAGGCTTACAATCTAATAAAGTTGTAGTAAACAATGAGGAGGGAAAGAGAATGCAAACAGGCACAGGGAAGTGTAAATAGGTGGGGTGAAGCTAACAGTATAGAGTCAGAAGAAATATCTTAAGAAATATCTTTGTAAGCTGCCTCGGGAGCCTTTTTGGCTAAAGGCAGTATAAAAATGCAACAACAACAACCACAACAACAACAACAGCTGTCATTGCTGCAGTGACCAGGGTGATGGACAGGACTGATTCACACTGCATGTATGCTTATGAGCAATTTGTGCATACGTAAAGATATGTCAAATTAGCTATGGATACAAACATGTGTTTTTCTACAATGCAATATACCCAGCATAAACAGGACTCTCCGAGTACTTTCTCATTAATCCATCCACTTTTCATTCATAACCACAGTTTGTTTCATCACCCAGTACCCAAGGCTACTAAGGACTAGCAGATACAGTAACATACCATTCACACACTGATGACATCAAATTGTAGGATGTAAAGCTGAAAGTTAACAAAATGTGATGGTAAGTGAGTATTCAAGGTCAACATTGTGTGCCATTTAGGTGAGGTTCATCAAACATATCTAAATGTAACTTTGCTTATTTTAGGAAGTCAGTTCACATATGCAGTTCATAAATTTGAAAAACTGTGTTTGTTTAAAGCCTGATCATCATTTGAAAGCTTTGGGGAATTTCCTGCCCAAGGCTTTAGGATGGAGCAGACTTTAACTCTTAAATATATTAAAACCTGAAAACAAAATATAGGAGGGGAAAAGGCCTTATTCCAAAAATTCAGCATTTATTTATTTATTTATTGCATCTTTATACCACCCAATAGCCGAAGCTCTCTGGGCAGTTCACAAAAATTAATTCAAGGAGATTACAATTACAAAACAACAATTCAAAAATAATTCCCATGGTATGCAAAAAACTCAGGGGTAATATCTGTTACTCAATGTAAAATATAATTGTGAAAGACTTTCCTCGTTGAAAAATCAGAGAGGCTTAGGAACAGTCTCATAGTAGTTTATCAGAAGGCCTTCAGTTTTCGCATAAATACAGATCCGATCTTAGTTTTCCTAGTTGCATAACACAGTTATCAAGACATTAACTGCTGTGATTAACTCCTGTGTGGTCTTGTTCTACCCATGACATGGAACCAAGTCATTACTCAAAGTGACAGGCATCTGATTACAGATCCTTTCTGTGTCGTGGATCCCATCATTGGGAACGGTTCAGAATTAGAGATAATTTTGCCGCTATCAGCTCTGAGGATTCAGATGTCCATCTTAGGGCTATAATCACTTAGTTTTACTAACCAGAAGGATGAAACTGTCAGCTAACTGGCTGGCAAGGGATGAACCTATAAAGGATGAGACATTCATAGGATCGGGCTGCCCAACCCATTCCAATTAAATCTCAGTCTAGGTGGGCTCTTTGGCTCTTTTACACTAGCTTCCGGGATTTATGAATTGTCTATCTGCAACCCAATATCCCCTGGAGTAGTCCTAATTATTGCCATGGGACACTGATGCACCTACTCCAATGTATGCAATCTCACTGTAAAAGTATAGTCTGCAAATGGCTTAAACAGATGTATTTAACCAATTAATGCCAATTGAAATCATTTAAACTATTTGTGCACCACAACTGTTCTTATTACTTTTATTATAGCATCTTATTTCTGCCCCAAACTGGTATATTTTATTAAAGCCCTATGTTGTAGTTGAAATTGTGACAACAATTAACATATACAGACTTTTAATCAATCTAGCCCAGTATTACCTACTATAATAGGCAGTGGTTCTCCAAGGCAGAGACCTTCCCAGACCTGAGGTTCCTATTCATTAGGATGATGGTTCAGACTAACTTGTCTTCTTTCAACTGAAGATGTTGGGGATTGAGGATGCTGCTGTTTTACCAGTAACTGAGGAAAAAGAAAAGCACAGAAGTCATTGTTTAGGCCAGTGGTACCCAATTGGCTAAGTACTGCGGACCCCTTGTTTTTCAAATGCCAAGCCAAGGACCCCCTACTTTTGAATATTTTCTTATCTCTGTGGTAGTTACCTGTGCGAAGCAATTTTTGGGAGAAAATAAGGGGTAGCTCCTAATAAACAAAGGATTTTAGGTATACTAAAAAGTAGGCCATAAAATTTGTGATATTACCATGCAAAAATGACAATGATTTAGTTAGGAATATAAAGACGAATTTAATTTTACTAACGTCTAGTTTACAATTGAACAAATTATGACATGTCCTCCAATTGGAATCCACCAGGGGAAGAGCCTTCAGCATGGTGGCGCCCCTCCTGTGGAATTCCCTGCCTCTGGAGGTCAGGCAGGCGCCGACCTTGTACTCCTTTCGGCGCCTCCTGAAAACATCTTTATTCCAAGAAGCCTTTCTCTAACATGCAGCCTTGGATTACTGTTATTGCTTCTTTTAAATTTTGTTTTAACTATATTTATTCTGTTTTTATTTTCATTTTACATTGTACACTGCTCCAAAAATTTTCAATGGGGAGCGGTATATAAATATTCTAAATAAATAATAAATAAATGTCTAGCAGCTACTAAACCTAAATGTGATGGGAGAAATCATGCCTCTTTTTGTCCTGAACAATCCCTTCCACATCCAGTTCAATATTTCCTACTTTTAATCTCAAATCTGGATCAACATCGACCCAATTTCTATGCTTGTTCTTCATATAACAAAATTTATTTATTTATTACATTTTTATACCGCCCAATAGCCGAAGCTATTGTTTGTTCACAAAGATATATGGAACAAAAGGGAACTAGATGTTTCAAAGCTTTTTCACCTAACTTCTTATTGTGAAAACCCTTCACCCAGAATTGGTCCAGTCTATATTCCTTGAAAAATGATTTCATTGAACCATCACAAGTCACGTCAACAAGTGCATCTTGCTCTTCCGCAGATAGAGTTGTTAGTTGTACATCACCACATTCAAAAGGATTCCTTATCCATGAGTTTTCAGGATAAGGTGCAGGGAAGTAATCTCTGAAGCTAGTAGCTAAATCACGCAGGTGCTCAGTGATGTTATATTTTACTTCTGGTAGGAATTCATCGTCAGTGGACTCCAGAAATCAATGGTGAATATGTGAATGGTGCGACGGACCCCCTGGGTGGGTTACGCGGACCCCCTGGGGTCCCCAGACCACCAATAGGGAACCTCTGGTTTAGGACAAGGATCCCCAACCTTTTGGGATCCCTGGGCACATTGGGAATTTTAGAAACTGCTGTGGGCACCATCACAAAATGGCTCCCACTAAGGATGTGGCTAGTTACATAATGGCTACTGTGGGGGCCTGGCTAGTCAAAAAACGGGCAGGGGGAGAGAAATAGTGAAGTTAGAAGCTGGGAAGAAGGGGAGATAGGAAGGCAAAGAGGTAGAGGGGAGAGAAAGAGCAAGGCTACAGGCTAGAAATGGAGAGAAAGCAACTGTGCTTACATTTTCCAACATCTTAAAACAATTATTATTATTTTAAAGGAAGCATGGAGGAGAGAACTTTGTGGATACTGTTGGAGGTCCCTCTGGGTGCCATGGTGTCCTTGGGTACCACATTGAGGTTTAGGCTATGTTTGGAACTCTTCAAATGATTTATTATTTATTTATTTATTTATTTATTTATTTATTTATTTATTTATTACATTTCTATACCGCCCAATAGCCAGAGCTCTCTGGGCGGTTCACAAAAATTAAAAACATTCAAAGTATAAAATAACAGTATAAAATCATACTATAAAATACAATATAAAAGCTCAACCAGATAAAAACAGCAGCAATGCAAAGTTACAAATTTAAAACACCAAGTTAAAATTTATTCATAGACTGTTAAAATGCTGGGAGAATTAAAAGGTCTTCACCTGGCGTCTAAAAGCATATAATGTAGGTGCCAAGCGAACCTCCTTAGGGAGCTCATCCACAGCCGTGGTGCCACAGCAGAGAAGGCCCTCCTCCTGGTAGCCACCTGCCTCACTTCCTTTGGCATGGGACAATGATGGGACAATGCAAAGCTTGTCAATGCTCTGTGGAAACCTGAACAGTGCAAAGGTTCTACCACTGGTCCAAAAACAAGCCTAAAGTTCACCACTAAAAGCAAGCCTGAACTTCACCACTGTAGTGGTGCCACTGTAGTGGCAAAGGAGGATGAGAAAAGAGATGAGAAAATGATGGTAATGATTTCTACAATGTGTACTACCACATATCCATTGCCAGATGCAGTTAACATCAGCTGTGGATACAAGTTTGTTCTCTACTTCTTCAAGCTCAAAATTCAGAATTACCATAATTTCTTTTGTGTGTGTGTGTGTGTGTGTGTGTGCGCGTGCTTTCATAAATGGCATGACAAAATGGGGGTGGGGGGGAGCCAGAGTTGCTAACTGTTCCAAGGCTTAATGTGCTGCATAACTAGAATTAGATGTGATAATGAAGTTACCACTGCTGAAAGAGATATTGCTAAGTGGTGTATGTAGTGAGAAAAATGCCCACATAACCAATACAAAGAAAGGCTATGTCATACTTTAAAACAACAACACACACATCTTGTTCATCTTTCCTTGAATTAGTGGCATAGCATTTCCATTAATAGGTTTTCAATTAAATAGTTTCTTCTAAAACCTTATTGAAAGCTAATCTGTGATGATGAGTGGTACCAGGAAGAGGGATGGGGGAGAAGTTCGTTCGCATCACATTTTAATGCAAACTTACCTAATTTCATACTTTCAAACCAATAGATGAATTGAAATTGAGTTCACTTTAAACATGTGCACTTCTCCAAATTTTGCAATGGAGCTCTCAAAAACTATGTACAAAAATTTATACATTAGTGAATATAACATTAAAATGCATTATATTAGGGAAACTGCTTGCAATTATCTATTTATTGCATTTCTAGACCACCCAATAGCTGAAGCTCTATTGCATTAATGTGTTAATTAGCCAACACTGGATACAAAAATGCATGCATTAGGAAAAACGTGTACAAAAAAAGTCTACAGATTTTCAGACAAACTCTCAGAGTTCAGGATGAACCAAGCTTAAGACTAAAAAAAATGAGAGAAACCAAAATCAACTGCGTTGTTCCATCTCTCTTGAGTTCTGGTCTGAGCAAAAGTCCCTGGGGCTCAATGCAAGGCAGCAGAGCTCCTAGTGAGCAACTGTTGCCAACAAACTGAAGCCCTTTATACTACAGTTGCAGACTACACCCTTTCCTACAAAATGGAAGCCTAAATGGACAGCCCTCTTGGCTAGAGCCTAGCCCTCCTCCTGTCTTTCCAATGGTTCATGGTTGGTGTGCTGCTGGCATTAGTGCATCAGCTCTTGGAGGAGGGGGTGATGGCCTAGTGCTGGAACTAGGCTTGAGGTGTCTCAGGCCTCAGGGTCTCTGTTAGCTTGGGCTCAGAAGGCTTTGACAGCTGCTCAGGCTCAGGGGGCTCGGGTATTGTAGTGGTGCTTTGGCCTGGAGTTTCCTCTGTTGGCACCACAGCCTCCGACTCCTTGTCCAGATCATTGCTGGACCCCTGGGTCATGATAATCCTTCTCCCATAGGCAGGGAAACTAATACAAACCGATAAACTTCACAAAGCTTTGCTTATAATTACCCCACAAGTTATCAGCTGTGATCAATAACATATGCAATGTGATCTGAGTGAGACTTAGTAGTTGCAAAAGAAAAGAAGTCCCTATTACTTGTGGTAGGGAAGGTAGGATGTGGGTGTTTAAATGCAAGGAAAATACTTCTGAAGCTAAAAAGTTCGATTGTCAAATCCAAGCATTGTGTACATTATTATTATTATTATTATTATTATTATTATTATTTATTTATTTATATAGCACCATCAATGTACATGGTGCTGTACAGAGTAAAACAGTAAATAGCAAGACCCTGCCGCATAGGCTTACATTCTAATAAAATCATAATAAAACAATAAGGAGGGGAAGAGAATGCAAACAGGCACAGGGTAGGGTAAACAGGCACTGGGTAGGGTAAAACTAACAGTAGAAAGTCAGAACAAAATCAAGTTTTAAAAGCTTTAGGAAAAAGAAAAGTTTTTAGCTGAGCTTTAAAAGCTGCGGTTGAACTTGTAGTTCTCAAATGTTCTGGAAGAGCGCTCCAGGCATAAGGGGCAGCAGAAGAAAATGGATGAAGCCGAGCAAGGGAAGTAGAGACCCTTGGGCAGGCAAGAAACATGGCATCAGAGGAGCGAAGAGCACGAGCCGGGCAATAGTGTGAGATGAGAGAGGAGAGATAGGAAGGAGCTAGACAGTGAAAGCTTTGTAGGTCAACAGGAGAAGTTTATATTGGATTCTGAAGTGAATTGGAAGCCAATGAAGAGATTTCAGCAGTGGAGTAACATGGTCAGAGCGGTGAGCCAAGAAGATGATCTTAGCAGCAGAGTGGTGAACAGAAACCAAAGGACTGATGTGAGAAGAAGGAAGGCCAGTGAGAAGAAGGTTGCAGTAGTCCAACGGAGAAATAACCAATGCATGAACAAGAGTCTTGGCAGAAGAGACAGACAAAAATGATCGAATCCTGGCAATATTATACAGGAAAAAACGACAGGATTTAGCTATATATACAGAACCACCACATTTTGA
Source organism: Elgaria multicarinata webbii (assembly GCF_023053635.1). Classification (NCBI taxonomy): domain Eukaryota; kingdom Metazoa; phylum Chordata; class Lepidosauria; order Squamata; family Anguidae; genus Elgaria; species Elgaria multicarinata. The sequence goes on from NC_086176.1 coordinate 77,602,503, forward strand.
TATTACTTTCCAAACATTCTTGTATAGATTTGCATGGTCATATGTGGATGCATCTGTGCATCTATGCATGCTAAATAGTAACTTTTATTTCTTCTTTGGAGAGCAGCTTTTTAAAATATTTCTGACATACTTTGGGACAATATGCTATTTTTAAAAAGTGTGTTTAAATGGGCATTCTCCTTTAGGATTCTTTACATGCTCTTGATCCCAAATAGAGAAACAACACACTTAGAGGTATTTGGTGAAATCATGGGACTTAACTGTTTATTTCTCACATTCTCTTATTGTTACACTTGTTTCTTGTGGTAGTGGGTTTTCTTTTCTTCAAATTAATGGTTTCATTTTTATCTTTCAGCTTTCCAGCAGGACTGATAATAGAGGGGTCTGGATTGCCACAATAAAATCTGGGAGGAGGTAAAACACACAGGATCAGAGGAGAGAGGCTGTTGTCGTGGGCTGGGGAGACAAGAAATGAACATATTCAACTTATTGGTCCCTAACATATGATATTGGGTAGTATCCAACGTCAGCCCTATGTAGAGCAGACCTATTAAAATGAAAAAGACTTAAGTTAATCACAACTAAATTAAGTCCTATTCATTTCAATAGATCTACTCTACATAGGACTAACATAGGATACTACCCATTGGAAAAAAACTTACTACCTAATAATGGTAAAAACAAAAACAAAAAAACTTTTAGGGAGAAGTCCTATGTCCCCTCCAGACAGCATCCATGTACATTGATGGTGCTATATAAATAAATAAATAAATAATAATAATAATAATAATAATAATAATAATGATATAGGATTGTTCAGTTTCTGGGCTCTGAGGTTGGAAACAGCGTTCCGACATCAGAGCCCAGAAACCACACTCCACCAGCATGGTTCTGGGTATGTTTCCGTTCTCAGAAATGGAGTGTGGAGACAGGAAAATTACATTTCCTATGCCCACCCCAGTCTCCTTCCCTCCCCCTCTGAACTAGCACCGTTGCTAGAAGGACAAAATCACCTGTCTAGCAAACATGCAGGGTGGCTGGAGAACTCAGCCCTGCAGTGGATACTCAGCAGCCTCCAAATTTGGAGGCTGCCAACTACCCTCATAGGACTGTGTCCTTAATGAATTTGGACATTCCACATGCAAATCAAGTGCTCTGCCCTTGACGTACGTTCAAAGAAGATTCCATCAGGGCTGATGGTCATTTTGGTACCAGTAAAACTGTTGAAGAAAAGCTGGCTTCATGCATTAGGAAACTAGAGAGAAGGAAGACAAATGACTCACATGTCTTCTCAGCCATCTTGTGCAATGTCTAGTGCTGTGCCAAAAACAATCTTCTGCATTTTTGTTTACCTTATTTCGAAGGTGAAGAAAATGTTGGCAAAATGCTAATGGGTGGGGCACAGGGTTATTACACCTACCTTATTAGGAGGTGGCTGAACATTCTCTATGGCAATTTGCTTTTTCAGGAAGTGTGGGCAGCCAGGAATGCTGCAGAGTAGTGGAGAGGTGTGTAATAGAAAGGGAGGAAATGGACACAGTACCTTCAGCCATCTTGCAATGATAAGGAAAGCTCAAAAATACCATCTCAAGAAATTAAAATGAAATTCTATAGCACCCCTGAGATCAAGGGTGAAGAGGAGGAAGAAAACTTTTACAGGAGGAAGGAAGATGACAGATTTTGGAAACAGCAGTAGTAATGTCTGAAGCAGAGAATTTTGCATCTCTAACAGTGAGAAGCATTGCATCTCCCTGCTTCTGTCTCTACCCAAAATGAATGTAATAAACTAGGGGCGTGCTTCGGATTTGGTTGAATCCCAAACCAAATTGGGCTGATTCAAACAGATTCAGGATATATCCAAATTGAAGTGCTGCTCCTTCAATGCAGACAGAATACGAAACCTCCTGAAGCTATGTTAATAATTCAGATCCAGAGGCACACAGAGACACAGATAGTTCACCTGCAAAAAAGATACATTTCTCCCCAAGCTTTCTATAACATTATGGGGAGAGAGAAGAAGGATGACTGGTAGCTCTAGCTTCTAATCACAGTGAATGGTTTTACAAGGGCTCTCCCATCCCAGCACTTTGGGGCAGAGATGTAGAAGTAATATATTGCATGGCAGTCCCAATGTTCAGTACTCTTTGCTTGTTCTCTCCTCCAGGAAGAGGAATGTCAACAGCGGTTTAGTGGAGTCTGTGGGATGTAGGAAAGTAGCATTGTTGCTTGCTTGGAAAATTCTAAATGTTCAAGTCCTTCCACCTCTGCCAAGGTATACTCCATATCCATTATCCACCCCCATCCTATTGTATTTTCTGGGACTTCAGTGCCAGTTGCATGGGCGGGAGGGGGGGGGAAGCTGTTTTTCATTCATCATAAATCCCTAGCCCCTGCACCTAACTTCCAGATACTCTCAGAAGGGACAATTATACCTGCAAAATCCGTTCAGTTCTACTGAGAAATAAAAGTTATTTGCATGTTTCTTTAAAAACAAACAAACAAAACAAACACCCTCTTAAAGGCACCTAGAATAAAACTTGCTGCATGTATTTGTCTTCAATTTGGCAGGTTGTATCCTCTCTTAAAGTACTTTTACGCCTGGAATGTTCATCTAATTCTGTCAAACTGCAAAGAAGATACATCATTTGTTGATTTCCAGTGATAGTCAATGGGATATTTGGATTTGGGCCCCACGTTAAATCGGATGGCCTCTGGATTTGGACAAGGCAAATCAGACTGTTTTCAGAATCACTGAATTAGGGTTCAAACTCAATCTTGTGATCAGTGCACATCCCAACAATAAACTATTTCAATTATCTTCCTTTAACCAAATGACCATTCATTTTTTGCAGTGCATCAGGGCTCTCCAAACAACTGTGCAGACTGGACCTATTGATGCCTAATCAACGGCCTCTTGGCTATTCACTTTTACTTACTTTTGCTGCAACCTGATGTTAGAGAATTCCATGGTCATCTTTTTCCAGTTTGGTTCCAGGAGACATAATGCTCCAATACTTCCTTATATTGTAAAGTTTCTCTGTGTTCCCAGTAAGTTTTTTCTTCTTCCTTCGTATTACTATTTTATCAAGACAACAAGTAAATTGGTCAAAGAATCAAAAGGGGAGATCTGTGGTATTTGGTAACCTCATTAACCAGTGCAGGGTTGTTTCACAATAGTCCATTCTGTCAAAAAGCAGGTCTCCTACTTGTCAATAAATTGCATGAAATTACATGACAGCATGTTACACTTTCGTACCGTGTCAAATTATAGACATAGAATAGCAATACTTGAAAACAATATGATGCTACCTAACAAGTGCTGTGATGGAATACCTGAAGCCAGAAAAATACATTTATATCCCTCCTAGAGATCTGCCATTTACCTGGATATGGGCCTTCTTTCAGAATTCCCGTTATTAGAATACTGTGGGCAACACACTTTTCTCTGACTGGAAATGGGGTAATTTTCATCTCCCTTCTACCACTGTGGAAAACAGGATGCTGGACTAGACAGCCCTTTGGTCTGATCCAGCATAGCTCTTCTTATCCCCATTATGTGTGGATCTGACTGTGCAATAGCAGAAGAAAAGGGTGGGCTAGGGCTATATGATGTACAAAAGTATATTAGCTGGTGATGCAGTTGGTCCCTGCCTGTGTTGGTCAGTTGTGTGTTAGTACCGTGCAGCACAGTGTTATTTCCTAACGCCATGCTGACTTCTTGCATGGATGTTATCCAACTTTTAAATAAAATGAAATCTATTGACATGTCTGAATACACATCTATTCAATTTGTTTGCATGTACATTTGATAATGGTGTATGTGTGTGTGTGTGTGTGTGTGTGTGTGTGTGTGTGTGTGAAGGGGAGAGAGTCAGAAACATCCCAGAGAGTAAATAAAATATTAATCTAGTAATGATAAGAGGAGTAAGTAAGTATGCGATGCACATTGGAAGCAACGTGCATATCGCTGAAAGCATAGCAAATGGGACAAAGAAGGAACTGAGAACCAAAACATTATAAAGGTTGCCATGGAGCTCAAACACAGAATTGGAATAGAGGTCCTAGTGTGGCATTTGAAACCCAGAATCACCCCTCAATTTATTTAGATATATCTGTATATATAAATACATGGAGCTCATCATAGTGAGGTGTGTTTAGGTAGGCGGCATCTGGCTCTGGAAGTCTCTCCTACTCAGACCCTGAATCGTCAGTCTACTCTCAACACAAGTACAGCAAAGGAGTAGCTTCTCCTCATGGCACCAGTCTCAGCAGCTGTGTCTCCTAAATCATCCCTCCAGGTCTCCACTTCTGTGTGGGTGGCAGTGAAGAACAGAATGACAGAGCAGGCAGTGAGTGCCAAAGAATTTAGGAGTAGCATCCTGGGTTATGCACATAACAGGAAATGGCTAGCACTGTCTATGTGAGGTGGTTGTCATTCAAATCCCCACCCAGCCACGAAGTTCAAGGAAGGATCTTGGGCCTGTCTCTGTCTCTCGGCCTCACAGAACTGCTGTGAAGCTAAACAGAGGTGTGTGTGTGTGTGTGTGTGTGTGTGTGTGTGTGTGTGTGTGTGTGTGTACCTTTGTATTGTATCATAAACTCCTTGGACGAAGGGCACAATGCTAACACTAAAACAATGCTGCCATGCCTATGTGCATGCATTAGCTTGCATATCTCTGCAGATATTTGAGTGGAAAGGTTGTGTCTGTCTTTAGTGAAAGGACATGATAGAAGCCATTCTTTCATGTATCTCTCCTTGCCATTCTTGGTCCTCTCTGAAAATCACGGAATACATACTCAGAGTCAATTTGGACTATATGCCAATGACTGACTTTCATAAAGAACCCGGCACCAAAAGAAAACACCACCCACTCACTGGTAGTGTAAACAGAGGTCCTTTCTACACCTAAGGGCCTTCGGGGATGGAGGGGGGATGATCCCACACTTATCTGCTTCCGGGATCATCCCTGGGCATCTAAATGGAAGTGTGACACCCTGGAAGGGAAGAGTGATTGTGCGCCTGCCATTTTTAAAAAACAACAACACAATCCAGAGAACACTTGCGCTCCAGCAAAAAGTAAGTGAAAAAAAGAAGGAAAAACCCGCCCCCCACCCCTATGACTGGACTCCCCTCAGCCCGGCGCCTTCCCTCTGCTGACCCCCACTACTCACGAGGAGGGAAGATGCTGGGACAGGCACCCACACTGCCCATAGTTCTCGAGATCATCCCAGGACCACAGGGAGAACCAGGAGAACCTAGGTCTCAATCATCCTGGGGAAATGGAGGAATCTTCCCTGCCTGCTCCTGGGATCCCCTGTGTGTCATTTGGATGCACAGGGATGATCCAGGGACAATCCCGAGGGGGAAAGGCAGGTGTAGAAAGGGCCAGAGCTTTAGTCACTCCTATAAGGTCCTCTTTCTCTTTTGTGAAATACAAAACTGCAATTTGGAAGTTCTCCAATTCACGGAAGAGTTGTGATCTCTCATGGTTTTGTGGCTTACAGTTAGACTGCTCACACAGGTCATGTGTGTATGTGTGGGCATGAGTGACAAAGAAAGAGGGAAGGAGATTTGACACCTGGCAGGCATATCATTGGAACTGATTCTTTCTGAAGTGCAGACTTCCCCAACTTGATGCCTTCCAGATGTTGTGGACTAAAACTCCCATTATCCCAAGTCAGTATGGCTGCACTGAATGGGAATTATGTAATCTAAAACATCTGCTCCTTCTCCTTCTCACCACCATTTCTTTCCAGCCCAGAATGAGAGGTGGGTGAACAAGCAGGTTGCAATGGTGAAGAGGAGGAACATCTTCAGGGGGCTCTTGTCTGTTGGCCCCTACTGAGATGTGGGCCCTGGGAAGGTGCCCAACCATCCCTACTGTTGATGCCGGTTTTCCATCCTCTGTGTGGTCTTCTCTTCATGATCTACTTACATCCACCATGAGTAGGTAGGGCAAGGTTAGGGTGACCATATGGAATGGAGGACAGAGTTCCTGTATCTTTAAGAGTTGTACCTCTTTTGTATCTAGTCAAGAAGGCAGGGCTCCTGCAGCTTTCACTGTTGTGATGATGAGGGAATTTCACCAGGTGCTGCATGCATACAAATGACACCTGCTGAAATTCCCTTTTCTAGACAACTGTTAAATATACAAGAGCCCTGTCCTCCTTTTCATATGGTCACCCTAGACAAGGCTGGAATTCTATACTCTTCCATCACCCACAAGAGCTGGCCCAAGATATTTTACTTCCTGGCCTGAAGCATGACCCACTCCCATCTCATGTAGAGAAAACAAACGGATTGGCAGTTGAAACTTATGTCAACACTTGCAACGAGACAGCACCTGAGGGCAGCAGGCTAGCTTAGAGGTTGCAAGCAGGTCGTGTGGCACACACAAATCCATTCCAACATTTCCCCAACTGTCTGAGATGGCCGCTTCACTCTGCCTAATGGTAGGGCTGGCTCTGTCACTCACTGCTGACAAATAGGCAAGTATTTTCTGTTGATCAATTTCATTTAGTATATGCTTAGTCATTTGATAAGTGTCATGACTGGACCCTCCCCCTCCTCCGATAGGATGAAAGTGAGCATCGGAAAGTTAGGAAAGAATATGAGTTAACATTTGATTAGCAGAAACTACATTTTCAGCACAAACTCGCTGAGGTGTAGCACTTTTCTCCCACCAGAAATGCAATTCAGTGTGAGCTGTTTCCTAAAGGAAAAGTACATGTGAGAATTTAGATTATTTTGTCTAGCACAGCTGCTGCTTGTGCTGCAAAACGAGAGCTGCAACTGATGACAAGGTAGTATGGAACTTGACACCTCTCCTGGCATTCAGCCAAGAACACAGAATGTTTCAGTCGGCCTGTGGCATGTGATACATTTCTTAATTGTTGATAACATATAATTAGGACAATGTAAGCTAAGTTTAATGAAGGCAGTAAGTTAAACCAGTGGGCTTTACTATACTTGGACAGACTCTGTTAGTCTTGGAGTGTGACACTGCAGAATAATATTTTATAAACAGGACAAAATAGCATCTTCTCTTCACAAACTATCAACCTAGAATTATGGCTGACACCCTAAGCCACAGTAAATGTTGTATGCTGAATAAACGTCAACTTGTCTGAAGGGGACATGATGCCTAAAATAAACTTTGCTCCTTAAAAAGGTTAAAGTCAAAACTTGCGTGGAAATTTCTGGCATGCAAAGGAATGATTATCTCATACTTCACCTAAATATTTTCTATGAGACTGCTTAGAATGCTGTACATGTCTTCTCAGAAGTAAGCTCTGTTGTGTTCAGTGGGACTTCCTTTTATACAAATTTACTTGTGATTAAACCCCATTGAAATCAATAGGGTTTATTTCCAAGTAGACGTACACTGCATATTTCTTTAGTCTTAAGAGTAATATATGATTGTCCTTATTATAGGGTATGGTCCAATCACAATTAAGCACTTTTAAATCCTAAAAAGTCCCACTGATGTGAATAAAGTATGTGCTCTCAATCTATGTCACACAATGGTTTAAAGCAGTCTTCAGTGGTGATCATATTATTAAACCACTCTGGGCATGTCTACACCTAAGGGTGCAGAGGGAGGGGGGAGGATTGCAGACTTACCTGCTTCCGCAATCCTCCCCCAGTGTCCAAACAGCAGTGCATCATCCTGGAAGGAAAGAGGAACGTCATGGCCACAATTTTTTTTTCTGCAGGAGGAGCCCCGCGCATGCGGGGTGAAAGATTTTTTTAAAAAATGTGCCCAAACACTCCCCACCATCCCTGGGATGGTGAAATTGCTCCCCCCCCCCCACCGCCATGGGCACGGAACCACCCCATGCAGCTCCGTGCCCATTTCAGGCCCCAGGAGCACATGGCACACCAGCCGTGGTCCTTATGATGGTCCCAGGACCACGGTGAAATTCAGGATAACTGGGCAACCAGTTATCCCAGGAAAATGGAGGGGTCGTCCCTGCCTGCCCCCAGGATCCCCTGTGCGTCATTTGGATGCACAGGAATGACCCCGGAAAAATCCATGGTGTAGACATGCCCTATGTTTTCATAGCTTTTCGACATAAAACAAAAGACAAACCATAAAACCTATTAGAGAAATGGACAGCAGGCATGCGATTTGCTACTTATTGGTCATTCATATGGGCAATAAGCAACAGGGCGACACTACCCTACTTACAAATGATCCCAAAGCTTCTATTAATACTTTTGTTGCTGTGATTTTTTCACATTCTATAGCCAGATCTACATCAAGCAAGATATAATACTATGAAAGCGATTTGAAAACGGTATATGGAATGTGTCCTGGGCCCCAACAGTTGTCAGTGCACTTCAATACCGTTATAAAGCAGTACTGTAGATCCTGCCTATCATTCCCAGTTGTTTTGAGCAGCAAATAAGTCTTTTAGATACCTGGACACTTCTTTACCTTGATGGATTCCTGTTCCAATTATTCAAATAATCTTTTCCAAAAAGGAATAATGAGTGAGGCGGGAATTATAAAGCAAAGGGCTATTATTTCAGTGTATGAAAATACATCTGCACAGAGAATGAAGATGGTTCATTCAATTCATTGCTTGCTTCCAAAGGCTTTTTGCTCTTTAAATTTGTTCTAATGTTATCAGAATTGATTTTTAGTCTCTGCAGTCCCAGAGGGAATGCCTTTGGTGAAGCTCTCGGTGGATACCTGTAATGAAGAATCAGTTTGCAGGACAGTGGCTATGCTTCCTCTTAAATCCAGAGATTTTCTAGGATGTAAGTATGGCACATAGAAGTATGGCATTTCCTAGATATCATATATGAAATAATTCTTTTGGCACAAGTCTCTCAAATGCCAGGGAAGTGTACTCAGGTATTTGTTTTATAGATTTTAAAATAAGCCTTGAAACTTGCCAAAGCTTGCTTATAAAAACATCTAAGAAATAATAACGTGAGAAAGAGGATCAATGTATTTGTCACTTATAATGGTGAGAGACTTCAGATAGGGCATATTTTTTTGCATGGAATCTTGGGAGATGTGAAAGACTTCTACTTGAGTTCCTGGACCTCTACTGACACTCAGAATAGGGAATACTAAATGGACTAATAATTTTGGGTGATATTCAGCAGCTTCTTATGTTCCTAAGCATGATAGTTCTTAGATGGCACTAGAAAACCTTCCGTAAAGTGAAGTCTTATATTTAAGGATACCATTTTAACCAGGCTATTGTTTGCTGGCTCACTTGGGCAAAATGCCTATGTCTATTTTGGAATATTAATTGTCCTAAATTGTGTACTACATCACACAGGGGCAAGGAAAGCAAAGAAAGACACATTCAGCTTCTTATTAGTTTTGAAAGGCAGTCAACATTTCTGATGTATGTATTTTTCTTCTTTGCTAGAAAGTGAAATCTTCAACTATACATATTTATTTATTTATTGCATTTTTATACCGCCCAATAGCAGAAGCTCCCTGGGCAGTTCACAATATTCTTATAGTCCAAAATGTGTAATACTTACTTATATATACATTATTCAATTTCATGTATTCAGAATAGATTTAAAATAAGAAAGGGAAAAGGAAAATAAAAGTATGGCAACAGATGTATTGCCTATTGTATTAAATAAGTTAATATAAATGTCATACTATTGTTTTTATTTTACCAGTATTATCAGTAATTGTGGACCAGTGCATAATTCACCTGGAAAGCTATTTGCTTGATTATGCAACTTATTCACAGTTTCACTGGTTTTAGTTGTAGCTTCTGAGGGTAAGGGTTGAATTACTGGTCCCTGGATAGATGTCTATTTTTACAAGGCAAATTTGGGATGATATTTTTTTTAAAAAAATGCTTTTTTCACCTGCACTCATCTGCTTGCCATTTGAAAGTCAGCTCAGAGTTCTGACAATCAAATTCCATCGTACAGGTGTTTCCTGAAGACTCAACGCATACTGGGTGGCCTGAAGCCACAGAAATTGTCTGCCTGTAGTGGGAGGAAATGGAAAGAAGAAGAAAAAACTGTAATGATTGGTGACTAAACAGAAACCATTGAAAAAAGAAGAAAACCTTTAGCATAAATACTATTAATTACAACAATGTCTGACAGTGCTTTTACCTTAGCTGAAAAAAGGATGGACTCACATACTTTGCATACATATGAACCAATACAGTATTCAAAACTTGGTAAGGCTTTCCGAATACCTGAGGGAAAGAGCTGGTACATCTGTCCATTAGTATTAGCAACACATCTGTCTTCTTGGAGGTCAGAGTAGGGTGCTGCTGTCATGACCAAATCCTGCTTTAGAAACTTGGGGTGTAAGGAGTGGTTTTCTTGGTTATCATAGGTATTATGTTCTGGTTCCTTCCAAAAACCTCTATGTGCAGCAGCTACATACAAAGGATCTTCTGGCCAAAGATATGGTCAGGCCTGTCAGTTCTAGCAGTGGAAAACACCTGTTTTGAGAGACAGAGGCATGGATTCGTCCCCCCTTGCCAAAATATAAATAACTTAACACTGTCAGAGCTGACATACCAATCCTAATTCTCTACTGCATGGAAAGTCACCTTCCAGCAAAAGGAACCCTGCAGCCATGCATACTGGATATGGGGATCCAGAAAGAAGAAGCATGCAGAGGAATGAGGATCCATGTGATACAGCTTTGCACATGGTTAAGCAGATCCAGAAGGGAACTAACCTGGCTGCTTCCCATTAGAATGTGCCTTACCCAGTATAGAGCAATATAAATAAGGAGGATTCTATGAATCCCAAGTGATTTAGCATGTAATATGGGGGTGGGGGTGGGGGAACCTGGTGAATAGAAGAATGGTATAGAGTTGTATATATGGATTCCTTCCAGGTAGCTAGCTTTTTTCTGCTCATTATGTCAGTCTCTCCCTACTCCATGAGTAACTATCCAGAACAACAAGCCCAGGTTTTTTTTACATATACAGAATCCAAAATGCAGCCAAACCATAAAATTATATACAGGGATTATAATAATGGGCAGTTTATTTTCAATCTCTTTCCTAATCATCCCTAACATGGAGTTTGCTGTTTTCACCAGAGCTGCTGACTATGAATGTTTTTTTATCGAGTTACCCATAAGTCCATGATTTCTTTCCTGCTTTAGTCACCACCAGTTTTGACATTCTGACCATGTATATGAAGTTAGGATATTTTGCCCCAATGTGAATAAGTTTACATTGATTTCTATTCAATCTCATTTACTATTTTCTTTCCTCTTCACACGTTGGAGAAATCCCTTTAGAGCTCTTCCCAGTCCATTTGGGTTTCCACAATCCTAAATAATTCGATATCATCCCCAAACTTGGTTATCTCACTTCTGAATACAGATTATTTATGAATAAATTAAATAGTACTAGTCCCAGTACAGATAATGGTGGAATAGCACTGTTTACTCTCCCCTACTTCTCTTATCAAATAGAATATCCTATCGTGGGACTGTCTGGCTACTGAATCACAGTGTTATGTGGTTTAGGAAATGGCTGCGGTCCTACTTCCTCTCTGAAACCAGCAGCTGGGGAGGGGAGGAGCCAATGTTCTATAAAATGTGTTAACCCTGTAAAGTGAGATGGACAGAATGTGGAGGAGAGAATAGTATTTTTGTCTTGGCTACTATTGTCATTCTCCTGCCACCCCCAGAAAATATGTGAACCGCCCAGAGAGCTTCGGCTATTGGGCGGTATAGAAATGTAATAAATAAATAAATAAATAAATGTAGATAGCGTTCGTTGAGGAAATACAACAGATCAGATTTCTGATTTCTTAATTTCTGGCTCATTTTTGAGTCCATCATAATTTCAGGCCATTCTCTCTCTGCTATTTTCTGTCCTTTAATGGGTCACCAATCAATAAGATGTCCTGCCTTTTTATCTCATCTCTGCTAGGTTTACTCAAGGACCCTTGATGAGGGACTTTGTCAAAAATGACTTGGAAGTCCAACTATGGTATTGACTACCAGATCACCCTTAGCTATGTTTGTTGATACTCTCAACAAATTCTAAAAAGTTGGTAAAACAGGATTTTCCTTTATCGAAGCCATGCTGATTAATTTTCAACAAGGCTTGTTCTTAGACATGTTTAATTATTTCTTTTAAAGCTGTCAGATGTATGCCATTCAAATATGGCCACTTGTGTACTGTTAATTTCTCAGTTAGTCCTAGAGCATATTATGCCTTATTTGTTAAGTCTTCAGATGTCCTTCTGAGAGAGGAAAAATGATTCAGCCATGGGTATCTATCCAACATCATCCACACTGAAGACTTGCCAATATATATATTCTGAGCAATCTTCCTACCAGCCCCCCTTCAGTAATCCTTTCACACTTTTGCCATCTTAAAGTCCAACTGTATCAATGGCTAGTTTGTTGATTCTGGCTTTTTTGTTTATTTTAATGTGTTTAGCAACATAATCCTCAACTCTTTGTTGGTGCTCCTTTTTGTTTTCCTCAATGGGCAAGTTTTCCACTTTAATGAAAGCCTTCTTTTCTTATATACCTTCCCTGCCTCTGCTTGTTGGCATTTGCTTGGACTTGTCTTTTCTAATCTTGGCATACCTTTTATCTGAGTTTCTGTTATTGTAGTTTCAAGCAACCTCCAAGCACCTTGAAGGGCTTTGACCATCCTAAGAAGTTTTCTACATGAGCGATTTATTGCACGCTCATGATTTCCTCCAGGATTCTCCCTGCCTTCCCCTGGAAATTTTGCTAAAAGAAAATACAGACATTATCAGTATTTAAAATAATCACAGGATTAATCCCACCTCTAGACAGCACTATTTTATGGAACTTTATGGAACACTGCCCAGAAAGGGGAAGGTTCCAATTACAAATCACATGGTCGATGTCCGTCACCATCAGAAGGAGCCTGTAGTGAAAGACCCGAGAAAAACAAACCTAGTAAGGATGCAGTTTTTTCCTTAATGTAGAGACATGCTAATTCTTCTTTTCATAACTAATCTCCTAGTTGAAGGAACGTTTTCCTCTTTAAAAATGCCTATTTATCCTTCCTTGGTAAATTCCACTTACATATAATTTATTTATTATTAAAATTATTTATATTCACATGCCAGCAAGGTAATGCTCAAGATCCTGCAAGGTAGACTCCAGCAATTCATGGAGCGAGAATTGCCAGATGTACAAGCTGGGTTTAGAAAAGGCAGAGGAACTAGAGACCAAATTGCCAATATCCGCTGGATAATGGAGAAAGCCAGGGAGTTCCAGAAAAACATCTATTTCTGTTTTATCGACTATTCTAAAGCCTTTGACTATGTGGATCATAACAAACTGTGGCAAGTTCTTGGTGGTATGGTCTGCCTCCTGAGGAATCTGTATAACTAACAAGTAGCAACGGTAAGAACAGACCACGGAACAACGGACTGGTTTAAGACTGGGAAAGGAGTACGGCAGGGCTGTATACTCTCACCTTACCTATTCAACTTGTATGCAGAACACATCATGCGACGTGCTGGGCTTGACGAATCCAAGGCTGGAGTTAAAATTGCAGGAAGAAACATTAACAATCTCAGATATGCAGATGACACCACTTTGATGGCTGAAAGCGAGGAGGAGCTGAGGAGCCTTATGACAAAGGCGAAAGAAGAAAGTGCAAAAGCTGGGTTGCAGTTAAACCTCAAAAAAACCAAAATTATGGCAACCAGCTTGATTGATAACTGGCAAATAGAGGGAGAAAACGTGGAGGTAGTGACACACTTTGTATTTCTTGGCGCAAAGATTACTGCAGACTGCAGCCAGGAAATCAGAAGACGATTACTTCTTGGGAGGAGAGCAATGACAAATCTTGATAAAATAGTTAAGAGCAGAGACACCACGCTGACAACAAAGGTCCGCATAGTTAAAGCAATGGTATTCCCCGTAGTAACCTATGGCTGTGAGAGCTGGACCATAAGGAAAGCTGAGTGAAGGAAGATAGATGCTTTTGAACTGTGGTGTTGGAGGAAAATTCTGAGAGTGCCTTGGACTGCAAGAAGATCAAACCAGTCCATACTCCAGGAAATAAAGCCAGACTGCTCACTTGAGGGCATGGTATTAAAGGCAAAACTGAAGTACTTTGGCCACATAATGAGAAGACAGGATACCCTGGAGAAGAGGCTGATGCTAGGGAAAGTGGAAGGCAAAAGGAAGAGGGGCCGACGAAGGGCAAGATGGATGGATGATATTCTGGAGGTGACAGACTTGACCTTGAGGGAGCTAGGGGTGGCAACGGCCGACAGAAAGCTCTGGCGTGGGCTGGTCCATGAAGTCACGAAGAGTCGGAAACGACTGAACGAATAAACAACAAATAAATTATTTAATGATTTATATTATGGATTTGGCAGCATTGTGAGCACTGTTGTCAAGGGGTTTGACAACATATTTATCTCACACCAAATCCTGGATACTGCTCAGAATGATGCTGAGGGTCACACTTCTAAGACCATGCCTTAGAACACCAGAGCCAACTGTTCTAAGACAGAGTTGTTTATTGCATCTAGGACATTTTGTCTCTTTGTTGTGACTTGTGTGTTTTATGTACCCAAGCAGCACAAGGGTAGTTGCAGGGCAGAACTGCCTACTTTGCTGTCTTTGAAACCATTATCATTTTTTAAGAATCCAGCTTTCAAACATACAATTGTCCTGACAATGAATTTTACTGAAGTCTCCAATGTGAACAAATAGTTTTGAAACAAAAGTTGTATAAATAGCTGCCTGTTCCAGCAGTACACTTTGAAAGAGAATGCTGTAAACACAAAGTAAATTAACATGGGATCTGCTTTTGTGGAGTAGATGGCTACTTGGAGACGATATAACAAATGAGGCTTTTGCTGTGTGGTACAACAGCACGTACCCATGTGGCTAACCTACAACTGGTTGAAGAAACAAACCCCACCCGTACCTAGGACTTCTGCCACGGCTAGACCACAATTCCTGGGAGGGATAAACTTAATTGGCTGGAAACGACACACGGGCACCATTGCAGCTCATTAACTGGACACAGAGACGTTACAAGGAAAAGAAAGTGGAATGTGTTGGACGACCCCATTTTATCCATGTGCTGTAAATAAAACAGAGTATTGTTTTGTTGATAAAGGAATATTGTTTGGAATATGCCAACTAACGAAGGGGAGCCAGTGGCATTTTTTGGCCAAATATAGCCCTCCTGCTCCCTCCAAAAAATCCTAGCTTTTAGCTCAGGAGGTGAAATCATTGAAAAGAACAAGTTTACATTCCTGCAGCCTGCTGCAGCAAAGCCAAATAAATGTTTGGCTTAATTCTCATCTCTGTCGTGAGCTTTTCTGAAGCCAGAAAATGCCATTTCTATAATCAAAGAATTGAATGCAGTTTATTATTATTGTGAGGTGCACAGGAAGGTCAGTGGGTATGGGAGGGCTGAATTAGACATGATGGTAGATGTGTGGTGGTGGCTGAGACTGGCCACCGAAGCCTTCAGACACATTCAGAATAATTAACACTGGTGTGTTCTCTTCATACACATTTGTATCCCACCTTCCCAGCTCAGTACTCTCGTATAACTTGGACCCTTCCAGATAGTTGGCTCATCCCCTAGCAAGAAAGTCTTTGCATCATTCCAACAAACCCTCATCTACCCTTCCATTAGTCTATTGAGTGCAAGGAGAGCAGCATGAATGGTGGACTAGGGCTCACAGTCAGCTCAGTATTTGACTCTATGAGCCCTTAAACAATCCCCTCGGGTTTGCTGAACTTGTTAGTTACTGGGTTCAGCCATGTTGCCAGCTTTAAAACACTGTCATCCATGGGGGAGTGAGTGAAATTGACCCATGATCTTCTCACAATGAACAATGGCTTGTGCAGACTTTCAGGGGATGTGTGGAGGAGAAGGGAACTGATCTCCATGCATCATCCAGTGCTCTGAATGGAGCCTATGGATGAACAAGCTGTACCTGCATAGGCTCTGCAGGGGTGAACACAGGGACCCTGCCTTTTGTAGGGTTTCCAGTCATGTGTAGTCTAATCACATACAATTTGCACATGCATAAGCTCTCAGCTGTATGGGTGGAGGTTGGGGCAACAGACCTACAAAGAGGAGAGCCACTGATCATGCCAACAGAACCTATGCATTTCTACCCATACTTCACAAATTCACTGAGGAACACTCCTGTGGAAAGATGGTGTGTTTGCAGACTGCCTTATATAAATATTTGTCAGTACAAATATGTATGTGTCTTCTGGATTCCCTTTTTCTCTGCATTTACTTATTATTTATTTATTTATTTATTTATTTATTTATTTATTTATTTATTTATTGCATTTATATACCACCTCATAGCCAAAGCTCTCTGGGCGGTTTATAAAGGTTACACAGCAGACCAACAATCTGACTGTCACAACTCAATCCTATGCAGGTTTACCCAGAAATAAGTTTGAGAGAGCTTATAATAAGCATACCTAGAAGCCCTTCCATATTAATATTATTCTATTAAAATGTTAACAACAACAACAACAATGTCATTTTACTGATTTCAGTCTTTGATTTTACAGTTATATCATAAACTTTTAAATTAGCTTTAAAAACTTATGATCATATAAAAGAGGTCTTATGAAAGAGAGAACCAAGTTTGGAAGAAAAAGGATGTATAAAACAATTACTGAACATTTTAAAAAAATGCTTAGTACCTTGAAACATCAAGAGATATCCTTCCTTGCTAATACATTGACATCATTTGCTGTTGTGTTGAGGTTTTTTCCTTCCTTCCTTCCTTCCTTCCTTCCTTCCTTCCTTCCTTCCTTCCTTCCTCTTTTTTTGGGGTGTGTGGGTGGGGGGATCTAAGGGCAGACATTTTATTTCTTTGCTATTCTTGGAATGTCTAACCAAACCCTAAATGACAGGCACAAACATATGATGGCCAAACACTCTCCAAAATTATGCTCTCCTTCTGCTACGTTTGCCATGTTAAATCTTTGCCTGGCAAAAGCTGATCTCAGAAGAGCTGATCTCCTGAACACATGAACAAGAACAGCAGCAGCAGCAGCAGCAGCAACAACAACAACAAAATATGCACGTGGAGAGCAACAATGTGCTCTACTTCCACTTGGATGTATTTATGGTCACACTTTTGCTTGAGCTACTATGACTGATCCTGCTGCCAAAGCCAGCATTTGGATGTTTTGTTCAAAATAACAGTTCACAAGGAAATGGGCAGTCCGTCTGGATAAAGACAGCCTTTTATTTCACTCTAGGCTGGGCCTGCAATGATCACTGCTTCTCTGTGGGTACGCTTGTGTGAGTTTATGTTGGTGCAATCCCCTAATGAATGGAACACTCCTTCCCCCCACAACCATTTGCCCCTGGTGAGTTCCAAAGGAGAGGGGGGTAATTAGACAGGAAGGAAATTGTCAACAACACCTTGCAGTTATCACAGTGCTCTTACTGGGAGTGCGCCTAGAATGGCATTATTGTCTCCTTCCATGGCTGCTAAGGGTGGAGAGGAAGGGATAAAAATGTTTTCAAAATGATGCTATTGTTAGGTGCGGTGTTTTGCTCACACACAGTACCATTTGCTCAACAGTAGCACACACAACCGAATGTGGATTTATGGCCTAACATAAATTCTGCTAAAGTAAATGCAAAACTCCTGTTGCCAAGTACAGGAGAGGCAATCCAGCACACTGTTACTTACAAATAACTCCCACTAAAACACACAGACACACACAAAAAACCTAGTGGGGTGTAACACATGTATCTGCATTCAGGGTGTCCAGGCCTCTACATACCTCCGCTGCTTTGTCAGAGGTGCTTTCAACAAAAATGTTCCTGAGATTGCTTATGGAAGATTTAAAATGCTGTTAATGTTCAATTTTAATGAACATGGAATGGCACAAGAGTAAATAATAAGAATGGTGCATACCAACCTTTGACCTGAAGTCATAGGAGCAAACCGATAATTTCCTCAATTCCAGGGAAGGGCTCTGTCCTATGAATTCACTCCATGACAACCAGTATCCTGAAGTATATTCTGTGCTATTACAGATTTCCATCATCTCATTTAGTTTGTCCCTCAAATACAGTGGGGCTGTTCACATGACATGACAGCTCACCATGGATTATTTAACCCATGGTAGGGCTGTGGTGCATGCAGGGTGCATGTGCTTGCCATTTTGAATCTGCAAACTCAGCAAACATATATTACACGAGGGTTAAACAACCCCTGCATAACTCATAGGCCCTTTCTACACCTACGGGTGTAGAAGGAGGGATAAGGAGTAATCCCAGACTTACCTGCTTCCGGGATCATCACCCTCAGTCTAAACGGGTCACGGATGTCATGCCTGTTGTGGCCGCCATTTTTTTAAAGCGTCAGAGGTGGAGCACACTTGCACTCCAGCGAAAATTAAAAGGTAAAAAAAAAAAAGCCCACCCCAATGGCCCTGGACTCTCCCCATCCCATCTCATTCCCTCTGATGACCCCCGCTGCTTGCGGGGAAGAGGGAAGAAGCCAGGACGGGTGCCCACACCGCCCACGTCCTCAAGATCGTCACGGGATTGCATGAAAAACCGAGGTCTCAGTTATCCCGGGGAAATGGAGGGATCATCCCTCCCTGATCCCGGGATCTCCTGTGCATCATTTGGACACACAGGGATGATCCCGGGATGATCCCTTAAAAAAACGTTGGTGTAGAAAGGGCCATAGTCTGTTTTAGGGTTATGTGAGGATTGCCTAACCCTCGCATAACCCATGCTTACCAGAGGCAGATCTATACCAAGCAGGATATAACACTATGAAATCAATCTGAAAACGGTATATGGAATGTGTCATGGGCCCCAACAGTTGTCAGTGCACTTCAATACCATTATAAAGCAGTAGTATAGATGCTGCCCAGTTTGCAAGACTTTCCATCCTCCGAGAAGCGTGTCATCCAAACCCAGTCAGTTTCTGTTCTCTACCTATGTGAATGCAGAGCTAACTCAACCAATTGGAAGTGTTATTACACCAAATACCAAGACATTTTTTTGCAAGAAAAATGGAAACCTGCACATGAAACTCCGAAACATTTGCATTGGTATATTAGTCTGCAACACTTAGGCTATGCACGCATGGAATTCAGTGGGTCTTATTTTTGAGTACTTGTGCACAGGATTGTGCTGTAAAGTAAGCACTGCTCCTGTTATTTCATTATATGGCACCTTGCTTTGTAGCACAGCGTGTGTGGGCACAGCAGTACCCATTCTTAAGCATAGCAAGTTTTAGGATTGGACTGTTAGTAATCAAAAAGAATGAGAACGTCCGCAAGTATTTTATTGTAAATGTTGCTGAAGAGAGCATTAATATTCTCTGGCACCAAAAGATGAATACTTTTTGTGTGTGCTTTAAATTCTGTGAAATGGAGTGGCTGAAATTAGCTGCTGTTGCTAATGTTTCCTAAATAAGGTTTTTGGAGCTCGCTTTACCTGCTCCCATATTAGGATATTTTCCCCAGCCCCTTGAAAGACTGTCCTTTTCTTTATGTTTTTTTGTCAAGGATTTTACAGTTAACATAAACTACAATAAAATGCAGAGTAACATGAACCACTCTGCGGTATTTCCATTGCTCACTGCTCGGACATTAGAGTGGTATAAAGCAACAAAAGAGGAACTGCTTTGAAAGGGGTTGATGGAGAAGCTGGATTCTCTCCACAGGCGTAGAACACACATCATTTTCCTTAATAGCCAAAGAAAGCACGATCCAAGTTGGAGAATGGCTAAATATATTTTGAATGCCTGAGTGAACTTTAAAAATGTGTAAAAATATGAATTATTATCATTATTATTCTGATTAATATAATTATTATATGTATCTCTGCTATAACATGGATTGAAAAGCAATTACTTTTTCATTCCCCCCCACTCCCCTCATGCTTAAAATCAATGTGTTTTTTGGAGAGCCACGCGGTCATGGGAAACTGGAACAAATGACCACTTGCTCTGGAAAGCAGCACACTGTGAGGCTGAAATTGTTCTTGTTTACCTAGCGGCTTGACTCTCAGCGACAGGTTAAAAGGGAGGGAAACAAGAGCTGCCTGAAATATCATCTTGGGCCTGTAAACCCAGGAATGCTCCCTCAGCTGCCAGCAGTGCCCCCAAACGATCTCATATAGTTTGCCTTTCCTGAAACCTCAGTGGATTTTAGACATTTCTGACTGAACAAGTTTGCCTGAGGTGAGATTTATCAGACAGTGGCAGTCAACACACTAGACAGCCTAGGTTCTTTTTAAGGCCTAACCACTGCATGGCTCTAAAGAGTTTGTTCCCAGTTCCAAAGTTCCGTGGTGAACACAGGCCTCTGAACAAGGTAAAGCACTTCCAGTCTCTGCAATATGGGAATCTGCTCCACTTGTACAAGACAGATTTAGCGCAGGAGCAAAAGTGGCAGTGTTTCAGTGCAAAACTCCTTTGAGACCTAGGAACTGCACACATCTATTGGCAGTCCTACACATGCAAAGAGCTTCTGGACCAGAGAATTTGTCTATTTATGATATGCTAGAGAGCTAGAACCTGGATAAACTCACTAGGCTAGTTTATGGTATACAGGATCAATTTTATTTAAAAAAAAATAAATTACAAAAATATTGCTTACAACTCCAAAAGGAAATGTCTTAAGAAATCAACATTCTGTTGAGACAGGGCAACACTAGCCAGTACACACGGGGTGAACTAGGAATTCTGTGCACCACTCTCTAGTCCCTGCTAGGTATCCAGCAAGAACCAGGAGGGCAACCCATGTATGGCTATACTGAATGGGTTTCATGTTCTCTCGTTGCAAATTGAGTCACCAGTAGTGGGCTAGTATTAAGGCTGGAGAAAAGGAATCAGGCAAATTCAAGAATATCAATGGTTACTAGTCACCATGGCTATAAGCAACCTCTGAGTTGACAGGCATTATGTCACTGAATGCCAACTGTTGAGGAGCAGCAATGGGAGAGGGCTCTTAACTTCATATTCCTCTTGTGGTCTTCCCAGAGGCATCTAGTTGGCCACAGTGGGAAACAGGATAGATCAGCCTTCTCCAACCTGGTGCCCTCCAGATGTTTTTGACTACAGCTCCCATCAGCTCCAGCAAGGATGACAAATGGTCAAGCATGATGGGAATGGTAGTTCAGTCTAGAAGGTAATATGCTGGGGAAAGCTGGATTAGATGGATCCTTTGTTCTGATCTAACAGGGTAATAGTCATGTTCTTATAAAAAGATGATATCTTAAAGTGTCTGGAAGATGGTGTTCACCTAGATAAGATGCCAGTGGAGAGCAGTATTTTTAACAACTGTGTGAAAGCAATAGAAGATGAAATATTTAAGCACCAGCAGCCAGTAATTCTGAGTCAACAGATATACACAGATGCATTGCTACATTTTACTTGCACCACAGAACAATTATTCTTTCTTGGGACATAGTACAGTAGTTACACCGGGCATTGGGCAGTCAGACTGGGTCATAGAGAGAATAGAAAGGAATTTTAGAGCAACATTGAGTCTTTGGGTTATAATTTGTTAATAACCCCTGGCTGTTTTGTCTTCCAGAACTTTCATCCAACTAAAAATATTTAAAAGGTGAACTGCTGCCACTTCTTGCATTTCTTTGTTGGAGCTGTTATCAGTATTATGTCTGTTAGTTACATTGTGCCCTTGAACATTTGAAATTAAAAGGCTGTTCAGATATTAATGCTGGGAAGTTTTGAAGAATTTTATGTTTTACACAGGAACTTAGACTAGAAAGAGTCCACCCAAAGGCTTTCTTGGGACAGACTCAAGTTATTTTAATTTGCATGTTTTACATTATAATTTCTGTGCTTTCTTTTCCACAGACATGTTCTCTTATGCTGTCTTGTAGTTTTGAGTTACTAATTTCTTTAGAACTGTAGTTGCCATCTGTAAGGGGGCTCTTTTGAGGTGACAATTGCTTTTTTATGTGTCAAGTACATGCGGTGGCTGAGGCTTTGGAATGGATTTCCCACCACCCACCCCACTGGATTTAGATGCATGGATAAGTGGATTTTTTTCAGTATGCTTTTAATCTTTTCAAACATAGATGTGTGCAGGCACCCAGAACACATCTCTAAAACAAAACAAAACTGGAGATATTGCATGGAATGGGGAGCAGGATTGCACCCACAGGTGTTACGTGTATGAAAAGTCACATCTACTCAACCAACACGGAAATGCTGGGATTTTTTTACATTTTTTATTATTATTATTATTATTTTGCAGAGGCATGACACCCAAACAGATTATACACCATACTTAGACAAATGAGGAAATTAGCTCACCAACAAAGATGAAAGTTCATTTTGAAACGTTGAAGTTGTATTGCATTACGTATATTTATAGAAAAAGTAGGCACTGATTAATAGACCATCCCACCCCTAGCTCTGGATTGGTGATAAAGTGAGAGAAGTGATAAAGTGAGAGAAGACAGAAGTAGGGACTTATGGTTCATCATGTAAGTAGCTAGGAAAATGGTGAGGCACTACTTGGAAGCTTAGACCCAATGCAGTACTCCAGTTTCTGTGGAAAGGGTTTGGCTACATGAGGGGTATAATGGATAGACTCAGGAGAAAGAAAGAGAAAGGCAGTCAGATCAGGTATATTTACCTGTTTCAGAGGAAAGGGAACACAAAGGACTTCATTTCCTGGGTGGTGGTCATAGGCCTGCGCAGTGCAGAATGCAGTTCAAAAATATAATACTGAATGGAGAGCAATAAAGCAAAAGTCTCTCAGCGGTCTCTGACTGACCCAAGGTAAATAACAAACATGGAGAGATGCATGAGGACTGAGGGAAGGATCATCTAAGCAAATATAGGATGTGCCTCAGCTCTTTGCTTGGTTACAGGAAGGATAAACCATTGAGCTTAAAACCAGCAATCCTTAAGTGTAGTGCTGCAAGGCACAGGTTCCCTGAATCCCAAGTGATGCACAAAACATCAGTGGGCCCAATACAGTAGTCACATATGCAGTGTGAAGGTCCATCATGTGGGCCAGGAAGCTATCCTACTTCCAGTGTGATTGGATAGCAGCACCAAAAAGGACACAGTATAAATGAAGCAGTGGATGTTTCATGGCAGCAGAGGAGAGCTCTAACAGGGTGTACAAGACAGCAAAGTAGCATGAGCAAGAAAGAAAGCTCTGGCCCTTCTTGGTCTGGCCCTGAAAGACAGGCAAATCGGTAACAGGTAACATGCCAGGCAAACTCCAGGAAGGTGTCAGCACAACATTTCAGTGCACTGAGTTCTCTGAAAGATCTTCTCTAAGAAATATCTCAAAAGGGATTCAACAGCAACTATAGCGCTCAGGCTACGAGTACAAAGGAGATTTGGGACATATGATACCAAGGTGGTATTTTA
The DNA here is from genome assembly GCF_023053635.1 of Elgaria multicarinata webbii. NCBI lineage: Eukaryota > Metazoa > Chordata > Lepidosauria > Squamata > Anguidae > Elgaria > Elgaria multicarinata. The sequence goes on from NC_086176.1 coordinate 77,625,868, forward strand.
ACTAGGGCTGTGCTCTGCTTCTCTTCAGGTCGGAGAAGCAGAAGCAGATTGGGGTTCTTCGCCTCCCCTTAAGGCGGAGGTGAAGAGGATCGGGGGGCAGTGGAGCGTTGCAGAATGGATCAAGATGAAGGAGGATCCTTCGCCTCGATCCAGAGCTCTGAAAAAAAAGTAAGGGGGCCTTACCTGGCGCTGCCGCCGCCTGTGTGGCGATGGCGGCAGAGCCAGGTAAGGGGGCAGGGGGGGGAGGATCTTACCTGGTCCGTCGCGGCCCGTCGCCGGCTTCACTAGAGCCCGCAGCTCAACCTGGAAGTGTAGGTCCCAAACGGGGCCTACAGTTCCGGGTTGAGCCGTTGGCTCTAGTGAAGCTGGTGATGGGCTGCAATGGACCAGGTAAGTCGTGTGCACGAGGAGGGCTTTACCTGGTCCATGGTGGCAGAGCCAGGTAAGGGGGCGGGGGAAAAAGTCTTACCTGCGTCTGTCCGCGGTCCGGCAGCAGCTTCAACTGAGCCCGAGGACTCAAACCGGAAGACCAGGCCAAGGTCTGGTCTTCCGGTTTGAGTCCTCGGGCTTAGTTGAAGCAGCCGCCGAACCGCGGACGGATGCAGGTAAGGGGGGAATAGGGAGGGGGCCTTATCTGGCGCCGCCAGCGCGGAACTCCGATTCGGATCCGGAGCTCCGCAGAGAAGTGAATTGGACCACTGGCGAATCGCGCGGAATGGAACCGATCCGGAAGTTGCAGATCGGGATCCGAAGCGGATTGGGCAGTCCGTGCACAGCCCTAATTTTAACTTACTGATTTACCTTGAGGTGAAGATGCTTCATAATTTGAGGGTATTTCCTGCCAAGGCTTTAGACTGGCCAATTTGTATGTGGGGTGGGGTGGGTTGCTTAACTAGAGTGGTAGCTGAAAGGTCAAGAACACATTTGCATGTATCCTGAGTTCCCATTGTTTTCCTACTCACATGAGGGCAACTCCTATTGACTGAGTTACAGTAGAGGGCATGTAGGTCATGAACTTCAATTACAATAAGTAGTAGGTAATTAGAAATATCCTTTTGCTCCTAGCTTCCATGAGCCATCTAGCCGTACAGCCTTTCTCAGAACAAAATACCTAAACCAGACAAGTTTAGGGTTTGTGATGCCAACAAATTACACATGCAAAACCCATCATGGCTGAGCTTCTCAATAATACTAGTCATGCTTCTTATCTCCATGTGTTGATGAGATCTTTTCCACATAGCATATGCACATGCAACATGATATAAGCATACATGTTTGCAGGTTACAGATCACACTTAAAGAGCCTACCCATGTAGGCTCCACACAGAAGACCTAAACAACGCCTGGAGATCAGGAGCAAGGGCAGCAGGGAAAATCTCATTCCTCACTTTGTGCATTCATTATCCCTGGATTTTTTAAATTCTCTGCACACACATATCCCTAGTCTATGCATTCACACATACACACACGTTATAGTCATATCTCATGTACACAAGCAAAATATATTTGTACGAAGAGAAGCTGTCAAACAATAAACAAAACAACAACCGCCCTGCATCTTAGTTGTTTTCCCCTTGTCTTCGTTTGTGAGTGTTTGGTAGTGGTGGTGGGGATTCCTGTTCTCCTCTTGTATCTATGTTTGGTGAAAGAAGGTCTTGCTGTGATATGCACCAGTAGACAGTAGAACAGGCTTATGAGGATTGAATTCACTGAATAAGTCTACCTGATATAGTCATGGCAACTATGTTAATGGCAACTTTTAGACATCTCAAAAAGCTTTTTTTTTTTAACCTCTCTTATAGATGCTTATTATGACAACATTTGAGAATTTTTGAAAAGTTTAGGGCATCATGCAAAAGTTCAGATTCAAGAGGAAGGCTCAAATTTGTTCAAGGGACTGGAAATATCAAACAGCAAACGCTTTGAAATCAGCTTTATCTCTGCTTTGTTAGGAATATACTGGCTCTGTTTTTGCTGTGTTGAGAATGTACCACCCCTGGCAAAGGAGGAGAGTGTGTGTACGTCTGGGGGTGTGTGAGTGTGTGCATATGCAGGCATGCACATAGTGTGTAGGCCATCACCTCTTTTACATGTTTAATTGACAACAGAAAGGAGACAAAGCATTAAAGGTTATTATAATTATATTTACTTACATTTCTTTTCATTAGCTGCATTTTGTTAACTTTTTAAATTATGCAGTGTTGCTTTGACCTATATTTTTAAATGCCTGAAAGAATAATAAAAGAATTGAAAGGCAGTAATTTTGGACTTAAAGTTTGAACTTTGAATGCTTGTATTTTTAGTGCATAATCTAGAGGTGCTTATTGAAGAGGGGGGGAAACAGTTTTAGGTCACCTAATAAGAATAATTTGGTGAAAAACAACAGCCCTTTTGTGAGGTTTTTAAAAATTGTTCATCTTTTTTTTGTCAAAGAACATTATTCCTTTTGAAATTGTTAATTATGCAATATCACCATCTGACCAAGAAATACTAATCTATTATTAACACTTAATATCAATGAAGTATTTTACACTCTTAATATCTTGTGAATTCATTCAGTGTAACAATGGAATAACGGTAAAATAAAGAGATCTAATTACAATAAAATGATGTAACAACTCGTATTCCAAAACGGAAGCTAAGCTGCTTTCCATTCCAAGTGCTGTCGGAATATACTCTGTTGGATTCTTAAGACATATTTGGGATTCAAGAAGCACAAGACCTGCTTAAATCCTTGGAAACTATGTATCGGAGTTGGAGGCTGATGGCTTTTCCAAATGGGAAAAAAAAAGTCCCACTGAGAAATTTAACAAACACGAAGCAACTGTTCTAAAGAATGCAGTTTACAATTTTCAGGTTGAATGGCAGCAGTTGGATTGGGTGTTCAACTTCACACAAGGAGCATTAACTAACTAGTACATTGGTGTATCAGACGCTTCTGTTTCATCAGTAGTATACAAAAAGATGGGCTCAAGTGTCTGTTTGTGGAATACAGACCTAATACATCACCCCCAAAACAGCCAACACTTCCGAGGAGTGTTGCTGATTCTAAAGTAACCATGCTGACTTCTGTGGAACAACTTCTATTACAAGGCTGGGGACTGCTACACTTTACGTTTGAATCAACATCAGTGTACAAGGTCTATGGAGCATATGAAGGCTATGTTGCTGAAATGGGTAGCAGACTGTGCACCCATGGAAAATTATTAATAGTTGTTTCCTTCTGCAGAAAAGCTTTTCATAAAGATGTTCTAAGATTCCTTAAGAAATCACACCATCTCAGGAGCTCAATATCACACCAACAGGAATTTATCTTGTCCAGAGTTTTGGGTCAGCAGCAGATGCTGGTGAATTCCTAAAGACTATGTGCCCAGCATGAAGACATTTGTTTCATTTTATTTTAAAGTGGCAGAAATCTGCTCGCTACTCTGGCATTATCTGCAACAGCTGAGCAATCTTTCAGTGCCACAGGGAGATTGAAAACTTGGCTGAGATCTAGCACGGACAAGCTTGCCTTAATCACATTGCTCTTTTGCATTTGCACAAGGACATCAACACTGACTGTGCTGTAGTCAAGCCACCATTTGCTGAAAACAACGTGTCAACATTTCCACATTTTTGGATCCATTTAAAATGTGATCCACGTGGCAAAGTTTGTCTCACTGTGTTCATCAGTTGTATCAAGCTTCCTTTACCATGCATAGCAATGTGCAAAATGTGCTGAAGGTACATTGGCTGCTACCTGGTTTTCCTGACTGACAAAATGAATGAGTTGCATACATGGCAAAAATATCAGAAAACTAGTTAAAAGTGGGCTAGCTGGAACAGCTATTAGGTGGATCCACAGTTGGCTACAGAATCGGACTCAAAAAGTGCTAATTAATGGTACCTTCTCAAAATGTGGGGAGGTAACAAGTGGAGTACTGCAAGGCTCAGTCCTGGACCCAGTGCTCTTCAAAAATTTTATTAATGAGTTGGATGAGGAGGTGCAAGGAATGCTTATCAAATTTGCAGATGATACAAAATTGGGTGGGATAGCTAACACCATGGAAGACAGAAGCAAACTTTAACATGATCTTGATAGGCTGGAGTGCTGGGCTGAAAACAACAGAATGAAATTTAATAGGGATAAATGCCAAGTTCTACACCTAGGAAAAACAAGCCAAATACACAGTTACAAAATGGGGGACACGGCTCAGCAATACTACAACCAAGAAGGTTTTTGGAATTGTTGTAAATCACAAGCTGTATATGAGCCAACAGAATGATGTGGCTGAAAAAAAAGAGCAACTGCTATTTTGGGCTACATTAATAGAAGCATAGTTTCCAAATCATGTGAAGTACTGGTTCCCCTCTATTCAGCACTGGTTAGGCCTTATCTCGAGTATTGCGTCCAGTTCTGGGCACCACACTTCAAGAAAGATGCCGACAAGCTGGAGGGGGTTCAGAGGAGGGCAACAAGGATGATCAGGGGTCTGGAAACAAAGCCCTATGAGGAGAGACTGAAAGAACTGGGCATGTTTAGCCTTGAGAAGAGAAGGCTAAGGGGAGACATGATAGCACTCTTCAAATACTTGAAAGGTTGCCACACAGAGAAGGGCCAGGATCTCTTCTTGATCATCCCAGAGTGCAGGACACAGAGTAATGGGCTCAAGGTACAGGAAGCCAGATTCAGGCTGGACATCAGGAAAAACTTCCTGACTGTTAGAGCAGTAAGACAATGGAAGCAGTATGACAAGGGAGGTTGTGGGCTCTCCCACACTAGAGGCATTCAAGATGCAGCTGGACAGCCATCTGTCAGGGATGCTTTAAGATAGTTTCCTGCATCAAGCAGGGGGGTTGGACTTGGTGGCCTTATAGACCCCTTCCAACTTACTATTCTATGATTTTATGATGTCAATTTACCAAAAGTGTGTGTTTCAGACACTCAGGGCTAATCTACACCTGCAGCCCTTTCGCTACAGAAGAGGAATGCTTCCGAATGCTCCCTGCTTCCGCCACTCATGGGGCACACGTGAATGATCTTTCCCGCAATTACAGGAGTGCTGTTCTGGGAGCATGTGTGGCCCGTTGCAGTGCTTCCACATGTGTACCGGTACAAGTGGGCAGGGCTAGGCAGATGGCTACAGGGCACAGGTGTTGTTTTTTAATGACTAATGAGGGATGTGTACGAGTGCAGACATGCAGCCTCATATGGGAGGGATAGGAACTCCATAGAATATGCCCTCCTGCACAGAGATATGTTTGTATTTTTTAAAAAACCACAATCGGCGGTAAAGCATGCCAATACCCATCCAAAACATGTGGCGGAAATGGCAGACAGGCCCACTCCCACACACCACCGATACCCATGTGCATGCCCATCACAACTGAATGGCTGTTTGTTGAGCCCAGAACTCGCAGCGAACAGCAACAACCTCACAAACGGGGAGTGGGGAGGGGGGAGCACACCACAAACATTCTTTGGAATGTACACGAGAGACCCATTAAAACCACGACAACCGCAGTCAGGGATATTTTGGGGAAACTAAGAGGTGGAGCCGAGATCAATGCGAGAGCATGTGAATGCCATGTGCCCTGTAAGTAATGACTCTGATGCAATCCTGCAATAGACGCCCCCTCAGTTGGAATCATTTCACGTCTTCCAGTTCCTTTGTACCTAACCTAATCCTTTTCGCTGAAAACAGAACTGATTCGCAATTCCCCTGGTCTTCTTTGGCAAACCTCCTAAGATGCTTGCAGGGGTGAGAAGAGAGAATAAACTAACTGCCCCTGTGGGGCAGAAATGAGGGCAAGCCACTTATTTTCCTTTTGGTATGATGCTTTCAATTATACCTGATTTTCTTTCAAAGATATCTTTTCAGCACTGATGCAGGCTGTCATGGACCGGCAATGCCCTGTCCTGTGAATGGAAGGGAAAACAGGAAAATAATGTATGCACACTCCTTTTCGCCCTTCCCTTGCTGTGGCTTTCTGGCTGCTTTTACCAAACTAGCCTCAAAATCCTCTGGGTCTCAAGTATCTTTGAGAGAGAGAGAGAGAGAGAGAGAGAGAGAGAGAGAGAGAGAGAGAGAGAGAGAGAGAGAGAGAGAGAGAGCTTTATTGTTTCAAGCAGTGGTTACAACAAGCATAGCAAAAACACTGGTAAAATAAAACATACATTCTGCAAGTGTAGAATAGGTAGTGTAGGGGGCTGGCTATTAGACACAGGGTGGCTAACCCAAAAAGAACATAGACCACAAAGTTAAAAATAATAATTTTTAAACTTTACTGAAGAAAAATATCAATAGGAAAAAGTTTAAAAATCTGAATGGATATACGCACACATTTCACACAAATAAAATGAGCAATAAAGTAATAAAACAACCAGAAATGCATCTAACTAATCTCACTAGACTAGTGTCCACATTTTATTCAAGTTCTTTATCAAGTAATACCTTACTGTCATTGGTCCAGCTCTCAACCAGTTCTCCATTTCTACCAGCTCTGATTTTTTCTTTTCTCTAGGGCTCTATCCTTTTCTCTCTCTACCCTTTTTGCTTTCGGCTTTTCTCCAAATTATTTTTGTTCTTCTCAAATGCGACTAATCAGGAAAGTAGTTCATTGTTCATTTTTGCTAAGTTTCTATTTCCTGAGTTAAAATATTTTCTCTATTCTCTCTTTCTCTGACCCTTGGTTGAACTTTATAATCTCCTGGCTTCCTGAGCAAACTTCCTATCTACATTTCAACTAAACCTTTGACTGAAACTGACTAGCATACATATATGCGTGCACGCACACACACATAATTTAACCCCATAATATTATAAAGCCAAACTAAATAAAGAAATGGAAAACAGTTCTGTTCCATCACACAGTGTTCTTCAGTGAACCACCACATACAATCTTAAAGTGGGCTGTGGTGGAAGCCCACTCTTTGTGTCATGAGGGAACACTATATTGCTATAGTTAGCTGTGTATTTGTGTGTGTGTGGAATCTTCCACACATATTAAAAAACATTCCAGACATTAATCTTCAGCAGCAAAAAGATTTAAAGTGCTCTGGCAGTTGAAGGCATACAGGTGTATTCCTCAGGCTATGATCTGTAATCAGATTAATCATTAAATCAATCAACTAAATCTTTAGTCAATTAATTGTCTGGGGACAATTTTAATAAATGTTTATTTTGGAGGCTGTTTTATTTCCTGTGTTTTTACTAGTCTAGCCAAGTTGGAAGTAGTACACATCAAGAAAGATTCCATCCCAGAGTTTTCACCATTGCAATTGCCAGTGATGATGGGAACATAAATGGAGAGCAGCACATTGGGGAAAAGCTACTATATAGTCTAAGATGAGCATTTTATTGTATGCTCGCTACTGTCCACGCATGGTTTTTTGTGTGTTCTTTAGATGACAACACCTGCCTCCTGTACATATACTGTTTCTTCTGGCCTTCATTCTGTCACAAAATAGACCCCGGTAAATCTGTTTGAAATGTTCTGCCATTTCCTGCTCTGTGCAGGAAAATCCATGTGGTAAAAACACCCACTGAATGAGCCATGTGTTCATTGTTTACTTCCTCTTTCTTCCCTTGTGTGAAGAGAGAGGAAGTATCATGGGACAGAAACAGGAGGAAAGTGACCTTAAGGAAACACAATTTCCCCCTGTCTGATAACATTCTAAGGCTGATTGTAGCCTCATTAAGAAGAAAGCTAACAACTTACTACAAATGTCTTATTTTAACTGGCTACAAGAGAAGGATACAATACAATTAATTCTATGTGTTCCAGGAAACTAAAAATGAACCTTCCAAAATACTAACTTTGAAGTGTCTGCTTCCCTATATTCATTACAGATTGAACCCAAGGCCATTTAAGGACCCACTTCTGTGGAATTTTGTAGAATCATCCCTCTCCTCTCCCGTCCACCCATAGTCACACCGTGGCAACTTACCAGAGGGAAAGAAGACTCCAAAGAACATTGCAGTTGGAATAGAAGTCTAGCAAATCTCAGATCACTCACTAATTACAAGAAGGGAGGTGCAATGGGCTGAAGAAACAGATCGCTAGTCAGTGAACTGTGGTAGGTGGTCTCTTCCCCCCTTCCCTAGAGTGAGGCCAGGAGTTGTATAATCACTCAACAGCTAAGAGAAGTTTGCAGGCTAAGGAAATGCAGATGCCCCAGCTAGTCTCTCACAGGCAATAAGTCCCTGTGGCTAGGAAATATGCTTGACCAAAAACTCAGTGATGACTCAGAAGATGACCACTATTCTCTCTCCTTCCAGAGAGAACCTAGTGAAACAGGTCCTAGAATGCTCCCAGATACAGCCAGACTAGAGTAACTGCTGGTGAAGTAGGACAAGAAGCACCTCAAATCTTTAGCCATAGTGAGTGGAGAGAGTAGCAACAATTTGCAGGCAATCTAGACAAGCCCAGGTAATATCAAGTGCTAAAGAGAGGCATGGCCTTCTACAGTAGCCACTGCCGTTATCATAATCTGAGCATCAGGCACAGGGGTTCAAGGTTGAGATCAGGAGCTGAGCTGAGCAGATTGTCCCACATCAAGTCAAGAGGCTCTGAAAAGCTCCTGGTGGACCATACCCTTGCAAGATTTGTAAACAGTGGTATGTAGAGATTTGTTGCAGCATGAACCATGTGTTCCCTGCTGAAGGTTCAAATGCCATAATCAGGTTTCCTAGCCTGGCCCTACAACGACTGGCAAACTGGGGATATGATATATGGGGAACATCGACTTCCTTAAAGCAGCAGACTCCAAGTTAGCAAATGGAGTTCTGTAGTTTCTTCCTTCCCTGAGCTACTTCCAACTGCCCCAATGGCAGCAACTTTCTATGCAGCTAAGGGGCAACACTCAGAAACTAGCTGAAGGACCCTTCAGAGGTATCCTATTGGCTGAAAAAGTGGTTCCTTGCCTTTGTAATCAAGACCTACTTCAGGAGCAATGGGCAGTTCCCGAGAAATAACACCTGCACTGCCTTCCTCCCTGGGACTGAAAGTTTGTATCCGCTCTCATTGTATGAAGTCAACTTGTAGTCATGAAGTGTCAGATCAAACTCCAACTCAGACCTGGTGCTGACAATGCTTGGGGAAGAGGATTTCTAGGGCTGTTGACTATGGCTTTCCCCAACTTGCAGTAACCAGGCTACAAGGCCTTTCAGCTTCCATCACACATGAAATGAAGCAGCTATCCCTGATTGTGGTCCCTTCTTGCTAATAATCACCTTTGGTTTTAGGTCATAATCCACGTTTTGTAATATATGGGTCCTGAGTAAGTTGATTGGTGGGCAACTATTTGTGAGCGATCACTTTTAATAGGGCAATTGTTACAGTTTGTACATTGTGCATTTCATTCCCCTCCAGTCTCATGGTTCACAATCCACCCCACCCCGCACCACCATATATATTCCTGTAACTTAGCATAGCACTTCACACATCTGGTAGTGACCTGTTTCACATGATCATGGCATAGTTAACAAGCCACAGTGTCTTGTTAATTCCACTGGGTGCATGCCGGCTGAACTTTCCTAATCACCCTCACTGAATTTTCCTAATTACCCTTGTTTGTGAGGGCAGCAACCCTTAAATAACCCATGGGTAATTGTTGGGTTATTTGAGAGTTGCTCTCCGACCCCCAATAAGCCATGCCACCTGGGTTCGGACAACATGCTGGACCAGCAAGGGTAATTAGGGAAATCAGCCCGGCATGTGTGGTGGAGAAAATAAGGCCCTGTGCCATTGTGCGAACCGGCCCAAAGTGGACCCAGATCCACAAAACCTTACATGCCATAAGAAATATATTATTTTTAAGTTGTTTTAAGATTATTTATTTATTTATTACATGTCTATACCACCCAATAGCTGAAGCTCTCTGGGCGGTTCACAAAAGGACTTAGCCTTCCCTCCAACTCACCTTGGAGGCCATTGCAGAGCCTCTGAAATTGCCCCAATTCTATTTGGGGCACTTCAGGGGGTGCCCACTTTGCCTCAGCACTGAAGCAAGATTCAGCAGTCCAAAGCAGGTTCCTAGGTTCCGATGTATAGTTTTCAATCATAGATATAGTAAAAACAGAGAGCCCTGTAATCTTAGCTTTGAATCGCCGCTCAGATCTCTGGGAGGAAAACATGATTTAAAAGGAAGTCTTGGTGGCAGTGTGAGGTGACCGGGGATGTTGAGGAGGATGGGGCAGGAGAGAGAGGTGAGTCTGGTGAGTCCAGTGAACTCATGGCTGTCCTTGCACTGGCTTTCCCAGATGGGGGAGAGTGGCCCAACACTGCCCCAAATTGGCACGAGGCACCCTAAGGCTTTGTTGCTGGTCTGCTTCAGCCTTGGGGCCGACCCAGTACCACCGCAGCTCAGGTTTAGGGATTCGGCCCGAGGCAGTGCACAGCCCTATTTAAGACCTTAAAGTCATGCAGAAAAGAGCCTGGAAAACATTTTATCCTCTCATGGCAAAATCCTATATATGTTTAGACAGAAAAAATGTTCTAGCATTCCCCAGCCAGCCAGGAAGTTGTAGGACTTTTATCTGTCTAAACATGGATAGGATTGTGCCTTTAGACTACAATCCTATACCCACTTACCTAGGAGTCTGTGTGGACATGCCTAGGATTGCACTTTTAGGCCTCAACTTATTTGGGAGTAAAATCCAATTGAACTCAATGGGACTTACATCTGAGTAAGGATTGCAGTGTTAACCACTGTTTCTAAAAGGTACTATCAGTAATCCAGCTCCCGCTCCACCCATTTTTTTTTCTCTTTGGTCACACGCTAGCAGCATTTCTGAGATCTCTTGGTGAACACGGTAGAATTCTTGGTACTTAGCTGTAGCTAAAGTGAAAGACAGGAAAAGAAGCAAATTTAGAGTTCACATCTGGCCCTGTGAGTTTCCTTTCCCACGAGAGGTTTGTGTTCCCTGTCAGATGGAATGGTGTCTTAGAGTTAATTTGTTTAGTGGCCAGGGGCAACAAATAATTCTTGCCCAATGCCAAGGTTACTCAGCTCTATAATCAGGAAAGCCTTTGCTTCTCTAAAGCCAAAAGATTCATGGCCATTGTTTTGGGGTTTGCAAGAGATGATAAGGAAACGTTTACGCTGTCTGAGCTTGGGTAGGTATTTGCTCTCGGCTCGCAATGTAATGAGTTTCTAATTGTTTCCAAAGTTTACGGGCCGATAAAATGGTTAATCTCTGTGATGACAAAAAGGAAGCAGAAAAATAACGTGACACACTTGAATGAACTGTAAGGAAATAAAGTGCACAACATGTGATAATGCCATGACTCCGTGTTGCTGCACATTTCTGGGCTGAAAAGATATAGCTTGATGGGTAATTTGTCATGCTGCGCAATAGAGAACAACAGTAAAGAGACTTTAGACAGAAGAAAATTACACAAATAGTAGGGTGGAAAGGTATAATTGAAGATGGCAAAAGATTGAAAGAAAGACATTTAAAATTACTGTACTGACCTGCTAAATGCACTTGGGCGTGGAATCCTGACCCCACGAGAAGAGGCATTAAATGACTGCAGGCTGTGACACTACTACGGGATAATGCCAATCTAGCAAAAAGCTTAGAAAGAGGAGGGGGGAGGAGGAGGCAGCAGCTACTGAAGTTACAGGAAAGATCCTGGTGCTTATTCACAAGGAAGGCAATCTACTCAAACGGGACAACACGTGATAAAAGAGAGGAAGAGAATCTCATTTGAGAATTTCATTTGATACTCTGTTTCTTTTTCAGCCATCTAATGACTGTTCATCATATCTTAAATTGTGCAAAAAAAGAAGAAAGATGCTTTAAAAGCAGGTTTGTATCATTGTCATTCCCATTTTACAAGTGTGGAAACGTGAGCAGGGCTGGCTCCTGGTTCCCATGGGCTCTTCCTCCTTCCTTCCTGTACATGGAAATACCACCAACTGCCTTCTCCATAAACATGGCTTCTTTCTCCTCCTCCTCCTCCTCCCTTTTTTAGCCGTTCCCTTCCCTTCCCCAACTGGTGCTGAGGACCAAACTAGCTGTGCCCTCAAATTAGAATATGCATTTAAGATAACATGTTTTTAAAATGCAGGTCGTGTATGTGTGGGGGGTCAGTAATTATTGGATCGGAGCAGGTGTGTAGGGGGGAATTTAGCCCATTCATCCCTGAGGAAACTCCCTTCTTTGAAGTCACTATTTGCATTAGGAGGAAACTCCCTCACCCCCACCCACCCTACTGGAGTCAACGGGGGATTTCCTCCCAATGCAAACGGCAGCTTCAAAGGACCTTTTCCAAAAAATGTTCATAAAAACAAAGCTGTTCCCTATCTCCAACATAAACCTGCCTGTATCTTCACTCTTTAACGTCAGAGAACCCTAGCTTCCTCCGAGAACTTCAGAAGTGTGCAAAGTGTGGGTGAACTGCTTGGCATGGTAGACTCTGGAAACTTGCCATGTCTACTCCATCTTCAGTCGGGGTGGTATAATTCATTCATTACATTCTACTTTGCTTAATTTAGATCAAAGTGGGCTATTTTTGGCCCTCCATATATTTTTGCCTACAACTCCCTTCAGCCGTAGCCGGTGTAACCAATGATGAGCGATGATGGGATTTGTAGACCAAAACATCTGGATGGCTACAAGTTGTCCAGCCCTGATTTTGATGCTGGAAACCTGGAGCTTCATCCCACGTACCTGTTTTCCTTGAATTATCCCCATAGTGTAAAGCTGTTGTTGTTGTTAGCTAAATCACACCCTGGGCGGCAGCACTCCTAAGATCCTTTGCATACGAGGGAAAGGGTTTAAGGGGGGCGGAATGTAAAAAAATCATAAAAAATCAATGGATGACCAAATCCAATTCAAATTTGGTATGCTTAAAGCCCTCCTTAATATCTATTACTGTGCCAATTTTGATGTCTTAATCTTAATCTGGGACCATGCAGATGTAAGCATTTGTTTAATTTGTACTTTAAATGTATCAAATCCTCCTCCTGCGCCTCCAGTGGCTGCTAGGAGAACAACAAAAGATTCGCTCTTAAAGGGGTAGTAAAATACGTCGGTTCTTTTGGCTAAGAAGCACAATAAAAGCAGTATGCATGGGAGTGCTTCACAGTAAAAGCAGATTATAAACTGGAAAACTTCGGAGTCCTTTGCACACAATTCTCAGTGATTGCACAGTATAACGCTGGTGTGATGAAGCCTCTGGAAGGGCAGACAGACAATTAAAGGGTACTACATGGTAGTATTGGACTGAAAAGCTGGTTCTATTCCTAGAGAGAGTATCTTATTGGATGCTTCCAGATAAGGCTTTTAGCACACTTTATTATGGGGTTTTATGGGAGGTCCAGACAATGCCTTATACTCATAACCCTCGGTTCCCTACCCACCCACATCTTTTCCCGTACCACAGAAAATCCATTAAGGAGAAAAAGGCAGAAGAGCTGCTGCATGCCTTCTAATTGGTAGTGCTAAAAGCCCTCCATCTGAAAGCACCCACTGAATAAACTATGTGGATTTCAGACTTAAATTTCTCCCGCTGAAATTAAATGTCAAAGTGCTTAATTTTGTCTAGATTAATACATATCATTCATTTGTAAGCAAATGTATGAAAGCACACCCTTTTTTGTGGAAGGAAATGAAATTCAAACATTCAAGTATTTTCTCACAGTCACATCACATGGTCTAAACCCCCCTAAGCAGAACATGCCTGAGATCACAACAATTCAGGAGAACATGGGAAGTTAAAAAAGAAGAAAAAGGTTACCATACTCATGGAAGTCACTACTCTCAGTATGGTTATACTAAGTCACAAGTATGACATCAAAGGTAGGCACAGTTGGGCAACCCACACCCCAGGAGAGGCTCCAGACAAGAACCCCCTGGAGTTGCTGCTTCTCTTCACTATTAAAACCTTGTGTCTCTGCCTCTTGCACTAGTCTATACAACAGTGGTAGTGAGGAGGAGGAGCAGTAGATTCCATTACCTACTTCGTCATTGGCTCTCTGCCTGTCAAGGAAGTGGAAGCAATGATAAGAAGATGAGGAGCAATTGCAGCTAGTGACAATGGTGATGAGAAGGTAGACTCATTAACTGGGTTCACAAAGCACTTAGAGGGCCTGTTCAGACTTGCATGGAAGTTGGGTGGGTAAGGGAACCACAGAAAAGGGAAGGGTAATAGAACTATGACAAGCAGGCCCGGCATACGATCACGGAACCATGCCATGCCCCATGGTTCCACTAACCCCTCCTGCTGTTTAACAATGCATCCTGCCATCCACCATGCAACAAATGAGTGGCTGGCAGCTGCTCTTTTGAGGAAAATGGGGGAGGGGGGGAGGCTGCTGACCATAGAGATGGTCATGATGGTGGTATCGTCACCAGAAGTGGCGGATGCTATTGCTGACAGATTCTGTGGTTGCCACAGTTGCTTATTTTCCCTCCCTGTGCATGCCGGTTGTGAGTTGCTTAATTAGCATCATTACCCTCGTTGTGCATGGGTTCTCATGTCCTCCAGACCCAGCGAGGGTGATTGGTTGGGATGGTTTACAAAACACCCTAGAGCCTAGAGCTTGTTCTAGGACATCAGGGTGGTTTGTAAATCATTCCAGCAACCCATTGTCATCAAGTTCAAAAGTCATGACAACCTGTGAGGGTAATTATGTTAATTAGGTGGCTTGTGACCAGCATTCACAGGGTGGGGGGTGCCTTGCCCAAGGGTACCCAGCACAGTGTGACAGCTCCTGTGGGTAAATTCATCCACGGTGGTGTTTTGTGTTGTGTGAACCATATTTCTGGAGAATTTTACAACATCCTGAACCGGGCCTCCAGTTTCGGTGTGAGGGCCAAACTAGATGTGATGTTAATCTGTTATATAAATGTGGCTGCAGGGAAGCCAGAGCAGCCTGGGACCATGGGATTGAAGTGGAAGTTGATGGGTGATCTTGATAGGCTGGAGCACAGGGCTGAAAACAACACAATGAAATTCAATAGGGATAAATGCCAAGTTCTGTACCTAGGAAAAAGAAACCAAATGCACAGTTACAAGATGGGGATACTTGGCTCAGCAATACTACAGGTCTTGGAATTGTTGTAGATCACAAGCTGAATATGTTGTAGATCACAAGCTGTATATTAGCCAACAGTGTGATGTGGCTGCTGCAAAAACCAAATGCTATTTTGGGTTGCATTAACACAAGTTTAGCTTCCAAATTGCACAAGGTATTGGTTCACCTCTATTTGGCACTGGTTAGGCCTTATCTTGAGTACTGTGTCCAGTTCTGGGCACAACTCTTCAAGAAAGATGCAAACAAGCTGGAAGGGGTTCAAAAGAGGGCAATGAGGCTAACCAGAGATCTGGAAATAAAGCCCTATGAGGAGAGACTGAAAGAACTGGGTGTGTTTAGCCTTGAGAA
The DNA here is from genome assembly GCF_023053635.1 of Elgaria multicarinata webbii. NCBI lineage: Eukaryota > Metazoa > Chordata > Lepidosauria > Squamata > Anguidae > Elgaria > Elgaria multicarinata. Next base: position 77,641,247 of record NC_086176.1, read on the forward strand.
GAGAAAGCTGAGGGGAGACATGATAGCACTCTTCAAATACTTTAAAGGTTGTCACACAGAGGAGGGCAAGGATATCTCAGAGTGCAGGACACAGAGTAATGGGCTCAAGCTATAGGAAGCCAGATTCCGGCTGGACATCAGGAAAAACTTCCTGAGTGTTAGAGCAGTACGACAATAGAACTAATTACTGAGGGAGGTTGTGGGCTCTCCCGCACTAGAGGCATTCAAGAGGCAGCTGGACAACCATCTGTCAGGAATGCTTTAAGGTGGATTCCTGCATTGAGCAGGGGGTTGGACTTGATGGCCTTATAGGACCCTTCCAACTCTACTATTCTATGATTCTATGCCACAGTCCTGATAAAAACAACACTTTCAGAGAGCCAATTGGAAGGGAGACAAAGAATTAATTTCCATCCCATGGCCCAGAGTCTGCTCGAGCATCTCTGTGGCTACTGTTTACATAACAAAAAAAAATCTCTGTGCATTTTAACTGCATTCATGCAAAGATCATCATGTCTCATAAGCCAGGCAACTCCCATTTTCCTGCACAGGCTGCCCAACAGGCCCTGGTCCCAATTTTATTCTTAGCTCAGTAATGGAGTCAGTGGATGGAGACAGGCCAATCAATAGGACATATGAAACAATGAGCTACCCACAAAGCTGAGGAAGAGTAAGTGTGGTGTTGGAACTTAAACACCAAACAAGATAGATGCACAGTTATTAACTATCAATATAGCTAGGATGTTGCTGTCAAACTAAGCAGTGCAGCATACTGAATAGCAATTGGATTTTACAGTCTTGGCTTTTCCAGTATCCACTTCTGATCGTTTAGGGTTAGGTACTAAATAAAAGGAGTGTTTCGATAATGTCAGCTTCTGCTTTTGTTTCGTATGTCCAATGAATTTGAAGCACTGTCCAAATGTTGTTCTGTGGCTGCTCAATATGCCAAATAACCCATCTGCTTCTGAAGAAAACTTGGCTCCAAAACTAAACATCCACTTTACGCAAATTAAATTAATTAAAGATCATAGCTCTGCCCTTTGGTAGTAAAACTAAGATTTGCCAGGTTTCAGCAGCGTCTGCCCTATTGATCTCAAATGAGCATAACGCAGAAGCCTGAGAGAGGACATTGAAATGGGCGACACTGTTCGCCAATTGCCATCATCCAATTTTCCAGAGACATCTAACTCTTGCTCATTTGCAGCAGGTTTGACTTGACAAGAGACTGGAGGTGCCTCTGGTTAGGCAGGCCACAAACTGATTTCCGGATTTTAAAATAAGGTGTCTTTCAGCTGGCAGAATGACTCAGCAGAAACAAAATGAATGTAATATGCAAAGACGTTTGGTCAAAAGTCAGACGTGAACAATTTTGAAACAAATAAGGAAAAATGTATAGGAAAGTCTTCAGTTTAGCTTCACTCACGACTCACTGTGGGTAGCTCTGTCTTTCTGTATAGCAAGTCATTCCAATCCAAGTACACTTGTGCTTTTTTAAAAAATTAATGGCAGACAGGTCTGTTGAAGGATGTTTAACAAAATGGAAATTTCATGACTAGATGCAATGTTTCTCTGGCTACTATCGCAATCACGTCATTTTGTGTGTGAGGTTCCAGAAGCATTTAGCTGCTGGAAGGCAAGTCTGTTTTTTGGTTGTTGTTGTTTTATGTTTCTTACCCAGTGTTTGTTTTCTTAGCACATGTGAAAGCGGAGCAGAATAAAGAGAATTACTGCTTGGAATTCATCTGCTGTGCTTCATGCATTATATCAGAAAAGACAGCAGAATATAAAGCCATTGGATCAAAATAGCCAAAGTAAGGGGACAACCCAGTGATGTTCTGTTTTGTACCATGCTATTTCTCAGCCTAAGCTATCTCAAAAGTGGGTTGTGAAGGAACAGTTTTGGACTAGAACTTCCAGCATGCCTGATGATTGGCCATTCTGGCTGTGGCTGATGGGAGTTGAAGTCTAAAACATCCAGAGGGCACCATGTTGGGGAAGGCTGTGCCATGTAAATGATATGAGCCAGTTCTACAACTTGGGGCCTTGCTAGACCAGGCGTTAGCGCGGTGTGAGATCCAGATGACGCACAGGAGAATCCGGGGTCAGGCCGCGCTGAAACCTGCCTTAATCCGGCATAAACGAATTTGCTTATGGCCTGGCTTTTCCGCAGCCCCTAGCAGGGTTGGTGGCTTTTTGCAGCTGCTCGCTTACTCGCGAGTAGCTGGGAAAAGCCACGGACTGGGCACAGCGCTCATATGAGGGGGGGGAGAAGGCCAGACCCGGCAGGAGAGAGGGGGGGAGAAGGCCGGACCCAGCAGGAGAGAGGGGGGGAGAAGGCCGGACCCTGAAGGAAAGAGGGGGGGGAGAAGGCCGGACCCGGCAGGAGAGGGGGGGAGAAGGCCAGACCCAGCAGGAGAGAGGGGGGGAGAAGGCCGGGCATTGGGGATGGAGGACAGTGGCGAGGGAAGGAGAGCTGGGGACAGGAGATGGGGGCGAGGGACGGACAGCCGGGGACAGGAGATGGGGGCGAGGGACGGACAGCCGGGGACATGGGATGGGGGCGAGGGACGGACAGCTGGGAACAGGGGATGGGGCGAGGGACGGACAGCCGGGGACAGGGCATTGGGGATGGGGGATGGGGGGAAGATGGCCGAGTGGGCAAGGGGGGCGTCAGGAATTGTGGGGGGGGGATCAGGGGCAGGGGGAGCGGGGGGCTTAATTTTTTTAAAAAAAAACCCACTTACCTTGTCCGGCAGCTCTCCGGCGCACATGGTCCCTTTAAAAAAAAATGGCCGACGCTACGGGGCTTCCTGTTGCCCCGTCGCGTCATGCGTCTAGAAGCCGGCGATGGCACACGTTAGCTTTAGCGCGCCGTCGCCCCTCCTCCCTGCCGGCTTATCCGGCAGGTCTAGCAAGGCCCTTGGTCTCTTTGACATACTTGAGTTTCAGTATAATGCAAAACTGGTTGAGGGAACTTGCTCCTTTTCACTCCAAGTTCCAGGATTGGAGCACACTGTCCACTTCTTATTATCCTAAAAGCACTATCCTATCCTAGGCTTTGGTCAGTTGGATAAGAATAGGCTTGCTATTAAGTCCAGTGCTGCAGGATCCCAAAAATATGATAGGGTCATGGATCTAAGTTCCACCATGGCTGGATCAACAAAACGGTGGGATTACTGTGATGTTAGCATTACACTGCTGACACAATGGTCAGATATGGGCAGGATTGGGGTCCGGAGAGACAAGGGGGGATCTACACTACTGCTTTAAAGTGCTTTATAACAGTTTTGACAACTGTTGGGGCCCAGGACACACTGCATATACAGTTTTCAAAACGCTTTAAAAGCAGTAGTGTAGATCCCCCCAAGGGCGGCACTTGATGGGAAACCTATGCTTGTTCAGTTCAGTCCCACCCCTGATGATGAGATTATGTTTATGTGCATTGAACACCTTTTTGCTGAATTCATTGGCCTTGAAGTTCCACAAGCTGGTTAGCTCCCACCATGCACCAGTGAAGGCACCTTTGTGGGTGAACACCAAATGTTTCAAGTATTGTTTGTTTTGATGGCCAAACACTCATTTGTCCTTGCAAAATAAGACCTGAAGCACAGGGTAACTGGAGAGGGAGATCCAGTACAATTCCCTAGATGGGGCGGGTATACATTGCCACAATGACTGCATTATCTTACACCAATAGGTGAGCCATCATATATTGAAATCAGGGGCGCCACCTATGAAGGCTAAGGCATGAGGGCCGAAAGTGCTCGTAAGGGGCAGCATTCACTCACCAACCCCTTAAGGAGCACCTTGCTATAGGCACTATCTGTTGTAGCAACTGAATCTTTTGTGCAATGCTGACCAGAAGGAAGGCTGAGGAGTAAGACCACCAGCAGTGGCCAGTGGCAATCCAGCTGTACCTTTGTCTGTCTGTCCGTCCCCACACACACACCCCAGTTTGTCCTCCCAGGATTCCTGTGCATGATGACAGAGCTTGCAACCAGCAAAAAGCCCCCACCCCCACCTCCACTTATGGCTCCCAGTGCTTTTGTCCTGACAAGGGCAGTGTCATTCATAACACTACATAACCCACTAGGATGAGATATATTGTTTTCTGTTTTTATTCAGCTTCTAGTAATGATTTCTAAATTTGCATCTACGCATGTAAATTTGCATGCGCAGATTGTATGCAAATCTCTGCCCCCTTTTGGAGTGAGGTGTTTCCTCTTTTTTAGTGATGTGTCAATGGACACCGTATACCTGGCTAACCTCCTTGTATTGGAGAACCAAAGGCTCACCCACTCCTTTCCCTCTCCTTCACTTAACCCTCTACTGCCTCAGTTAGCTCTCTAAGGCAGAATGCATCAAGACCTACCATCCTTTGTCTACACCTGTAGCTTTCTCTGCCCCTCCTCCAGCAATTCCATTGCTTCCAGCCAGCCACAAAAGCTTTATGATGTTGTCAAAACTCCAGTCATTGCTGGAACTGTTCAATAAAAGCTGTAAATCTTGCAGCTGGGTCTCAGTTGTCCAGCTGTGCCATCAGCTAGTCAGCAGATGTCTCCTCCAACCCTGTTATGCACCTCAGTTTAACAGACATTGAGCTATGGAGATGGCTGGGTGTTATGGCTGGAATGCCAGTCTGTTCTGCTCTTCTGTGGCTCTTTCTGTTTGCTTGGCAAAGGGGTGGTTGGGGCTTGAACTGCTCTACAAGGAGCCATGGAGTATGTGGCTGCAGATGTCAGTTGCTGAGTCATTGCTGTACTGCAGTGTTTTCATGGCTGCCTAGTTGTGTTTTTGGTGTGTGATGAGTGGGGGGGGGGTGACAACATGAGATCATTCAACCATCACTGTGTGTCAATCAGTGTTTTCCATGTATGAGTAATGTGGGGGCATTGTTGGTGCACACTGCTTAATTGGTGGGTGACAGTGCTGCTGCCACGAATGCTGTAAGCACATTTGTTGATGTTTCTACATTGTCTTGTTTTCACCAGCATTGTTTTGCTTTCTCCTTTGCTGCTAGGAGTACATAGGATCATGACTCCATTATTCCAATGTTATGCAGGCCTTCGTGACCAGCAGTGACCCTAAGATGCACTGCAGAGCATTGGGCAGTAGCCAACTGTGTCATTCTGTTAACGCAAATGATGTTGTGCTAGCGAAAACTAGTTTCCTACCTATGCACATGAAGAGAATCTGACTAAAGTTACATGTGCACAAATGGCTGTGCATTATGATTTTACAAGCGGTTGTGCATTATGGACAACCACTTGCGCAATGGAAAGTTCTAGTAGAGTTCCACTAGCACCATTTGAGTTTGTGGAATGACACTGTTGGATACTGCCCATTGCTAGTGCTCCAGCAACAACGCCTAGAGCAGGGTGGGCAACCTATGGCCCTCCAGATGTTTTGGCCTACAGCTCCCATCAGCCCTAGAAAGCACAACCAATGGTGAGGGATGATGTGAGTTGGAGGCCAAAATATCTGGGGAACCATAAGTTGCCCATCCCTAGCCTAGAAGCAATCCTCGTGGAAGATTATCTGTTCTAGGGATGTATCATCTGGAGGCTTTGATTAGATGATGGAGGAATGGGTAGTAGCCTTCCTGATTCCTTCCAGCCTAACAGCCCAGCCTCTTCCTTCCTTAGGCCCAGCACTAGCACATGTGCACAATCCCTATTGGGATATTTGGTGTGAAAGGAGAGCAATTCTGCTGTATTTCTTATTTAAAAAATCCGAACACACCCTTTAGTAGGATTCCGTCATGGAAAATTAGACATACAGTGAAGGTCAGCTGTGCTGCTAAAGAAAGGAATGTCTGCTCTACTCCTTTTCATTTGTGAAGAAATGTGCTCACAAATGTGCTCACAAAATGCGCTCAGTATCATTGCTTTGTTTCTCTGTGCGTGTGTGTGTATACTTTTGAAGGACAATGATTGTCCTGAGTTAAGTAGAAAAGAAGAATGCAGTAATCCAACAAACAAATGCTGAGTTGGTGGAAAAAGCACTGCTCATGTTACAAAATAATATTGCAGAGACTGAGTTGTGTGATGCACTCTGAACAGCTAATTAGAGCAGATCAATGAATGCTAGAAAGATATGTGACAGTTGTGTGTCATCAAAAAATTACTTGACCTGTCATCAAATCCCCATGAGAACATGGCCCTGGTAAGTACTCTGAGGCAGCAGTCCTCAAACCGGTAGCCAGACAGTATGCTAGAATAAGCAATTTGAAGTTTCTGTAACAGCAGTTCTCAGATCGGCCAAAGAAGGCCAAAAAAAATGAGACTCAATCCAAACAAGACCAAGATGTTTGCTGTGATTGGTCTGTCTGTCTAGTTAAGTGGTATTCAGCCTGTTCTTGAAGGGATTGCCCCCCTCCCACACAAAGGTTCATAGTTTGGGGGTGCTCTTAGATCCATCATTGTCAGTAGTGGCACAAGTTGGTGGCCCAGAATACCTTTTATCAGCCTAAGCAGACATACCAATTATGACCCTTCCTGGACAGAGGTAGCCCTGCAACAGTTATTCATGCTCCGGCAACCCCCTGGTTGCATTATTACAACATGTTATATGTGGTGCTACCTTTGAAAACCGTCTGGAAACTTCGATTAGTCCAAAATAGGCTATACTGCTAATGGGACTGGTTGATGTGATTATATTATGCCTGTACTCCTCCATCAGCACTGGCTGTCCATCCATTTCTGGGCCCAGTTAAAAATGCCTTTAAACAGCTTGGGGCCAGGTTACCCCCATATTTACCTACCCAGATATTAAGATAATCTGAGGCCCTCCGCCATGTGCTCCCACCAAATGAGGCAAGGCAGGTGGCTACAACAGAGAGGGCCTTTTCAGTAGTAGCACCCCCACTGTGCATTGCTCTTCCCAGATAGGCTCACCTAGTGCCCACATTACAGTCTTTTTGGTGCCAGATGAGGACCTTTTATTCTCCCGGACATTTTAAAAGCAGTTTTTGGTGCTTTTAGTACTTCATTCTGAGGCTGGTTTTAATGTAGTTTTATATCATGGAATAGCTTTACCCTTTGCTGCTGGTTTTATTTGGCACTGTTTTTATTCTTTGTTTTAATAGCTGTATCTTATGCTTTTAATATATTGTACGCCACCCAGAGAACGTTGGTTGTAGGGTGGTTTTAAAGTACAATATATAAATAGATTTTTTTTCCATTCACATGTTAACTTTTGTATTCAGGATGAGCAGAGCGATCTTAACTCTCTTGAATGGGGGTGGGGTTCTCTCACCAAAATGCGAGAGAAACTCCACTAGCAGGGGCATCCACCAAGAGGCTCTGGTTACACCTGTAGAAAGCTCCATGAACACTCTAGAAGGTGCTCAAATAGGTCATTCTTGTTACTGGGCAGGGGTGGGGCAGAGGTGGCCTTGGACCCACCAGAAGCAAAGCCCCTTCATCTAGCAGAGAGGCTGCAGGATCTATTTCCCCCCTCTATACCAGCCTGGACCCAGCATAACTAATCCACCCACAATTAGAATTCATGGGTTAGGAGATAAGGAAAAAGGAAAAGTGCATAGGGTGAAGTAACACATACACATACCTTGTACCCTGGCGGGGCTTTGGAATACCAGAGAACCAGCTGCTACACACATGACCCAACCCCATTTAAGATTACGCTGCAAATTCCCAAGTACAAATTCCTTCTGTCCAAGGAAGGGACTGTGTCATCCGAACCATAAGTTCTGTGAGGGTTGTTTAACCCTTGCACAACCCTCCCTCGGCAGGTTCAGACAATATGACAAGCCACAGCCATGGCTTGAATTTTTTAGGATGGTGTCTGTGGACGTCATTGCTTAAATAAGTGACACCGAACTGCACCGATCATGTGGACCTGGTCACTGTGTCTTTTGTCTGCAAATCACACAAGTGGGAGTTGCAATCCACTGCTGGGCATTTTGGAGGCAGAACTTCCAGCATTCATAAAAGGAGGTTTAGCATTAAGGAATTTGTTTCTATGGATAAAATGTAAGATACACCACTGAAGAAAAGGAAGGAGTCTTTTTCTTTACCCAGGATACTTCTAATTCAAAATAGGCCCTCTTACTTTTCAAATTTCCTATTTTTAAAGCTGAAGTAGTTGTATAGATTGACTGCCAATAAATTAAGTTTTTGGCTTCAATTTACAAAACTTTGTTTGAAGTCGCTAATTAATTATTTTGCTTTTTACACCTAGTTCTTCTTTAACCTAAAAATATTCAGCTTTATAATATAACTCTTGGCAAGCTAAACCGACTAAATAGGCAAATAGATACTAAAATCAAAACTATACAGAGCAGTAAATATCACTGAAGCTTAATGCTAAGCAATGCTCAGTAATCTAACATTAATAATATTAATATTAACTTTTATTTATAATTCCAAAATCCACCATCAGCCAATGCTTTTATTAAGTGCAACCAAAAATGCACAAAATTGTGAGCAAGCTTTTGAGATCTCCAGATCTCTTCATCAGGCAAGGTGTTACAAAAAGGGAGGGAGGGTGGGGAGAAAAATAAAGTCTGAATTGATATTGAAATCATGGTTAGAGTCTTAAGATGGAGTGGAAGAAGAGGCACAGATCTAAATGGATTAGGTTCTACCAGGTGCCATGCAGTTTGCAGATTACACCTTGGATTGTTACTACAAGCAAACACATAATGGCTAATTCCTCCATTTAAAAATATAAAATCCAACAGTTATTTAGATTCATTTCCAGCTTTAGGAACACACGTTCCTTGGTAGGCAGAGAAAAAAAGTAAAGAGAAACATAGCAAAACTGAAGATAAATTTTGGGTGGTATACAAGGTTAAAAACTGGGTAGTTTTACCTAGTTTTTGGAGGGAAGGCAACCCTCAAAGAGTAAAGTCCTACCTTTAGGTAGTAGGTAGTTTACTTATAAGTGAACACAAATTGGTTGCCAATGTAAAGAACATACAACAAGTGCTTATGGGACTTATGTAATAAAAGTAGATATAATAGGCACGTGTAAAACTTGGTGGAGGAATTTTATTGTATGGTTTCATGAAGTAGAGTGACCGTATGAAAAGGAGGACAGATGCATAGAAAGGGGAATTTCAGCAGGTGTCATTTGTATGTATGCAGAACCTGGTGAAATTCCCTCTTCATCACAACAGTTAAAGCTGCAGGACCTTGCACTCTTTTGTATAGCTCGTGCAGCTTTAACTGTTGTGATGAAGAGGGAATTTCACCAGGTTCTGCATATATACAAATGACACCTGCTGAAATTCCATTTTCTATGCAACAGTCCTCTTTTTCATATGGTCCACCCTATTTAAAGCAGCATAAACAGATTTAAAGCAGCATGATATTCACAAGACTGTGTATTGTTTGTAAGAATTAAAGTGGATTGGTATGATCTTCAAGCACCAATCCTTTCTGCCAGGCTGGAGGTTCCTAGGAGTGTTTGGGTGCTCCAGTGTTGAGAATTGTGCTCCCAGCACCAGATCTCTCACCCACAACCTTCAAATCTTACAGCATGATCCTACTCAAAGTAAGCCCAACTGAGTTTAATGGGACTTACTCCCATGTAAGTGTGCATAGGATTGCACCCTGGGCACTTTCATCTCCAGGCACAGTTTGATAGAACACGCAGCAGTATAGAGGCTCTCTTCCTTACCAAAATGATTCTTAAATGAGGTGAATACCCAACTGCTGCTCTGCAATCAGCTTCTGTAGCACATGCCCAATAGAGGGAGCAGGGTCAGCCTTCCCATGAAGCAGGGTGAGGCTTCCGTATCAGGCGGTGGAATGGAAGAAGTGGTGAATGGGCCATTCCCCACCACCACCACCAGGAGGCCCTACCATGGCTGCCCCACCGCCTCCAGTGGTTGCTCATGAGAGCCCCACACCCGCTCCTATTGAACATGCAGCTCTCTATAGAGCTGCCATGGTGGTGGGAAGAGGAAAGGAAAGAGGGCATGCGATGGGGGAAGGAGGGGCAAAATGCGGCAGCACAAGGAGCAGAGAGGGAGAGGTTGCTTTATCCAATCTGGCTAGAGTTTAAGGTGGCTACTTATGCATCGCCAAAAAGAAGGAAATGCATCACCAAAAAGAAGAAGAAGTGTAAAACCAACGTGCATAACATTTCTCTGTGAACATTTATATGTATGGCTACAATTTTAGAAATAATAACAAATGTTTAAATAGAAATACAAGTCATCTCATCATAGTGGGAAAATTGTAACTATGTGGCCTGTGTGCCTGCTCAGTCTGCTGCCCTGATGCTAGTGATGGGCTACTTCAAGGGCCCTGCTGCTTTCCTCCTTGTTGTTCTTTGAGTTTAAACCAGACTCGAACTGGACAGTTCATCAAATAGAGGATACCTTCAAATAGAGCAGCCTTCCTCAACCTGGGGCACTCCAGATGTGTTGGACTACAACTCCCAGAATGCCCCAGCCAGGCTGGGGCATTCTGGGAGATGTAGTCCAACACATCTGGAGCACCCCAGGTTGAGGAAGGCTGAAATAGAGGATTGTTCTTGCTGATGTAGTTCGTGAAACTGGCTTTATCATCCCCAGGATAGATTCTCAGTTGGTGAAAATTGGCAGTGCTCTATCGAGGCGGCATACACCAAATTTAGCAGTATGTCCTTCACAGGATACTTCCAGCATGTCCCCTCGGTCTTTCAAGTTAGATATTTGCAGCTCTTATTATTTATTTATTTATTTATTTATTTATTTATTTATTTATTTATTATCCTTTAAACTGTGCGTGAATCAGGCATTGTCAAAATCCCACACCAAAAATCACCCAGATTTGCAATGGTAATCCTTCATGCAATGTATTTAGCAGATTATGTAGCACCTAGAACAGTAGCTTGCATTCAACAAGTTTCCCAAGGATACACATTTCCATCTACCAAAACCACATTCTAAAATAAGAAGGTATTACTTGTTTGTATATGTTGAGGCCTATGATTATTGTTCGGCATGAATGTATACTATCGCACAGAGCAGCACAGCTTTCACTACAGATTCTACTGATTTCAAAGGGAGAAGTATTAGACACACTACTATTATTTAAATGTGTGCGTAGACAGAGTGGGGAGGGAGGAAGGGAGAGGGATGGATTGAGGGATGGATGGAAAATTGACCTGAGACAAAGCTTACTGAATTAGAAAAGCACTTATTCCATTTCCCTTGGGCTACTAAACAGCCTTACCTAGTTTAGGGGAAATGACAAGAACAGTGCAATTCTATACATGTCTACTCAGAAGTAACTCCCAATGAGTTCAACAGGGCTTACTCCCAGGTACCTGGTATAGGATTGCAGCCTAAAAGTCTTGTATGCAATAGTTCCTTACAAAGGCTGAGAATTGTTCCTCCACAATAAAGCATTCACCCTTTATGATCAGTTTCAGAATACTTTTCACAATAATTGTTGCAGCGTGGAGTGCTCCTGTTGAGGATAAATTCTGCATGCTTAAAGAAACATTTAGCTTGGCCTTCGGTTCTATTTCTTCTCCTCCTCCTTGGCCTTCTGCTTCTCGCCCCCCCCCCCATCGCCACCAAGACAGCATTCCACAGCCATTTAGTATGCTCTGTCCTCATTGGGCTGTTTTGGTTTCCTCCTACCAAGGGTTTATTTTCTAAAGTTTTTTTTGTACTTCCCCAAACCTGTTCATACCTCCCTCTTTTGTGAGGACAGTGCTTTTTCTGCTACAGAAGAACTCACACTCAGTGAACAAGCTCACTGTTAGTACATAGATACAAATAGTTAAAAGATAGTAATGCAGTCAATAAAGGAGCATCAGGGTATTCAATAGGTTCAGCCTTAAAACAAAGAGGCATAAATCCTTTGTCTTGACCGGCCAAGCTACCTGTGCTTTCCCTAGAGAAGAGATATCTGGCAATTGGCGAGTGATGACTCAATGAGTTTGCAAACTGCTCTATAACCTGGTCACAAATTTGCCTTGCAAAAACCACAAGGGTTGCCCAAAGATATTAAATTCACTTCATCTCCTGGAAACAAATCACACCTAGCTTAGAAAGGCCCCCGAATATCATAGCCTACAAGCTCATCCATTTCTCACCTTATTTTTCCCATGCTGGGAAAAATATTTTCCCCCTTCTTCAATTGCACTTACCCAGCTAGATGCCACCTTTTGACCACCTCCTCACCCTGGTTCAGTAATCTTGATACCTTGATAGGTATTTGCTTTTGTCCCTGGGCAGAAAATATTTATTTATTTATTACACTTATATACCGCTTCCATAGCCAGGCCTCTCTGGGCGGTTTACAGAAATTCTAAAATTGAGGTAAAAACAAGTATACAAAATTTAAAACTCTAAAACACAGAACATACACACATAAAGCATTAAAAACCGATTAAAAACTAAATATGTGGGTAATTAGGATGTGCCGCCATATGCCTGGGCAAAGAGGAAAGTCTTAACTTGGCGCCGGAAAGATAGCAGCATTGGTGCCAGGCGAGCCTCATCAGGGAGATCATTCCACAGTCTGGGGGCCACCACCGAAAAGGCCCTATCCCTTGTTGCCACACTCCGAGCCTCTCTCGGAGTAGGCACCCGGAGGAGGACCTTAGATGCTGAACGTAGTGACTGGGTATATTCACGTCAGGAGAGGCGTTCTGTCAGGTATTGTGGTCCCAAGCCGTATAAGGCTTTATAGGTCAAAACCAGCACCTTGAATTGGGTTCAGAAACATACAGGCAGCCAGTGCAAGCGGACCAGAGCAGGTGTTATATGGTCAAACCTTCTGGTTCCCGAAATCAATCTGGCCGCTGCATTTTGCATGAGCTGCAGCTCCTGAACCGTCTTCAAAGTCAGCCCTACGTAGAGTGCATTGCAGTAATCTAACTTGGAGGTTACCAGAGCATGGACAACTGAAATCAGGTTATCCCTGTCTAGATAGGGGCGTAGCTGGGCCACCAACCGGAGTTTGTAGAAGGCACTCCGTGCCACTGAGGTCACCTAAGCCTCAAGTGACAATGATGGGTCTAAAAGAACCCCCAAGCTACAAACCTGCTCCTTCAGGGTGAGTGCAATCCCATCCAGAACCGGTAGAACACCCCCCATCCTGTCAGCGGAATCACCTACTAACAGCATCTCAGTCTTGTCTGGACTGAGTCTCAGTTTATTAGCCCTCATCCAGTCCATTGTCGCAGCCAGGCACCGGTTCATCACATCCACAGCCTCTCCTGCTGAAGATGAAACGGAGAAATAGAGCTGCGTGTCGTCAGCATACTGATGACAGCACACTCCAAAGCTCCGGATGACCGCACCCAGCGGCTTCATGTAAATGTTAAACAACACGGGGGACAAAACCAACCCCTGCGGGACCCCATACTTGAGAGTCCACGGGGCCGAGTAATGTTCCCCAAGAACCACCTTCTGTATCCGACCTGCCAAATAAGAGCGGAACCACTGCAGAGCAGTACCTCCCACTCCCAGCTCAGCGAGTCGTCCCAGAAGGATACCATGGTCAATGGTATCGAAAGCCGCTGAGAGGTCGAGGAGAATCAACAGAGTCACACTCCCCCTGTCTTTCTCCCGACATAGGTCATCTTACAGGGCGACCAAGGCTGTTTCCGTGCCAAAACCAGGCCTGAAGCCCGACTGAAATGGATCCAGATAATCAGTCTCATCCAAGAGTGTCTGGAGCTGGCCCGCCACCACCCGCTCAAGGACCTTGCCCAGGAATGGAACATTTGCTACCGGCCTGTAGTTACTAAGATTTTCCGGGTCCAAGGAAGTTTTCTTCAGGAGTGGTCTCACTACCGCCTCTTTCAGACGATCTGGGACCACTCCCTCTCATAGAGAGGCATTAATCACCTCCTTGGCCCAGCCGGCTGTTCCATCCCTGCTAGCCTTTATTAGCCAAGAGGGGCAAGGATCCAGTACAGAGGTGGTCGCGCGGACCTGTCCAAGCACCTTGTCCACATCCTCGAGCTGTACCAACTGAAACTCATCCAAGATTACAGGACAAGCCTGTGCTCTGGACACCTCACTAGATTCAACTGCTATAACACTGGAGTCTAAGTCCCGACGGATGTCAGAGATTTTGTCCTGGAAGTGCCTGGCAAATTCATTACAGCGGTCCTCAGAGAGTTCTACAATGTAGATTTAATATTTAATAAAATATTGATAATGTTTATGTATTATTTAAGATATTGTTTGTACTCCTCCTTTCCCCCTAGGAAATGGCACTCAAGATGGTATGGTGGAGTCAGTGTGGTGTAGTGGCTAAATTTTGGGGCTGGGCGTTGGGAGATCCAGGTTCTAGTCCCTACTCAGCCATGGAAACCCACTGGGTGACTTTGGGCCAGTCACAGACTCTCAGCCCAACCTAGCTCACAGGGTTGTTGTTGTGAGAATTAAATGGAGAGGAGGGGGATTATATACACCATCTTGGATTCCTTGGAGGAAAAAAGGTGGGATATAAATGCAATTAAAAAAAAACATGATTAAAAACATAACAAGAACAGAATAAAAACAGCACCTAACCCAAATGACCAGTTTATATGCCAAAGGCCTGCTTGAATAAGAACATCTTTGCCTGCTAATGGAAGGACAGCAGAGAGGGAAGCAGCTACTGAGGAGGCCTTTCTCGTGTTGCTACCAGACCTGCCTCTACAGGCGACGGACTTTCGCGTAGCCTGGTTCTAAGCCATCTAGAGCTTTATAAGTCATAACCAGCACTCTGAATTTTGCCTGGAAATAGCCAGTGAAGCTGTTGCAACAACGGAGTCACATGCTCCCTGTAACAGGCCCCAGTCAACAGTCTGGCCACAGCATTCTGGACCAGCTGAAATTTCTGAACAGCATTCGAAGGTATCCCCACATAAAGCATGTTACAGTACTGAAAATGGGATTTAACTAAGGCATGCATGACCGTGGCCAGATCAGACATCTTGAGGAATGGGCGCAGTTAGAACATTCGCCCCAGCTGTGCAAACGCATTCTTGGCCACTGCTGAAACCTGGGCATCCAGATTCAGGGTTGAGTTCAGGAGTACACCCAAGCTCCTGGACTTATTTATTGATTAAAATTATACACAGACCGGCTTTCATCATAAATGACAATAAGATGGTTTATGAAATACAACCAATACAATAAAACCACAATAAAACATACAGCAAATATCCAAAATTGAATAATTCTATTTAAACAAGCATCCCAAAAACTAAGGGCAGCAATTGTAATAATGTTGGACCAAAAGGCTCATAGTACGTTGTTGTTGTTGTTACTACAAGTAGGACTTGCAACAAAAATGTTACAGTATGGAGTTCTCCTATTCAGGATTTCAGCCAGCTAGCCATGGCCTTTTTCCAGGGCACTCCATGTCCTTTCCGGAGAACTCTCCCCTCCTTACCCCCTGCAACATTCCCTTTCCTTGCCTTGAAGCTGGATGGTCCTGAGAGTAATAATGCAGGCACACAAGGAAAAGGTTGGAAGGTTGTTTCCTCCCTCCCTCCTCTGCATTGCCCCATTTCACTGACTAATATCATGGCAGGGCACAAGGGATGTAGTTGTCCCAAGGGCT
Organism: Elgaria multicarinata webbii; assembly: GCF_023053635.1. Classification (NCBI taxonomy): domain Eukaryota; kingdom Metazoa; phylum Chordata; class Lepidosauria; order Squamata; family Anguidae; genus Elgaria; species Elgaria multicarinata. The sequence goes on from NC_086176.1 coordinate 77,656,780, forward strand.
CCTGCAGGGGCCCTTGCAAGAAGCTCTGTCTCCCAGAGTCCTCTGTACTTCAGTATGCTATTAGCCGGAAATATAGGGCAAGGGAAAGAAGAGAGGGAGGGCAGAACTCCCAAGCAGGAAAAGAATTTGGGGGCTTGTAATGCTCACCTCTAATTCTGAGGCTGGCTTCACAAGCCCCCAGAGTTCTTTTCTGAGTCTGGCTTCAGAAAAGTTCGCTGGCATCACTAATGTTAATTTTTGTCAAAAGATGCTTGAAGCCGTTATCCATTATTTTGTATTAAATGTACATTTTTGCAGTATATAATGCTGGGTATTGTTGGATGGTGTGTGTGTGTGTGTGTGTGTGTATGTGTTACTTTTATATTGAGTAGGCAATAATAGGAGCATTTATTTATTTATTAGCAACCCCATTTTAAGTAAAGCAAGAATATGAAGTGCATGAGATGTCTGTCCTAAAATGTCTGCTCCACTCAATGTTTGGTTCTACACGTTAGAGTTCTACAAAGGCCTCTCCAAGACCTTGCAATCTGTCAAATAATTTAGGACAAGTTTCTACACAATCACAATACTTAAGGAAACTTCTGAAACTTCGGTAAAGGGTTGATACACAAACCTACAGAATGGTGTGGAATCTGAAGCAGGCATGTGGTAAAGCAACATTTTTATTGCAGTCAGAGAAGTTTAATATAGAATGTCTGCAATACCATTCTGGCTTATTGAGTGGAGAATCTGTGGGATCATTCATGCCATCTGCACTCAGCAGGGATGGGTTGCTGAGAAAAAGTTAGCAAATAAAAACAATAAAGAAAGTAAATGAAAATAATATGCAGAGTGATAAAAATAGGGAAGCCAGAACTCTAAACCAGTTGGATTTCAGCTACCTCCACTGGATCTTTCCGTGGAGAAATGTGTCTTTGTAATAGCTTTATTTAATGAAATGTGAATATAAGAACCTGGTCCAGGTGGGGGAAAATGCTATTTACCTCACTGAGGCTGCAATTCACAAATGACTTAGTCATGAGCTTCAGTGAGATTCATGCAAAATGAAGCTAATTTCCAAATAGATGCTTCATTTTCAAAAGTAACAGATTGATAACTGTCAGATCACTGGAAGCTCTGAAAGAAATAGTTCTCAACTTCTTGCATCTGGGGTTTTGCAAGATTTCATGCTGTTAAAAAATACATTTTGTAATTTTCTATACTGCCTTATGATATCTTGGTGTTAGAAGTCACGATTGGGGGAAAAATTGAACCAATTTTCTTTCTTTTTCCCCTCCTTCCTTCCTTTTTAAATTTACCCTATTTTTTTCTCTCTAGTCTCATAGTTTATAAGACCATTTTATAAAAATAATACCATCCTTGATTATTATTTTTAATAGAAGCTAAAATTAAAAACATAAAACTAGTTATTTCCACCACCTTCCCAAAGTCTGCTGGAACAAGAACACCTTTACTTTATTTCTAAATGCCTTCAATATCAGCTTTAGACAGATATCCCTAAAGGAGGGAGTTCTAAAACGATTCTATGAGAGAGACGCCATGACAGGGAAGGACCTGATCCTTACATGGACAGATTTCACTTCATGCTTATATGGAATGCAGATCGAAACCTTTCCTGATTACCTTACTAAAAGGCACAGATGTTCATCAGTTTACAAAGGCAAAGATGACGTCAGTTGCTAGGTTCTTGCTCTCAAGAAATAGGCACAGATAGCATATGAGATCAATTGATAAAAAGCATTTGTGCACATGTCTGGCATCTGGACATCTAGCTGAGTCCAAGAAGACTCCCTGGCTATGGCATCCTATGCAGACAAGGATATTCCACATCCTCCAAATCACATGGGTCACCTAGAGTGTCATCAGATGGGGAGAAATCACATTTCCCTACCATCACTTTGTCCTCCTGATGCTGTCCCACAATAGCGAGAAACAGCTTCCTCTTTCTTCACAAGGGGAAGAAAGAGGAAGCAGCAACGACCACATGGCCCATTCAAAGCTTCATCAGACCTAGTCAAAAGCTCCCAGCGCTGCTTCTGTCGCCGCTCTCACGTTGCTTCCTGAAAATAGGAAGTAATTAGCCCCATTCAGTCCGGTAGTAGAGAGCAACAACCGGGCTTTCTCTGGGGTTTTTTGCGGTGCAACAAAGGCCAGAAGGGGCAGAAGATATGCGAGAGGCAGACGAAGTCATGTGAGTAATTCGCGAGTGCCCAATAATGAGCATGCAGTGAAAAGCTCGTTGGATGGAGCTTTCAGTCTGCACTTTTATTGCACTGCTTTTCCTGCACACAGCAGGAAATGGTGGCAAGTTTTGCTTCAATTAAAAAAAAACAGATTTACTGGGTCTTATTTTGTCACAGAAAAAAAGACCCGAAGGAGCGGGAGACAAGCAGGAGGTGGACAGCGTCATCAAAAGGACCAGCGAAAACCCATGAGTGGCCTGTAACAAGCGTGCGATAAAATGCGTGTCTGATGACGGGCTTACATACATCACCTCAGTTTTATCTGGATTCAGCTTTAAAGTTTTTGCCTTCATGAATTCCAATACTGTTCCTAGACATCACTCCAGAACCAAGATCACTGGTAATAAGGATGGGCACGATCCTAGCTTCTATTAACTAACCCTTAAGGGTACAATCCTGCCATCACTTAACTTCATGATTAACTGTGTCCATGATTGCAGCATATGCATGCATGCATGCATAGATACATACATATATTTTCTAGCCTTTAAAAATAAGTCTTTTCTTTTTTTCTTTTTCTTTTTAAAAATAGTTTCAAATACAGTGTCTGCAATTCTCATTCTGTTAAAAATGTTGTGTTACCTGGTAATGTTATGACCTAGCACTAAAGTTTGGAAATGCTTTAAAATTCTTCCTAATGGCTGGTTTTTATTTAGTGTGGAGGAGAGAGGATCTAACATACTAAAATGAAGAACCTGCCTCAGCCTGAACAAAACAAAAAATGGTGATTGCCACTTTTCAACACTAATAGTGCTTCAAAAAGTTTGGAATTCCTATTCATTAGGACTTTAAGAAGGTTGTTTGTATTTTATAAAAAGGGACATATGGAGTGTTGGAACCCAAAACACGTGGTTGTTAAAATATATGATGAAAACATAAGGGCTTTGTTATGGCATACACAACAACCAAGGACCTGTTTCCTCTTAGCAAGCTTCTAAAAAGTATCTCACATATAATTATTAAATGAAAACACTCACTTACCCAGTACTCAGCCTTTAAATCTTGAATAAGAGACATTCACTCCGAGAGAGGTACTTACCATGTTTCCATGGATACTGGATGATGCCAATCAGGTCCATGTTTTTATCTGAAAGTGGTACCCTGCAGAGAAATAGAGTTTGGTGAGTAACTGTTTATGTGCAGTAAGTAAATAGGAAGCTTGTTTATTTGACAAAAGGTCTGTGACCCAGACTTCCCTTCCCACCCTACCCCACCCCACCCTGTAATACCCCTCATTCTTTCTCTCTTACCCACCACTCTTTAACACAATAACACAGAGGCATGACGTCAAATAGTTTGTGCAGTTTCCTTCCAAATCTATGAAGATCAGGACTTGGTTATTCAAATAGCAGCTCAGTTACCTGGCACTTTGCCCCTGATATGATCACCATTCATATCTCCTAAATGAATGGTGGGAGGGAGAAGGGGGTGATGAATAACAACAACAGGAAAGGGAAATATAAATACCCTTACCTTAAACTATTAAGGGAGAAAATTTCAGTGTTTCCCTGAACATTAGCAACTACGTGAAAACTATCTGGTTCCCAAATTTTCTAAGTCTCCATGGCATAAATGTGTAATTCTGACATGCAGTCTCACTCAACACAGCATACTTTCTAATTTTGCAAGTGGAATTATTAAATCTTCTTTGAGAAGTTTTAGGTTTCTAATATTTCTGTGGATAAAAGCAAAAGAGAAAAGGAAAACAATCCACTTTAATACTTAGCACACTTTAATAACCTGAACGATGTGAGCTCTGTTTCCATAATTATTATTTTTTTAAAAAAAGTTTCCTTCCAGCCGCAATTAAAAGTACAAAAAGTTGTCTTGTTCTAAAATTATTCTTGGAAATGTGATTTTTAACATCACTGTAAAGGATTTCAAACACACACACACACACACACACACACACACACACACCATTTTGTGTGTGTGTGTCCCATCTGAAAGTCATTTCATTTTTGTTTCTTCTAACAGAGTGATTTTTGGATATAGCTACTGATTTGATATTTTCCGATTGAACTTACAGCATGCTTTGTGGAGACAGTAATTCTATGTTCTTTTGCCAGAGCTGACAAAGGTCTAGTTGTCAGTGATACCTTTTACAGCTAAATTTACTTTGGAGTGACAGGAGCAGGTGGGCCCAGGCCTGCCAGACACTTGTGCATGGAAATCATGCATCTTACAGGTCAACAGCAAAGGGGAAAAAGCTCCTGCCTTTCTAGCAGAGGGTGAGTGAGGCAAATAGAACCCAAACTGGGGGGTTTCTCTTCAAAGCCAGCTGGTCTGGCTTTATTCTACAGGAATTTTTTACCTGTCAGTTTAATCAACGCAGCCCTCAGCAGGTGCTGACGGGTACATCTTCCTGGAGAAGACGGGCACTGGTGAGTTTTTAATAAATAAAATCCTTTTTCCCCAATATGTATGTATAATGTCAATAAGTATTTGAAGCTGATTGCCTCCTTCCACTCTAGAGTTATGCCTAGGACCGAGAACCATAGGTAAGTTTTTCAAAAACTTTATGTTTTACAAAGGAGATGCATTTGGTAATACACTTGTTTCTAACTATTTCTTTGACAAACTAAACCTTCTCAAGCAAGAACAAATGTATGTTGCTTATTGAAAGAGGACCTTTTAAGACTAAATGCTGAGAACATATATGTTTATTCATGCAGAAGAATTTGATGGGGAAAACAGAAAACACAACTTTCTCCCCTAGATTTTACTTCCCTTTTTATTTTGAAATGAGAAGTGAAAAAGATGAATTCCATTTCGTTTGTCACATTCTACCTCTACTGCTTTTTTTGCTTGATCTGGAAATTTGCTTTAGAATGTCCTTTTGAATACTATATCAAAGTTAACTTTTCAATTAAAGGAGGGTGAATGTGGAATACTTTCTGATTTTAAATTGTTTTGGTTACTGAACAAAAGGCAGCCCATATGAAACCGTTGTTGATTTCACTGGGGCAAGAAGCTGGATTACGAAATGAAAGCTACGTGGAAATGTAATTGTGTTTTTCACAGTGCTTTCACTTTAAGTGCAATGTGTGTGCTGTATGCACAATTGTAGATTTTGCTACAACACTAAGGCTCTGCTGGTGGAGCCTGGAACGGAGAATATTTTTCAGGACAATCTTATTTTAATTACAGCAAAGATGTGGGAAAAAAAAGATCAAATGGTAATTCATATTTGGGGAGGAACAGGATTTTTATATGATGAATTTCTATTTTCACGAGCTTGTGCTTTTAACTGTGCTTCATAGCAGTTCTTACAAACTGTCAAACAAATTGAAAGCATTTCTGTAAACAAGTAATCAAGGTTTTTTTGGTTGTTTTTTTTTTTTTAATCCCAAGACAAAGTCTATATACAAAATGAACATATGAAATTGCTTTTAACAACCAGATTCCATACTGACATACTGCCTGGCATGCAAGTTTAAAGAGCACAGAACAACAGATAGATAAATTATGACATTAATTTGGCACTGGAGGTTATTCTGCTTGGAAAATAAGAATGATTTTTCACGCAGTACAGGAGTTTTAAAGCTGGTATTGTTCAACTACTTGAAAGTGGTTTCGTGCATAAAGTATTGGTTCATTTTCTGCATACAGAACATAAAGTCCATGGGCTATTGATCTCAGTAGAAATGGATCCAGTTCTTAACATCTCAGACAGAACACATTTTCTTGGAAGTAAATCCAATCAATTTCCATGGATCTTTTTTCCTGCAAGAAACTGGTATTTAGGATCAGAGCCTTGGTCTGTCTGGCATATTCACTTTTTTTTTTAAGAGGACAGCTGATTCGTCTTTATAGCTGTCTTAAAATCATGCAGCTGCCCAAGCAGAATGCCAGAAACATTTGCAAGAACAGTTTACGATTTGTGAACTGCCACTGAAGATCACTAATTGCATGTAACACTACAAAAATTGTTCAGAAAAAAAGATAAATAATATTATCTGTAAATCCTTTGGCTATTCAAGCTCAAGCTGATATGAATCTAAGGCCGAAATCCTATTCACACTTATCTGGGAGTAAGTCCAATTTAACACACTGGGAATTACTTCAGAGTAAATGTGCATAGAGTTGCATTGCACTGCTACAGTTCTATACACACATAGATTGAAAAAGTCTAAATGTGTATCATACCATCTTGTTATTTATGTAGGCTGTGATCTTAAACACATTCATACTCAAAAAATTTCCACCACGTGTATTATTCTGAAGGATAAAGAATTCTAGAAAGTTTTCTTCAAAGAAAAAATACCTTTGAGAGATCACAGAATTGTGTTCAAAATCAAATGTGGCAAAAATTCAGGCTTCAAGCTATTTTTTTTTCAATAAGTTATTCTGCTTTCTTTTTATGGAATCTAGACACCTGAGCATCTGTTAATATGACTCATTTAATTAAGATCTTGGTAGAGTTTTTATCTTCCTTCTGTTAAAAAACACTAACCTATTTTGTTACACCTGAGGTAGCAAGTACTTTACTTCTTTGAATAATAGTAATAAAAATGCCTATCACAATGGTTATTTGCCCTTATGTTTATTAACCCCGATCATCAACATTAGACCGTATTGGCATATCTTGCATATTGAATAAAAGTCTTAAAATGTAATTGAATAAAAAGGGACTGGGAGATTATTAAAAGTTCAGTCTCTTTGCTGGGGGTTTTTTACAGTTATGTTGTGAATTGCACTAGTGTCAAAATTCTAAAATATTAATCACACTTTAAATCATTCTTCATAAATAAGAGAATAATATCAATATTAAAACCTGGCCCAGTATGGCTCCTTCCCTAAACACGTTCAAGAGTAAATGAAATGGATTTAAATGATGGTGATTAATATCTGTATGTATGTGGGATTATACAATTTTAGTATATGGGAATCACCTCAGAGCGTTGAACCCTGCCCCATTCTCTAAAGCAGTGTAGCTTATACTTTCCTAAAAGGCATACGTATATGCAGTATTTGCATAAAAACCTGCTTAAAAAAGGACATACCATAACATTCCTTGGTGATTTATTATGACAGATTTCTTCCCATTTCTAATCTTAAATCTTTGTGTAATATAAGGCTAATGCTTTATATCCTATACTTGTAAAATGTGCAGTGTTATGAATGGGGCAGATATTCTGGTCTATTTAAAAGACCTCTTAGGTAGATCCCATTCATTTCAATGGGATTTGCATCTGAGAACTTCCCAGCAGATTGTGTCACTCACCTTCTTTTTTTCTGACACCTGCTTAAATATTGAAAAAGCTACCCATGTAAGTTGTATGGTTATTTTTTTCTTCTGAGATTAATATATTAAGTTCCTTCAGACTTTCTAGGTATGACTTGCTGTGTAGATCTCTTATCATCAGTTTCAAACATAGTAAGCCAGGGATATATACCATATAGTCTCAAAGCAAATTCTTTCTTTTTTTATTTTGCACTAGTGGAAAAACAGAATAGTGTGTTCAATAGAATTAGGGTTTCTAAAACTGTTGAGAAGAAAATCATGCCTTCCCTTCCGTTTGTGTATATTTATTTTGCTCAATTTCTTTAAAAAATATTCTTTTCAACATTTCAATGGTACATAAGAAAATAAAATTTGCAAACTGTTTCCCCTATTTTGTTGGGGGAGGGGGGAAGGGGTGCAAAGCTTGTATGTCTTCAACTTAAACCAAATGCTGCTGCTCCTACAGATTTAATTTAAAGCAATCTCAATCAGTAAAAACAAAATATTTTACCAGAATTGCTCAGGTATTAGAAGACCACTTCAGTGAAGTTACTCACCATGGACTGGTGGACAAGTAGATAACTGCAAGGTTGTTTGAATAGATTACATTTCATATGAACCTCTTTCTCTACCCAATGGTGTTGATTTACGTTGATTGATTTATTGCATTTAAAAGCTGGTCAATGTAAAGGAGCTTGCAATTTGAACTACCAATGATTCTGTATTTATTTAAAAAATGAAAAGGATTGTTTCTTGGACATGCTAAGATTTAGACTCAGTAATCCTTGAAATTAGTTAAAGACTTCCATGACATTCAAAGCTATTTGATGTGAAATACTATTTGATAGATTGACTTTTCAATATATCAACATTCTTTGACACCACCACCCCCAACCCATATAGCCTCTTTCAACCACTTAGTTTTCCACCTCCGGTGATAAGCAAATGCCACATTTTAATTAATTTTGTCCCAAGCACTGCAATAGACTGTCCTTCTTGTATTTCAGTCATGACCATATATAGTCCAGTTATATACTATTGAAGATTCTACAGCACAGGAAAGTTGCAAACTGAGACCATCTGCAAAATATCCACATAGTCATCCCAAGACATTCAAAAGTTCAGAGGGGAGCTTTTGCATATAAATAGCCTAACACAGCATAAAATATAACCTCGAACTGAAATGTAGTTTGGTGAACTGGGACACTTTTTGTATTCAAGCTTCACTTCAATATGCTATCTTGGAAGATATTCCTCCAGAGCTATCTACCCTGATCAATATAGGCTACGCGGAAGATGTACTGCAATACAGAGTTTTGTAAGAGAATTAAAGGCAGAATCTCCAGACAGTGGGGAAACCCAGATAATGTATGGTGAAACCCACATCTCGTTTTAGTCAATGGCAAATCTTATATCTATTATTGTGGCTGTGAATCACATCCACAGCATTTTTGACTAGTTCGTTTTTATGAGTAAACAAATGTTCTTTAGAAATATTATTTTCAACATTTCAATGGCACATCAGAAAATCAAATTTGCAGACTAGGAATCATATATACGTGGGGTTGGGATTTATTTCTGAATACAGACATACACTGAAATTGCTATTTCTTTACCTACTATATACCAGATAAAATGATTAAATAATGGATTCACTATGTTCCTGGTGTAACTGCTACTGACTAATTCAGCAGGGTTTAAATGACTGAGTTTAGAAAATATAATGGATTTAGTTCCTGAGAAACTTGAGTGTTTTTTTTGGGGGGGGGGGTGTTGGGTTTTTTGTTTTTTTTAAGTGTTTTACTCAGAAGAAGAGTACTCAGAAGGAAGTCCTATTGAGCCCCACTGAACTCAATAGGACTTTCTTCTGAGTAGACACTTACAGGATTTTCCTGATAACAGATTTCACCAATAGCCAACAGTAATTCAAAAAAGAAATAATAATGAACAGATTTCAAAACGCTGACAAAAAGCCAAAGACAGTTCAAATAAAAATTAATAAAATAACATTTTAAAATATATTTCTGACATGAGGACTTAATACATTGTGGATATTATGATTCCAGCTCTAAGCACTTATCTGTTTAAAAAGCATAATTTCCAGGATGATGTTTCACATACATAAATTTATGTCTTCGGAAACTGTTATTTTGTGGGAAATTTGAGGTTAAAGAATGGTTTCTTATTGACCTAGCATATGGACTTGCAGTAGTAGAGCTCAAATATGATCCTATTCTTGGCAAGCCAGAGAATGCAGGCTTGCTCTATCCTGCCTGGCATTGAAGTCCCCATCTCACTCCCTTGCTTTGACATTGAGCTGGCACACATTCTCCGCCCCCCCACATACACCCCCCCATCCCATGCCTCCACAACTCCTTCAGCCCACAGAATGCTACACAGTCCTTTTTAATCCATTGCTCCACTGAGCTTTTGTGCATCTACCATTCTGCATCATGTGCTACTCTGAAATATATCTCTTCGATACACACAGCTTGTCGGCCTTCCTGTTTTTTACACTCCCTATCCAGTGTGTGGTCTCATTCCTCAGAGCCTGCATTGTGCAGTTACTGAAAGTCTCTACTGTGCCCAAATACTGACTTGTTTTGTTATTTCAGATACTTAACAATATACCAATACCGAAAGTGTTGTGGTTTGCCAAGCCATGGAACATTACGGTGGGTAGGGTTTTGTTTTGCAAGTCATACCGCCTTTACAGGCAGCTGTCTTCAGGCTGGATTAACCAGTAGGCTAAATATACTATTGAACAGGGCTCCCAGCCACAGTCAGGTTCTTCTGTAACAGAATGCTCTAGGAGCACCTTACTGTAAAGGGTGGGCTGGGGCCTACGCACCTTCTTTCTGGCCTAGGCCCCTTTTGAATTCCACTCAGCCCTGAGCATGGCAGCTGTGTGCTTAATCACATGACAAGGGAAGAATGAGCTCATGCCCCCAGTTAAATACTGAAAGGCTGCCAGGCATGAGAAGCAGAATATTGTACAGGACCCCAAACAGGACTAAAGGAGCATGAGGAAGACACTTGTAGGACTTAATTGCGCCAGGGCTCAGGTATGTTTTCAGTGGCAGGGCATAACCCTGGGGCATAAGAAGTTCAGTTGCCATCCCCGCAAAAAGGGCTCCAGTTGCAGCCAGGGTACACAAGGGAGAGCCTGGATTATCTTGCGGCCACCATCACCAGCATGGCCCAGTGGTGGGGCATATCTGAGAGTGGACCTGGAGAACACACCTCCCCAATCTGCCCTCAGTACAAATTTTTTTGGAGAAGGCTTTAGTGGGGCTGTGTGCCTAACACACACGCACCAACACTGAATTATTCAGTCCTTGGCGCACACAGCAACACACACACCCCTGTGGGCCACAATATGGGTATTGGGCTACAAACTGGTCCTGTGACTGGAAATAGCTACACCTCCAGGACAACGGCTAGGGTCAGCAAAAGTGAAGTGTTTCATCTTCTTTGTAAACTGCCCAGATGACTATATAAATGTATATGGTATATAAATGTAAATGTTAATCATCATCATCTGTCTTGCACCATTTTCCCTTCCATGGTTTACTGACCAGGCTGTTAATTCTACTTCCTTTCTAAAATGGCTTCACTTTGGCTAACATAGCTTTCTTTTTCTAACAAGGCAAACTGGGCACTGGGTTATTTATTTTATTTATTTATTAAAACATTTGTATCCCACCCTATATCACAAGGATCTCAGAGCGGCCAACAGGTAAAATCATACAAACAATATAAAATAATAAATATACACATCTAATAAGCTAAAACCAGTATAGAATTTAAAAACAGTAAAACCAATCAAAACTATGTACAGGCTTGGTGAATTTAGCCATCAAAGGCTTTGTTAAAAAGCCATGCCTTAACTTGGTGCCGGAATGAAACCAGTGCTGGCATCAGTTGGGCCTCCAACAGGAGAGCATTCCACAGCCAGGGTGCAACAGCAGAGAAAGCCCTCTCCCACATCCCATCATAGTGTAAGTCTTGCATTAGTAGGGTGTGGAGGAGGCCTCCTCCAACAGATCTCAAGTCTCAGGCAGGCATATATAGGGAGAGGCACTCCCTCAAGCATGTGGGTTACCCAACATTAGAAACACTGTCCTTAATGCCAAAACAGTTGCAAGTTGGTTATTCAACATTGCAGTCACTTTTCACCCTAGCTGGGTTACCGTTACCAACTAGCTAAACAAGCCCAAGTCACTGAACAGAGCATTTTCCTCTCATGAATAACTACATAGTGTCCGCTCCCCCACCCCACCCCAATATACCAAGGATAAAAGAAAAAGGCATGGCTGGCTGGGACTTGTACAACTTTTTTCTGTCTTAAACATGCATAGAATTGTGCCCAAAGTCTGTATTATTATTTTTTGTATTTTAGAAAGTGAACATTGGATACTTGCACTGATAGCTGTAAATCTTTGTGGACACAGGCAAAAGTACTAACATACCGGTCTAAAAAGTTTGAGTTGAGCATAAGACCTCCAGTGAAAGTAATGTGACATTAACATGTTATATAATCCACTGATTTAGAAACATGGGAGCAGGGTGCAACTTGGGGAGTCCCCCTCCCTGTTTCAGACCACATTTGTCAAGAGCAGCACCTATATTTCAGATTATTCCAAGATTTAAAAGTAACCACAGTAAATTCTCTCATTTCCATGAATGTGACAGGCTGGTTGCACATTAAAAGCCTTGCCTGGAGGCACCCTTAGTATAATTTTTACAATCGGAAAGAACATGACATACTACATGAAGGGTATGGGAGCACATGGGTGCCCAAACTAATTTTGTCCTTCTATGGGTTACTTCTTGCCATTGGGCCAAAAACACTGAAACTCATGACTTGAAGAGCTATATGATTTGTAACATGTAGAGTGGACTTTATGAGCTTCAAGTCAACTAGTGCTGCACATGCATGCCTAAATATGAAAAGGCGATTCTATCTACTCCAGATAGAATAGAAGCTGGCTTGGTAAATGAACAGTAGGTACAGCGGGCAGCATAAGGGGCTGAATGGCAAATTAACGGTGACACACAGCTGAATATGACACTTTGAAAATGTTTTGAAAACTGTATAGGGAGTGTGTCCCGGGCCCCAACAATTGTCACTACTGTTATAAACTGTTTTAAGACAGTGTAGATTCTGCCCCGGAAAGGTTTTGTTGAAGTAATGGCTTAAGGGGGTATTTCCAAGATGGCTTGAGGGATGTAGGAAAAACTGCCCTATTATTATTATTATTATTATTATTATTATTATTATTATTATATATTTATTTGTATCACGCCTTGCCCAATACTGGGCTTCAAGGCAGCCTAACAAAATTTAAAAACATATACATTTTAAAATCTATGAAAAGAAATATACAAAAGTTAAAAATATATTAAATATATTACAATATTAAAACATTTAAAATACATGACAATTTTAAAAGTCCTTAGAATAGATGGAGGCCCAGATTATTCGCCAAAGGCCTGCCGGAACAAAGTTTTTGCCTGCTTCTGAAAGTACATCAAGGAGGGAGCCAGTCTAGCCTCCCCAGGAAGAGAGTTCCAGAGCACTGGAGCAGCCACCGAGAAGGCCCTCTCCCATGTTCCCATCAAGCGCGCCTGTGATGATGGTGGGACTGAAAGAAGGGCTTCCCCAGAAGATCTCAAAGCATTGGGCAGGCTCATAAGGGAGAATATAGTCTTCCAGATAAGCTGGACCAGAGCCATAGAGGGCTTTATAGGACATAACCAGCACTAGAAATGCAGCTCCCCCCGCCCAGCTGACACCCACCCCAAAAGCTTGCAGAATGGCAGAGGGAGATATTTAATTGGGAGCGTAGGCTGGGGCACGTTTAATTGCCGGGGAAAAAAATTAAGAAATTGGATTTGTAGCCAATGGGTTGTATCTAATGTTAGTCTAACTGAGCCTTCCCCAACCTGGCGCCCTCCAGATGGGTTGAACTACAAATCCCAACCCATCTGGAGGGCGCCAACTTAAGTCCAATTCATGGCAATGGGTCGACACTAAGTAGGACTAACATTGAACACAACCCTGTACTATTATTAACACATCTCTATTAATAACAATATTTATTTATAAAGCACCATCAATGTTCATGGCACTGTACAGAATAAAACAAAACAAAACAAGACAATCTTCCACATGGCTTACAATCTAAAATCACAGTAACAGGCGGGAGGGAGGGGAATATAATATAATATAAAGCTTGACTTCAGGGGGGTTCTGAAATACACAGAAAGAAGAACGGTTACACGACTTCCGGTTTTTCGCCCCTTTTACACTGGGACACACCATTTGCAAGTAGCTGCCAAAATACTCCTATCTAGCAGGCTAGACCCACTCGCACATCAACAGCCGGGCAGATAATCTTCCCAAACTGCGCGTGTGCTGCTGCTTTTATATCCCCAAATCCTGCTCATTTCGTTCGCCTTAAGTGGCCCAGTGGCTGCTCTGGGAGCTGAAAGAGGAGATCTGATCTATCGCCGTGGGAGTATAAACGAGTCTGCGACGAGATCATCGAGTCGCTTTGCAGGATGAGAGTGGAAGCGGGGAGCTGGGACGTTCCGGTCTTGCTCCGCGCTTTCAAAGTGCGCGGCTTTTCCTGCAGCGATGCAACCCCATTTGTCCGCGTGAACCCCGAAATGCCCCCCCTTCCCGTACACATTAACCATGGCGTACGGCAGCCCCGCAACAAGAAAAGTAACACACACACACACCCCGACCCACCCCCGTCCTAGTTTCCCGGGCTCTCTGCCAGCCGCGTGGCTCGGGCCACACCAAAGAACGATCTGAGCAGGGGAGTCGAGGGGAGGGGCAGACGGATCGATTCCCAGTGCCGAATGACTTTTAGGCATCCGGGCCGCTGGCAGCGCATGAAAGTGGCCTTCTGCATTGGCTCCTCCCTGCGGGTGACATCAAAGCGGAGAAGCCGGCCATGTGGCGTCAAACGGCATGAGAGACCGGCTTACACGTTAAGCCTTAAAAGGAAGCGCTCCTGCGGAGCCGGTGCGTGAATCGCAGCCTCGTTTCGCTTCTGGTGTCTGGCTTCCTTGCAGGCGGGTGGGGAATGGGGACCGTGACCTCGATTCCAGAATCTGTAGGACTTCCTTTGCCTGTTTTAGGATTTCTCTGAAGCAAAGCAACATTCAGTAACTGCCTCATATCATTGCAACACAACTTCTTGCCTTAACTTAGGAAGGAAGGAGAGAGAGAGAGAGAGAGAGAGAGAGAGAGAGAGAGAGAGAGAGAGAGACGGACGGACGGACGGACGCTCCTCTGGTACATTTTGAATATAGCCACTCTAAATCTCGATTCATGATAAAACCTGGAAGATTCACTGACAATATGAATGAGATGTGGATTACTGAAAAATGGACAAGATAAAACACATTGGGTTGCCACTATTCTTTTTCTGGCAGGGCTCCTGTGCTTTAACAGCTGCTGTGCCCTTAACATGACATTAGAAATTCAGAAGATGTAGTGTTCCCTATCAATACATTTCCATATCTGGGAGAAAGTTTCACCTGCTGAATTCCTGCCTGTCATGCTCCACAAAGAATCCATTTTCTGCTTTTCCAGGTGTGTGCTCCCCATCCCATCAATACCCACAAATGCTGTACTCTGCCTCCCCCCCAGTGCACACACATCTGACCCTCATTCCTGAAGAATACACATGTAGAGACTTAGGTTATGGCTTCATTTCTAATGCATTTCCTGCTCCCTGCCACATGTGCTAGACTCAGTGCTCCTTACCATCCATAAATTCTTAAATATGCACTGATGCTCCCATCCTATGATGAATATCGCACACAAATCCTCCTCCAACGTACCTACTATTTTCACCTTGTTTGGTATAATCCTATCCATGTTTACTCAGACGTAAGCCCTATTGTGCTCATTGGGACTTATTCCTAGAAAAAGGTGCAGAGGATTGCAGCGTTAATAAGAGAAGCACCTTGATTTGTCCTTTATCCTAAAGTATGTGATCCTCCTGTGCATTTCAAATGTGAGAAACAGTTTCATCAATGTATCCCACAACATATACAACACACAATTCCAAATCAAGGAATACGCCCTGTTGCTCCTACATTTCCCAGTATAACAAGAGTTTAAAGAGAGAGGGGGAGAGAGAGAAGGCAAATGAGATATATCTTCCTCCTAAACCTTTTGCAGGAGACTGAGAGGTTCATCCCACGTACACGTTTGTTCTGGTTTACCCTCGAATTATCCTATTTCGGTTTTATAGTGCTTATATAGCATATGAAAACTTGTAAACTTACAACTCTGCTGTGGTGCCTTGCAGAGATCCATTGAGGTTCACTCACATATGTTGTTATCCCCACCCCCCAGTCAGATCTTCTTTGTACCTCCTCCTACTGTTTATTGGTTGTTTGAAGTGGGGACAACTCCCCCTCTGACAACAGGGATTGGGATTTGCTTCTCTTGTTACTGAACACCAAAGTAGAATGTTAGGTAAGACTGCAGTCAACTCTTTTGCATGCTTACTCAGTAAATAAATCCCATTGAGTCCAACAGAATGCATTTCCAAATTAGAGCCCCTTGGATTGCAGTCTTAATTTTTGC
This sequence comes from Elgaria multicarinata webbii, assembly GCF_023053635.1. Lineage (NCBI taxonomy): Eukaryota > Metazoa > Chordata > Lepidosauria > Squamata > Anguidae > Elgaria > Elgaria multicarinata. The sequence goes on from NC_086176.1 coordinate 77,672,867, forward strand.
AACTTTAAAAAGGGAAAAAAACCAACAGGGTGGGTGGCTGAGGTGGGGGAGTGAGGCGAGGTAGGAAGTGGCCATCTCAACTCCCAGTATATAGAGGAGGAGACTTCAAATGCATCACCAGGAAATTGAGAGGGAAATCACAGTTAGTGAGAGGATTAAGCCATCCTTTCCCATGTGGGGGCTCTCAATAAAAACTGGACCTCCCCCCATTGTTAAAAAAAAAAGGAAAAAGGTGGGGAGATGCAGGATCCCCCCCCATGGAGAATGTTTCCATCTTTGCTTCCCCCTGTTTGTGTCTCCTGCCATCCCCCACTCAGCTTCACATGCTTAAAGGAATGGAAGTACAATCTGTGTCCTTCCCCCACCAACTCCTGTTCAAGTAAGAACGAGAGCAACCCATGTTTTTAGGGAGACAAATCAATAAGGGAAGAGACACACAGCCTGTGTCTGTGATGTTGGGAGGAGCCCCACCCCCATGGAGAGCAAGGAGAGGGTAGGGGAACAGGGCAGAGTAGGATGGAAAAGGACACACACAGAGACTCAGAAGCAGCCAAAGGTAGGGTGACATATGAAAAGGAGGACAGGGTTCCTGTATCTTTAACAGTTGTATTGAAAAGGGAATTTCAGCAGGTATCATTTGATATATGGACAACCTGGTGAAATTTCCTCTTCATCACAACAGTTAAAGCTGCAGGTGCCTTGCCCTCTTTTAAATCTGGCCATAGTATAGCTGCACTATAGCTCCTGCAGCTTTAACTGTTGTGATGAAGAGGAAATTTCACCAGGTGCGACAAGCATACAAATGATACCTGCTGAAATTCCCCTTTCTATGCAACTGTTAAAGATACAGGAGCCCTGTCCTCCTTTTCATATGGTCACCCTAGCCAAAGGACTTCTCTTGAAACTGACCAGCCATTTGGGTGAAACTGACCAGCCTTGTATTGCTTTGAATAGCGCTATGGACCAGTGGAAAACTACAAACTGAAAGGGTTTAAGGGAGGAAAATGTAAAAAAAAAAAAAAAAGCATATATAATCAATGAATAAAAAAATCTGATTAAAATTTGATATACTGAAAGCACTCCTTAAGACCTTCCACTGTGCCAATTTGGATCTCTTTATCTTTAAAAATGAGGGTGCTGCTGGCAAGGAGGGTGCATTTTCCCCATGCTTTGAAGCAAAGGCTCCGTTAAACACACACACAGATCTAAAGAGTCTCTCTCTCTCCCCCCCCCCCACCTTCCTTTCCTCATTCACAGTCCTGTATATATGAGGGTGAGGGTTGTTGCTGCTGCTTTATGCTTGTTAAACTGGGGATTAGCCGGTCCTGTTTCCCCCAGAAGGAGAGAATGGGGGATTTCAGAAGCAGGAGAAGGAAAGGTTTTCAATTGGCACACCCCTCTCTTTCATCAGCAATACCCCCCTTTGAAACCACACCCATAAAACAGCACAATGAAACGATGTTTGGAAATACATGTTAAAGTTTGAGCGATGTGCTTTTGCATGACCAGAAAACCAGACTTTCCAAGCACCAAAATATTTTGCTATGAGGGGCAGTAGAACTGCAATCACAGCAGGACATAGTAGATGTCATCGGAGTCCTTTGCAGGGAAAGCAGACTATAATGTCTACATCATTTGAATCCATTGCATAGAATTTGCTGCAGCAGCACAATGTAAGGCTGGTGGGATGAAGCTTTGAATCTTCCCCATTACACAAAACACCTGATCCATTGATCATGGTCATGTTTTGGAGGAATAATGATTGTGGAAATCAGAGCTCAACTGGTCTGCTTTTCCAGAATGTGCTAAGAGGTTTTCTGCATGTTGGAACATTCAAGGGGCCAATTGCCCTGTGAAATGGCCATGCCTTACCTAGAGTAGGCCTGGGCATCCTGTGGGTCTCCACAGCTGCATCAAATGTAGGAGGAATTAGTTAACTTAAAAGCCTTTCAAGTGGACTCCTGTGTGGAGGAGGTAAAGTACAAAAAGAACAAGCAAACCAGAACACGTCTGCCATTCAAAAAAGGTCAAGAGTTGCAACACTAGGTATATTAAATTGTTGAGCAATGCCCATGGGGCATAGTGGGACTTCTAACTTAGGGGAATGTGTGGTCCTCCATATGTCATTGGATTGCAACTCCCATCAGCCCTCACCAACATAGCCAGTAGTGAGGGATGATGGTTACTGCAGTCCAACAGGAGGATTATAGGTACGCCATGCCTGTTCTAAGTAAATAAAGGCTTGAATTACAGTTCTTATGTAGGTTGGCTGCCTGTCCACATTTTGCAAAGATTGCATGGATCCTTAAAGGATCCATTCATACATGACCCAGCCAAACGTCTTGTGAGTTAGGAACATTGGAAGTTGCATACTACTAAGTCAGACCATAGGTCCATCTGTCTCTGGCCATGTCTTGATGCCACTGCCTCTGCTGCTTGTTCTCCCGAAACACTAAATGTTGATTGCATGAGGGACCATGGACTTTGCAGCCGAAAGAGCTGCAGCACCAGCGACCATTTGGCTCATCAAGCCTGCCACTGCCCTGTCTTCCCAGCTTACCGCAATCTACCCAGGGCCTCAGTCCATGCCACTGTGTAACAACCCCAGCCGGGGCCACCATGTACCCACCCTGGGGCTTTCCGAGCATTTAGGCAGCCCCCAGGTGTTTTGGAGGCCTCCAACAATTCTAAGTCTGGGTAACACTAAATGACTTCCATGTCTGCATCTCAGCTATAAGGAAATGACAGTACTTTAAATCACAGTTATCCCTGACAGAGATAGAATTGAGCAAAGGGTGTTGCAAACAAAGATGAAGACTCTGTAGGGCAGGGGAGGGGAGGCTTCAGGTTTGGGGGATCAATTTTGTTTTCAAAAGTACCCTAAAATTCACCAGCTGGAGTCTGATGCAAAAGACACACACGTCAAATTAAAGAATTCTGAGCCCAGGAATTTGTTTTGAGTACCAGAAATGAATGAAGCTCACAGTCCTTCCACACAAAAATCAATTCCTGGTTACACCCAGCTTTCGTTTAAGGTGATGGTGGGTAGTGGAGAAGCGTCATGTTGGGATGGGAGTCAGAAATCCTTGCTAATCTGCAGCATGTCACCAAGGGATCTACAGGAAGATCCAGAACTCTCTTCTGCCCACCCCTGCCGTAGGGGTATTGCCTCTGCTTCTGGTCTAGCACCTTAGCACACCATGGGAAATGTGGGTAGCGGTACTCAGAAAAAAGGGTACCATGCTAACTGTGGGCATTTTTTCATCAACTAAACATGAAATAACTGTTAAATTTGTATTGAATATGGAATACCTATTAAAATTATGTGTTTATGTATTGAGCACGAAAGATCTGTTAAAAAAAATTATTGCAAGTATAAAGTATCTCTCACATGTTTACTTTTATTTCAGTCTGGTGTTCCAGACTTGGTGTGGCTTACTATTATGATAATTCAGCAACTCCAAGACAGAATTCACATGGAATTTTACAAAAAATGCTTAAAGTTGCTTGTTAATATGTAGTTTCTAAGTGATATCAACTATTTGCCTGAAGCTTGATAGAAACTGTTATTTTCAAGGGTTTCAATATTATTTGCTTCACTAATAGAGACCTGCATTTTAATAATGTCTTACTGTTGTGCTTTTAAACATTCAAGGTGCCGACTAAGAGTTGTAAACTGTGAAGTAACTACTATGGAACAGATTAAGTAAAGCACCGAAGGCGGATGATTTTCAAAATAAAGAGGGTGTATGTGGTGAGTGTTACATACTTTTTATTTCCATCATTCAGTATTTCAAAAAGCTCTCTCTCTCTCTCTCCTTTTTAGATTTAGGGCTCAGGATAAACTCTGCAGTAGTGTGTACTAAAAGGTATACCAGTGACAAAGGTTTTCTGTAATCACTACTTATTGTATATTATACCGTTTTAGCCATGGCATGCCACTTTATTTAATATTCATGTGTCACCCTTCAGCACCTGCCTTTGAAAATATATTTTACAATTAATTCATTTCACAAGAAATTATATACATTTTCATTCTCCCCTATGGATTATGAAATATTTAAATTACCCTCCTGGATTTTATATCCTATTATAATGAGATTTTGGGAATTTATATGTTATGTGCAATTATAAAAGCAATACGGATTGAAAGAATATTCTGAATGACTGGAGAACAAATACAGTATTGTTGAATAATCTTGTGGGGTAGATCAATCTATAGCCTTGGTTCCTCTCAGGGTGGGTTGCTGTGGCAACCGCCCCAGCTCACTTAAATCCCCCCCTTAAAGCTCACTTCAAGAGCTGTACCCAGCATGGGCCAAGCTTAAAAGCAGACAGATATGGGAAGAAGTGCTTTAGTGAACTGCTCTTTTAAGATAGGGTTGTGGTAGAGGAGGAGTGGGGCGGGGCAGGGCTGGATTCGAAACAGAAAATGGAAACCACATTGGCCAGGGTTAGGATGCATAAACTGTGAGGTTATTTTCAATATAACCCTGGCTCTATGTAATTTAAATGTCACTTCTACAACGTAAATTGGCAGGCTCATTTCTTTTAAAGAAATAAACATTTGACTATCATTCCCAATTGAAAAAAGAACTTGGATAATTACTGAAAGGGGATGTTAACTGAGCTCACCATGAAATAATCATACTTGTAAGGGAAAGAGACACTTGGCTGCACCTCAGCCCTTGGTAAGGTTATGGAAGGGTTGATTATTCCAATAATTACACCTCCTGTTGTGCATTTTTTTGTTTAATTCAGATGTAAGTTTCAGGTGGAGGGCTGGGAAATGGTGCAAGATTTTCTGTTTCCTGTTGCCAGCAGGCCTGTGCCTAACAGGAACCCTTAATCTTACCCTTTTGGAAGCAATCCAAAGGAGATTTGCTGCCAATTATTGGCTGTTTGTAACACATGTTTTTAAAATATGGTCTGGAGGTGACGGTGTTTCAGTGTAAATTATACCGAATTCTAAATGACACAGGAAGATTCTACAAGTGTTGTAAGAGCTATTTTTATGTGCTCGCTGAAATGTTGTCTACTGACTTTCACGAATGAAAGAAACAATTTGGCTTCTCTAGGGTTTGCCTATGAAGTATTGAAACTTTTTTTTTAAAGGTGGAGACACCTTATTCATTGCTTTGAGGATCTTTGCTCAGATTGAAAAATAATATTGGTACCAACCACTGAGTATCTGTTCCCAGTATAAGGTCATGTCTATTTAAAGAGTAGGCCCTAATAACCTAAATAGGTAGACGATGCACATATGAAGTCACTGTGTATTTTTCTTTTGGTGTCGTCATTCTCTAAGCCAAAGTAGTGTTGACCTCTGCCCTATCAAACAGAGAAGGTTGCTTTTGAAGTTTCACCACTTTTCTTCAGTTTCCCCCCAAAAGAAATTCAACAACTGATATTCTAGTCTAAGATTTTGTTCACTTCACTTCCACACACTTTGGCTGTTTTCATATGATAGGTGGTATGTGCAAATATTGACATCCCTTTTCCAAGATACTTCCCTAATATCTGCAGTATTTTTTTTCAATACCCACAGCCTCAATGATAATAGAATCATAGAATAGTTGAGCTGGAAGGAGCCTATAAAGCCATCGAGTCCAACCCCCTACTCAGTGCAGGAATCTATAGGGAAGCATGCTGAACAGGTAGCTGTCCAGATGCATCATGAATGCCTCTAATGGGGGAGAGCCCACAACCTCCCTAGGTAATTGGTTCCATTATCATACTGCTCTAACAGTCAGGACGTTTTTTCTGATGTCCAGCCGGAATCTGGCTTCCTCTGACTTGAGCCCATTACTCATTGCCCTGCACTCTGAGATGTTTGAGAAGAAATCCTGGCCCTCCTTATGATCTCACACCATTTTTAATTGCACGAAAATACAGTTACTGAGCAACCTAAGGTAAAGAACTGACAATGGGTCAATTTGCATGATCACCAGTGACTACTGTGGCTAAAATAAGCCATGGTGGGTTACGTCATGTGCTGGCTGCTTTTATGAATATGCAAGCCATGGCTGGTGGTTGTCATGGCTTATTGTGATAGGTGAACCCAAGCAGGTGGCTTTTTACTGTGATTAACAAGCCACTCCAGAATCCTATTACAGTCCACAGGTTCTGGGTGGGTGGTTACCCGTGGCAGCAAACTACCCTGCCCGGGTTCTCACATCACGATAGGCCATGGCGACAATCCATCAAAGCTTGAATATTTACAATGGTGGCCAGCACAGTAGGCACCAGCAATTATGTGAACTGGATCAGTGTATTCCGTACTCTATCAGGAGAGTGGCTAATAATCTTCATATATAATTCGGAAAATATCCAGCACTAACTTTTCCTCTTCTACATCTACTGTCAAAATATATAAGAAAGCCACTTCCTAAATTCTATCTCTTGGTTACACTGAGCACCAGCCTGTCCTCAAGGGAAGATGTACACACACACATATACTAACCCTAAAATTAACAAAATAGGAGAGGCGATATATCTCTGTGTATGTATAGGACGTTGCATTAACTTTATGAGATGGTTCACATAATCAAAATAAGCCACCATGGATTATTTTGGATTATTTTGGCTTATTTAGATTTTATTTAAACCACGGTGTCTTATTTCAATCATGGTGCATGCAGGACATGTCATCTGAACCCTGGCAGCATGGTTTGTTGGAGGGGTAAACAAACCTGCAATAACCCTACAGCAGCCTATGGTTTATTGGAGGACTAGCTGATATATCTGGCGTTGCTTGGGCCCCTTATATATGTCTGCAAGGTAATCATCTCAAAGTAGTAGGCCAGTGCTAGGCCTGTGAGTTAACTTTTAAACAAATTAAATTTGTTTCTCCCCCCCCCCACCCTCACAACAACCCCACAAGGTAGGCTGGTGCTAGGCCTGTGAGGTAACTTTAAAACGAATTAAATTCTTCTCTTTCTCTCTCTCTCTCTCTCTCTCTCACTCCCGATGCAGGCCAGGGCTGCCTTAAAGCCACAGCTCTCCATGGCCCGCTGAACCATCTTCTGCTCAGGGCTCTTGGCAGGTACCGGGAAGCCTGCGAGGGTGGCTGGGTTGAAGGCCTGCGTCTGCCTCAGCCTGTGCTTCTCACCCACCAAGTGCTCCAGCAGGAGCACGTACTGAAGTGTGGGGGCGGGCAAGTCTTGCCAAGCCAGTCCATGCTGCACTGTGCTATTGGTGCCCGTAGGTAGGCCATGAGGGAGCTGGCTGACTGACTGACGGTTAGCTCAATTTTTGCTGTCAGCGATGGGGTCGGAGTTGCATCCTCCCACTCCCGATGGTGCCTAGCGACCGAGGCAGCTGGCCCCAGGCGCTCTCCCTTCAGGCTGAGGATGGCAAGCCAGATGATGTCTGCCAAAGCCCAGTAAATCTTCCCTCCTGCCCAAGGCATGCTGGGAGTTGTAGGCGCAAGCCTAGCTCCCTGAATAACATGTTAATCTTTTAACACCACCTGAGGTGTGGTGGGAGACAACTGAAGAGCGGGCTTTCTTAGTTGTAGCATCCTGCTTATGGATTTCTTTTTCCCAGGCAGGCTTGCCGATTGACTACATTAATGGCTTTCCAGTGCCAAGTGAATATTTTTATTTATTTTCCAAGGCCTTTTCATAGAATCATAGAATAGTAGGCCATCGAGTTCAACCCCCTGCTCAATGCAGGAATCCACCTTAAAGCATCCCTGACAAGTGATTGTCCAGCTGCCTCTTGAATGCCTCTAGTGGGGGAGAGCCTACAGATAACTGGTTCCATTGATGAGATTTTTATGCTGTGTTTTCCCCGCTGTTATAACTAAACCACAACATTTCAAGACAGATGCAGGGATTACTGAATAAAGTTTATCATTTTAATGTAAAAGCCTGACTATACCATTTTGTAATTGTGCTTTTAACATGTTGGTTGTTTTATTATGGTTTTAATTTTTGTGAACCGCCCAGAGAGCTTCGGCTATTGGGCGGTATAAAAATGTAATAAATAATAAATAAATAAATTGAAACAGAAGAGTGAATGGAGGAATGACTGACAGCTGAGGCTGGAATGGAATGGTGGGCAGGCTAGTGGCAGCTGGAAAAAGTCAGGTAGAAGGAGAACAAAGACAGTGAGAGGTCAGGAAAGTGGGGGTTGAGTTAAGATTGAGAGATAGTGACCTGGTTTGCTAACCCATACTTTATTAAAAATCAGCTGCTCTACATGCCAGTACTACACCTCCCAGCATACCTTTGGCAGCCTGCAGGTGTCTGCATCCTCTGAGACATCCTCTTGTTGCCGATGCTGCTCCTCAATAGAGCACTGAGGAGTAGAATCACCGAGGAGGGGAGGTAAGCGGTTGTCAGTGGATGTGCCCAGCAATGGACAATCCTGCTGGGACTGCCTTGGCCTTCTCACCCACCAAGTGCACCAGCAGGAGCCTGTAACAAAGGGCCGGGGCTGGGTCGGGCACTTCCCCCCTTTGATGGATCTGCTTCTGGGCATGCACATAGTGCCTCCCTTTCCTCCCTCTTAAGGGTGAAGGCTGTTCACTTGCTTCCCCCAGATTCTGAGAAAATAGCGATATCAGGATGGAGTGCCTTTGAGCATATCAAAGCATATCAACATCTTCAAAGTCATGTTGTTGCATCTAGTTACAATTTTAAAACCACACAGAGAGTGGGAGGAGGTACTGCAAATGGATGCAGCTCATTTATGTGGGTTGTTTCCTTTTATGTGGAATTGGGTTGACTGCTCAAGACCAACCTTAGGAGTTGGGGTTGTGAGAGAGAGACAGCAGCAACTGGGCTATGCACTCACAATTGCCGCCAAAGGCCAGTAAGTCTGGCCTCCCACCCAAGACATGCTAGGAGTTCTGCCCAAGGCATGCTGGGGGTCGTTTAATAAAAACCAAGCCTTGGTTTTTATTAAATTCTTTTAAAAATACTTAAAACTCCAAATCATGTATTTTTAGGCTTTTCTGGTACATTGTACAACCAGACCTATCAGCATGCCAAATTTCAAGTTTCTAATTTTATTTATTTATTTATTTATTTATTTATTACATTTCTATACCGCCCAATAGCCAAAGCTCTCTGGGCGGTTCACAAAAATTAAAAACATAATAAAACAACTAACATGTTAAAAGCACAATTACAAAATACAGTATAAAAAGCACAACCAGGATAAAACCACGCAACAAAATTGATATAAGATTGAAATACAGACTTAGAACAGTAAAATTTAAATTTAAGTTAAAATTAAGTGTTAACTCATCTGGAATTGGGTAAACATTTCCGGAAATACATCACACACACATACTTTCCACTTTATAGGTAGATATTTGGACAATACGACAAACTGGACCTGGATGGTGATTATGGAAATCATGTCCTGCATATGTTGTTATTTAAATAATTCACCATGGCTTATTTTGATCTTGTGAACCAGATCTATGTAAAGTAGTTCTATGGTAAGCCCATAGACAGATGTCTGTACATGGCTTACCTCTAAGGAGACAAGTTTGTGCTGTAAGAGATGAAAGAGACATTTTCTCTCTCTGGCACGGCCCAACCTCTGACTCCATCCATGCCTTGCTTTTCTCCCTGGAGATAGCTAGGATGTGAAGTGGCTGACTAACCTATGAAGCTGAAGGAAAGAGTATCCTTTCCCAGTGCAGCCCAGTGGTACTGAGAGGGAGTTGACCTTACCCTCTATGAACATGTACTTTATTACCCCAGGAGGAGAGTACAACCCCAGAATAAAAAATGCTGATGAGCATTTACTAGTTTTCTTAGCACAATCCCTTGTGTCTGAAGAGCCGATCAAAAATGGGTAAAGACTTCGTTGCCTGCATGTCCAGGAGTAAGAAAAACTACCCAACTAAGTTTGTATATGCAACTTAGGCCATTTGTAAATGCACATTTCCCAGATGTGAGCAAAAAGTGACACATTACAAAGTCAGGATTATCCTTTCACTTCCTCATTTCTATGACAGAGGTTGCAGAATAGCTTATTTCTTTTATTTTAAATATTTTTATACAGCCTTTCTACAGAAGTGACCAAGGTGGTGCACAACGGCAATTCCATAAAAACATGAAAAGCAACAGAAAAATCATACTAAAACATGAAAACAACATTAAGACCACTAAAAACAATTTTAAAAGACAATTTTTTAAAAAAGTGTCTTAAAAGTTGAATGGTGTATAACAATCATAGCTCTGAAGTAAGAGCCTTCAGCACTTGGGAGTGATACAAGAAAAGTGCTTTTCACATGAGCCTGACAAACGGGTCACTGTGATGCTAGATAAAATAATATTTTATATTATTATTTTATATTATTATTATATTATTATTAATATTTAAGCACTGTGACCATTTTGTGCTTAAGCAGCATGGTTTAGCGTGTTGTCTGAACCAGGCCATTGAGAGATTCATATGCATGGGTGGGTCAGGCCTCTGAAATGCTTAACTCTGACTGGTTAATGGCCAATGTGATGTACTGTAGAGCTTGGTCCATATGTATATATATATATATATATATATATATATATATATGTGTGTGTGTGTGTGTGTGTGTGTGTGTGTATACACACACACACACACACACACACACACACACACACATATATATATATATATATATATATATATATATATTAAGCACAAATCCAGAGAAGAACGAAGGTGTATCAGACCTCATCATGGATTGCAACATGTGATCTGTGTTGGGATATTCCTGGAGAACTAAAACATTTAGCTGTTGTTTGCAGCATTACAAACAACAGCATTACAAACAACAGCTTGTAAGTGTGATAGAAAGAGTGTGTGCGTGTGTGTGTAAGGCTAGTGGTGTGTGGAAATTTGTAAGTTGAAACGATGGTAAGAGTGTGTGGTCATTACCAATCCATCCAAACTGTACCTGATGCTCATGTGATGCTGAGGGTTTGGATCCTGCAGGGTTTCTTCGTTGCCACAAAACTATGATCATAATATGGAAATAAGCCCTTAAAATATACAATTGTAGTAAAATTAAGTCACTTTGCTCTTAATTTATTACCCTACTTTGATTTTTTTTTTAATGATAATGGTTATCCATCAGGGTATACAACAGTTCCTGCCTTTGGTGCTCAGTGTGAATCTGGAAGTTCCCTGTCCAAACAATGAGTTTTTCTATAATTTTCTTATCTCTATGCCCTCAACTCTGGAAGTTCACATGTCTTTCTGAAGCCAGTTGGTTTTAATATACTTCTATATACCTGTGTACCTAGGATGTCCCCTGTGTATGTAGAAACCACTCCATTATTTGGGGGTAACCCTGTCACCCACCCCAAACTGATAGGCATATGAATATTCAAGTGTTTTTTGTTAGGGAAAGACTTGAGGCATCACCCATTCCTTTATTTCATCCTAGAGACAGTGTACAAAGAGTTGGATGTAGGCCTGAGAAATGTTGATTTATATCTCACCGTTGCACAAAGTTTCCCCATAGCACAAAGGGCAACATATGATGAAATTATAACAATTATCTTAGACAAGATACTGCATCATAGAGGTAGTCTACATAATATAATGAACCATCCAGACACCATGGACAATTCTGGACACTTCACCCCTCCCTAATGGCAAATATCTAAGTACCCAGAAAGGAACAATAGAGGAACACCAATTTAATTGGTAAACGGGCAGAGCAACCCTCCTTTTCACTGATGGCAGGGAAGTGGGGAGCAACCACCCTGTGATATAAGTGGCCAGATTGCAGTGGCAGGGATTGCAGTGGCAGAGAACTGGGTCTGGTGTAGAGTCATGCCACTTCCTGAAGTACATCAGGTAGACAAAGGTGGTTAGGATGGGGTGTCTCTGCCCCCAATGTGCACTGTTTCCCCCCGGCTCTGCCAGCAGAACATCAGTGGTGGAATACCTAGACCACTAAAGCTTTCTGCAGGCCGGCCAGGGGACTTCCATTGGTATAAGCGTTGTCCAATCAGCGCACTTCTATCTCCATTCTGTCTCCCTGAATCCTCTAAGCCCACTAGTGAAGATAGGATTGCTCCTTTATTCTTCTTTAAAAGAAAGAAAGAAATCTTTGGAATTCTCAAGCTCACATATGTTTACACCAGCAAGAATATATAATTAGATAAACTTTTAGCTGTTTTTTTTAAAAAATGCCAGTTATTTGCATTGGTCCTGTTAAGTAGGATCAACTAATGTCCCATGGTATTGAGCAAGCTTCGGGGTTCCCCAGAACTCTTCTTCAGGTTGAGTATTAAACAAATAAATAAAAATGAAGTGGGGGAAAGAAATGGTCCAGAGCATCTTAGAAAGTATAGACTTGGGCTTTTCCACCATGCCCCCCTTTTCTCATTCCGTCCCCCCCCCACCCCATATTTTCTGCTCTACATTCTTCACAAACAGCATTCCGGGGTATTCCAAAGCCTGCTCTCTATTTTGGGACAATGTAGTTGGTTTTAATAAATATTGCCCTATATTAACTTTTGATTTAATCTATTTTGTATCTCTTATTTTCTGGGACTAGCTAGATTGCCTATTGATGTGAATGTTAAAACAAAAATAATATTAATATCTTGAAAGTATGTCTTGCTTCCCTAAAATGAATGTTTTCCTTGGTATTATACACGTTGGACATCTTTCTTGTATTGTCTTTGCTACCCCACGTGTACAAATCAGAAGGATCACAGAGTTAAACAAGTGATCAATATTGCAAATTTACAAGTGTGAGGTCAGAAATGCGTCCTGGATTGTCCCTTTTCCCCAGTGGTCACTTCAGGGCCCAATCCACACAGTGATCTGACAGCACAATCCCATACTCAAAAGTAAGTCCAAGTGGGACTTACTCCCAAGGTAAGTGTGTATAGTATTTGAGGTTGCGGTTGCGAGACCAGGGGCAACTCTGTTTTTGCTCGCGCGATGCTGAGGTGGTGAGTTGGCATAGCGGAGTTTTTGAAGGCAAAGTGAGGATCTGTTTAGACGGGGCACTGCGAGCAAAGTGAGGAGAGCGAGGGAGCGTCTAAAGGGTATGATTTAGACCTAAGGAAGGAAGGGAACGGTTATTTTATCTAGCCAGCCGCCCTCCTTACACAGCTCGGCGGTGCGTGCGTGCCTGTGTGTGTGTTTATCTGCATTTCCCCCAAACTTTAGCATCCTGATCATTCTCCCGGAGTCCGCGCGCCGGTTTCCTGTGCCGTTTGGAGCAGCCCAGGGTAAGTGAAGTCACCCTCGCGCTCGGAGACGGAAGCCTAACGAGTTTGGGAACTGGAGGGTTGGTTTACAGCCCGAAGCGCAAAAAGGGATGGAGGGTGAGAGGGAGGGGAGAGGAGGAAATGTCAGGGGCCGTGATAAAAAAAATACCCCCGCCTGCCTTCGCATCCCATCCCAGCTAAAGGCTTCGGGGTGGGGGTGGGGATGTTTCCAAACGGATCCGAAAGTTGGGCTGGCCGGACAACGTGGAGCGAGCGCTCCTGGCGAAGGCGGCGGACTTCCTTTCCCCTCCGTCTCTGCTTCTCAGTCACCTCCGAGGGCCACCGCGCAAGCCCTTCCGATCCGCGACCCGTTCCAGCCGGGGAGCGCTTCGAAGCCCGTCCGAACGCGCCCCGACCTCTGCCGAGAGATGCGCTGCTTTTAGCAGCGGTCGGGAGACTTCGCTACTTATCAGTAGCTAAGGCAAGCCAGAACGAAGATGCTGCAATTGATAAGCCTTTGAACAGCATCCCTTCTCTCCCCACCACCCCCGAAAACCATTCCTACCATCCAAACAGCCTCTTGGGCTTTTGCAAGTATTGCCGCTGGAGCTCCCCCCCACCGCCCCAGTTTCTTTTAACACCCAGTCCCAGCGTGTTTTGTGGTTGCTATGGCTGGTTTTGGTCAAGAAGTCTTCGTTCCAGCAGTGATCTTGCGCCCCCCCCCTTTTTTGCTCCTATCACCCCAGGGGTTGAGTGGCATGGCCGCGGGGGAGGGGGAGGCGGCAGGAAGAGAAAAGCGAGGTGTGTGTTCTCTCTGCCTTATTGCCGCGATGGCTTTGGCAGAGTGCGTAGTAATAAAGGATTGTCCTTCGCCTTGCTCCGTGGCACATGTCATTCCTCTGACTCCCCTTAACCACTCACCAACCCCGGCCTCCCGGCCCACCCCCCATCGGTAAAAAACTAAAATTAGCAAAATGTCAGGCATGGCAAGATTGATTCAGCCAAGATGCAATTATCATTTAAAAAGTGCTTGATTGAGGTGCCTGATGTTGGGTGATTTATTCTGCATACCATATACATAATTAAAGTAGGGTAGTGGAGTAATTTATCAATCTCGTTGAAGACTAGAGAGGGGCAAAAGGGGTGGGAGAGGTTTGCCGCCGCCTCTGCGAGACTTCTAGCTGGTCTCGGTCTCTCTCTCATTCCCCCCCCCCCTCTTCCCCCGTCTCTGTTTGTTTTATTAAAACGCTTTCGGGATGTGATCCCGCCCCCTTTTTTTCAAGAGTGAAACTGATTATTTCTCCAGCTCGGCAAGGGAGTCGTTCGTTTGGGATTGTGGGAGAGTGAGAGTGAGAAGAGGAGGGAGGGAGAGAAGAGGAGGAGGACAGAAGGAAGAGAAGCTTCGCCGGGCGTGTAGTTTTGAATCCTCCTTTCCCTGCCTCTCTCTTTCCCCCTCCTTCCTCGGTTCCGCGATGTTACAAAGCCTGTGAGCTGTTCTTTTCCCATTCTCCTCCTGTCACTTCCTGGACGCTCTCAGGACGAGTCCGCTTACTTTTAATCCGACCAGAAGCTTGGGCTCTTTCGCCTCCTGCACGCTTAGATACACACAAACCGCCAGATAGCTTCTGGCTGCTCATTGGATTGATTTTCAAGGGTGTGTGTTTGTGTGTGTGCCCGTGTGCGCGCGCGTATGTGTGTGTGCGCGCGACTGTATGTGTATGTGTGGTTAAAGGAGGCTGCATGTTGAACCAGGTGGCGAACATCTTACGAGGCTGGAAGAACTAAAGGCTTTTATTTTTCCTTCTTCCCCCCACTCTCCTCAGTATCTCTCTTCTCTGTCTCTCTGTCTCTCTCTCGTTCCCAAGAAGGGAAAATATCTCAAGGACTAGCCTGATCATCCAAACGTTTGCAATGTAAGTACACGTGCAATTCAATCTAAGAAGTAAAATAGACTGTTATCTCAGCCCTGTGATGCCTAAGGGACTTCACGCAGGCATTGCAATGTATGTGGCAGTAGGTTTACATGTACTGGGAATGTGTGTGCCATAGGCATATAGAGCCCTAGTGTAATCAATGGCTTTGAAGTAACTTTGCACTCAAACCAACCAGCAGAGTTAAGTTGCTGAAGGTTTGTTTTCCACTCCCCGCCTCCCCTTCTCTCCATCAGCTGCATGAGTGTTTAAAGTTTCATGAAGTTAGTTCACGTCATTGGTGTGTTTTGATATTGTGAAGTGCGCTCAGGTTTGTTTGTCTTTGAACATTTCACCAAATGCTTTTGACCTTGGAATACTTGCCCTGTGAGTTATCAAGCAGTGCAGTGAAGAAATAAGCTGGCATAAGAGCAAATGCCCTTTTAAACTTCGCTGTGTGCAACACGTCACTGTTGTTTTAATTCTCTGGTTTTAGACACAGCATCTCTCCCAGCACATCTTTGCATTTGCACGCTTCCTTTTGATATGGAGGAATTGGGGACATTTGAATGGGAAAACAAGTCCTGTTCTTCTTTTCGCACTCTTTCCAACTTTAGCTGTAAGTTGAGCAGGGCTAGATTGTACCCTGGCAAGATTTCTAATTTTTACTATTTATTAAAATTTCACCAGGTTTAAGTTGGGTACAAAAGAGTAGGGGGGATCTAGAAAGGATATTGTTTTGTTATGTACATATAAAATGGTTATATTTTTGCATAGTTGCTCGGTAGCCTTGAGAAACAGGAGAATAATGCTACTTTCATAATGCTGTTTTCTGAAAAGATATTTGAATCATAGAAGTTTGTGCTTGATTATTTATGTCACTGGCAAATCTTGGATAGACTCATCTTTAAATAACAAAGATATGTGTTTTAAAGTAAATTACTTCTGGCACATACTTCATACCTGCTACTGTTTAAAATAATTAAGCTGCGGAAGGGCATTCTGCCAGTATTTCAGCGGTGGTCTATAGATTCCTGGCTTGAGACGAAATGCTTTTTAGTAGCATATATAAAATGATACATAAAGGCCATTGTCTTAAAAATATATCAGTTCCTTACATTTGTTTTAATAACGGATATAAACGTGTCCAGCTGGCCAATTACATTAGACAAATATGTGAAACATATTTTTCTTTCAATGGCACTTAGCAGGGGTATTGTGGCTGCAGAGTATAGATATTTATATGTAGTATAATCATACTAAACCCTAAGGCACAGTAGAGTCAGGGGATAGGGGTCTAATTACCTGTGAACCAATGCCTCTGTTTTACAGAATAATTTCAGGTTCATCCAGGCTATTTAAAAAAATCTGTGCAGTTCTAAATTAAGGCTCCAAGTTGCTTTTATCATAATACTAAAAATTAATGTGATTCTCATATTGTAAGAAGTTATAGGTAATGGAATGTGCACCTTTTGAATCAGTAATGTGTTTTCTCCTATTTTTTGATGGCCATTACTTCTATTCTTAATATTGTATGAGATTACTTAGTGTCACTAGGAACGTTGTGATATATGTTACTGACTAAAACCTTCAGGATTGGAAGAGTCCTGTCTGTATCCTTGCCGAATACATACAATATGTCACCTTGTTTTAAATCTCATATGCAGTGAATTGCTCTTCAATGTTGCAATAGTGGATTCAGAAAAAAACACAGTTCTGTGTTTTGATCACACGAACCTTTATATGAGTTAGGGCTTGCAGAACTGCTTGGATAACAATAGAAAACTCACATGAATGAGTGAAGGTTTGTAAAATGAGGCTTAAAAGCAGAAACACATATATTTTTGTCACTTTCCAAACATGGTATAATAAATAATTAGACGGCCAACGTATCCTTACTGATTACAAATAGTTGAAACATGTTACACCATGTGTCCTCAGCTTTACTCAAAGTGTGTTAAATTATAAGGGTTACACGTCTGTAACAGGTGATGTGTCAAAAATGTGCATCTGAGTTTACAAATGTAATAGTAGAATACGTAATTTAAAGTTGCATGTCTGGTTTGCCCCCTCTGGAATACTTCATATGTGAAAGAGTAATACTCTGACCTTAAAGAAGTTTACTCGCAAATAACCTGTAGACAAAGTATTAATAAGTAGAATTCATTTCCCTTCTAATACATTTATTCTGATATCATGGTGGATGGTAGACTTTTCATAAATGCATATAAGCAGGTGTGTGTGTGTGTGTGTGTTTGTACCTAAAGTAAAACAAAACAAAAAACTATTCCCTTATTTTAGTTACTCTTTAAAATAGGAAGTAATTGTTGTGGGGGACAGAAATAAACTTTTAACTCATTTCCAGCAGTTCAATGTTAAAATATATGAATTGAAAACTTGCTTAACTTCTTTATGTTTCCTTTATCATATAGACTAAAATAAGTAATACTGCAATCCAGAATGTTTCGTCTTGGCAGCAAGTTATGGTGGTACTTGCTTTCAAATAAATGTATTTGTCAGTGTAGTGATAGACTTGAAATAATTTATTTTGAGTTTTCGTGCTTTTAAAATACAGCATTTCTAACAAGTTTCTTTTTTAGATATTTGACAAGCTAGTTAACAGCATAACTGCTCTCTGCCCAGCTGCCCCCACCCCTCTGCAAGAGGAGCAGCTTTTAAAATGTTTTAGTGTTTTCATCTAGTCATGATTTCATGTTAGATGCCAGAAAGAATGATCACTGTAATAACTTTCAGACTTTTAACCTGTTGGACATAGACCAACTTCTTAGCTATGTAGTTTAACCAAAATTAGAATAATATGGATTTGAGTGGTTTTAAACTCTCTGATTATTTCTATATGAAGATCACAAAGACATTCTATTCATGGAAACAAAAATAGCGTCTTCATCATTTCTATACATCATGGGGAGTTTTCCCAAGTATTTGCGTGATTCGGATTTTTTTGCCCTCTCAAATCCCAGAATTTGATATAAATTTCCTTTTTAGGATTCCCGGCAATATAAGTGATAATCAGCGAAGGTGTCCAACCCCTGTGAAATACCTGCTAAAAAGTTGGTTAACTAGCTGAAGTGTAGTAGGTTGTGGCTTTAAATGGCTATTGATATAGTTTTGTAACTTGGATATTTCTCTAGTAGAACCTGCGTAGTTTAGAACTAGTTGACGTATGCTGCAGATGTTGTAAGAGAAATGTGTAGATATTCAAGCACAGTTCCTTGCTTTTTGAATATAGTAATTGGTTTGCAGCTCTGAACAGATTTACGTTAATCTTCTGAGAGTTGACGGTCAATATGTTACATGTGGACAGGTGATTAAATCCTAGTATCTTCAGTCCTGTACCTTAATCTCAACTGTCGCATTGACTGCAGTGCAGTAGAGCTTGGCTGTTCACTGGGATCTGTCATCTTTAGGAAATCAGAGCAGCTTATAGAGACAATTCACAAAACCAACAGTGACAACAAAGTCTTATGTGCCTTACAAAAGGAGGATTAGGCAGTTCAGATGTCAACCTGATTGGACAGAGATAAAAGCTGATTGCTGCTGCATGGCAAGGCACACTTCATTTTCAATTGGTTATTTATTACATAAGGGCTACTATAGCTTGATTGCTTAGTCATTGTTAAGAGCAATTGGAAGCATGGGAAACTCAGTTTTTAAATGGGAGTTTTTTGTGTTGAAGCGTACTGTTATGTTCTGAGAGCTCAGTGGCTTAACAGTTATTATAGACCCTTAAAGTTTTATGTATATGAAGCTGCCATACGTGGTTACATGACACATCCTCCAAGTACTGTTAGATCATTCGGAAACTGTCAAGAGACTACATGGGTGCCTTACTGTATGTACAGCAAATTACAACCTAAAAGGAAAGTCCTTCCTCAAACCACTTTACTTCTGATAATTTTTGTTGAGATCATTGGGATTGCTATGGAATAAATTATTTCAGGACTGCAACTATTTGCCTCCCTTTATAATTTATCAAAAATATGCAAAGCCTTTAAACCGCTGAAATTTGTTTTTGGATCAAGGGCAGCAAATCTTTAAACCGTCAACTGCTTTTTAGAATGGACTATTCAGTTGTATTTTGTATTTGCATCTGGGAAAAGTTAACTTGACTTTTTTTTGTACTAAGATTTGGAAGCACTGAATTCCCTTGCTGACTAATTGTCTAGCATTTTTTTTACCTGTTATTAAAACAAACTTTAAAAACAACAACTAATGGATGCCTCTTGCATAGTATGACATTAATGAGTCAGCCATAAATGTAAACATTGCATTTGATTGCCTGTGGAAGAGCTGATCTCTAAAAGTAATAGGTATGTGTTTAATTTCATATTTATTGTAGGTATTTTTAGGATCAGGAAGAATACTTTTGGAAACTGATAATACTCATTTAACTATAGAAAGTCCCCCCCCCATTTGACTTCTGGGAAATTTTGTTTCTTATATGTATTACTCTCCCTCTCCCCTCCTTCATTTTACATGACCTTATTTGCAGGATTCACAGCTTGGTTAAGGTGGAATAGTTGTTTCTAAGCTGGTTTGGGCTTAAAGGCAGTGATCCTAAGTGCATTTACTTGGAAGTTAAATTTGAGTGAAATCAGTGGGGCTTAAAATAAATGTATATAGAATTGAGATGCCAGTTACTCTGCAGAGATAGGGTTGCCCCAAGGCAATGCTCCTAAGGAAGTTTACTTGAAATTAAGCTCCCCTAAAACTTAGTGGAGGTTGTTTTTAAATGATGTGTTAGAACTGGACTGCTAGTCAAGTTAAATAAAAGCACTGTGGTTTAACTAGATTGGGGTATGTAAGTGTGGGAAAGAAATCTTGGTAAGATTTCCTTCTTACTTTGAGGCCGAAAAAATATACATAAACAGTGTAATAGAGCATTTAACTTACCATAAGCATTTCATAGCACTCTAAAATGAAAATTATAAGGCAGGATGTACTTTGTGAAATATTAACCAAACAAACATGATCAAAGAATCTTTAGATGCTGATGAGGAGTAAATGTACTCTTTAAATTTACTCTAAAGAACCAAGAATGAAAACTGCAAAAGTTTCATTGTTGAAATTGGGTTATGTTTGTGATGCATATAATATTTCTGTGTGTGTGTTTGTAACCAGTATTGAATGTCATCTAGCAGTAGAGGAATGTATTAGATAGAGATGAAGCAACTTACCAAAATTTAACAACTGTTATTGTCACTATAACAAAATATAGTGAGATTATCTCTTATAGGACTCTAGCAGTGTTGTTGTTTGTGTTGTGTGTATGTCTGAACAAGGGTTTAAAACAATTTAAACAAATGACAATTTTGGAACAAACTGTGGGGATATGACATGGGAAATGTAGCATGTCTTTTTGATACACTGAATCCTAACATGTCATGGACTATCTTGGCTTAGTTTACAAATGCAGAGGTTAAGAAACCTAATTGCCTCATCTGTCTAGAATTTACAATATAGGTTAAAAGAACCTGATAGAAAATAGTGATTTCCCTACAAGCCATAGCCAAATGCACATGTGTGGTCGCATATGCTCAGTTTCGTATAATGAATACTTAAGACCCTGCTTTGCTGATTTGGGGTTTGCCCGTTCTTGCTGACATAAGCTAAAATTTGTTTTTGGATCAAAGGCAGCAAATCTTTAAACTAAAGCTCTGCCACACACTTAACTGTACGCCAAATATCTGCACAGTTTACATTCGAAAGGGAGCAATTCTAGAACCTGCGATTTGTGTAAGCCATTTGGAATGGAATCATAACTCATTTGTAACCTTGCAGAGCTTCACTATCAAGTTAAGCAGTTTTAACTTAACCATCAAATGAACTAGGCTCTTGATCTGAATGCTTGTGCTACCATGTGTCAGTTGCTCAGGTATCACAGGACTCCTTGACTGTAAGCCTATTGTAGATAGGTTGCTTAAATCTTCTTGAAGCCAGTGGGATTTAAACTACCTGATTGTGCACAGAATTGTGACTACATTGTTTTCGTTTTTATCTTACTCCAGAACCTGGACTGAATGTATAAACCTCTATGACACCTAAAGGCTAGATAGGCAAGGTATGTGTGTGCATGCAAATGCATGTACAACAGCAAGCCTGCATTGTCTATCTGCTATCAGAGCCAGTGAGCTATTAGAGCCATGAATGAGGGGAACCAAGCACTCCAGAAAGAAATTGAATAGGTTTTGGCGAAAATCAGATCCACCTTTTCAAGCTCACCTGTCCTTTCAGTAGGCGTAGCATATGATAGGCTGTGTCCAAGCATTTCTTTGTAAGTCTTTGTTGCAATTCCCAAATGGTCGCTTTAAGTATGTACATGCTCGAAATATTTCAAAATAACATGACAGGGTTTCACTCCTCAGCCAGGAAAGCAAACAAGCAAATTGGGCTGAATATGTTCCCATGAGCTAGGCATACTTTTCTTTTCCCTGGAAAACGGAAGGTAACTTTTAAAGCTGGGCTCATTACATTGAAGAAGGACATGGGTTTTATTGGGCAATCAAATTAAGCAAGTGTGCCTAGAAGCTATTGTAAACTATTAGGGGGTGGGGGAGTCCTTGTAGCCAAACATATAACTTCTTTCTAAATGAACTTGTTTCTAAAAGGAATGAAACTTGTGTTTGCTCAAGAGCAGCAAATCTTTAAACTAAAACTCTGCCACACACTTAATAAGGAGCTCTGCAACTAAGATTACAATAAGTCCACCACACTGCTTTACACCAGGAAAAAGCCAAGGGCCAGGTTGGTACATAATAAAGGTTTAAAAAGGTTATGGGTATAGTTAAATGCTGTACTTTTATAGATAAAGAGTTTTTATTTTTATACCATGCCTAGTCTCTCACATTCATAAGCTATGATCACCTTCCCCAGTCATACAGGTTCCTCCTATCCTCCAAGATACTATACCCATCTAAGATTAAGTAGCCACTCCTTAATAGATAAGGACAACTCAGTATACTGGACTGATATAAGCCAGTGCCCATGTTCTGATACCTCACTATCGCAGAGTGGTTACAAGGATGACAGAAAAGATAAGGAAATGGAAAGCCACAGGAGAGGAAGTAGGCTGTATACTAATCTAGGCCACACAGTGGACACCAGTGCATCACAGTGTGATGGCTGAGTCATAGCAGTTGTCAGGGTAAGCCAGGAGTTGAGCCATGGAGTCAGAGCTGAGAAGGCACAGGGATACACCAGGGGCAGGGAGACTGTGTTGTTCTTAGCTCAAATAGGAAGCCCTTATAGCCCTTCCTGTCCAGGAGGGCCCAATGTTCAAACACAATAGGT
Organism: Elgaria multicarinata webbii; assembly: GCF_023053635.1. Classification (NCBI taxonomy): domain Eukaryota; kingdom Metazoa; phylum Chordata; class Lepidosauria; order Squamata; family Anguidae; genus Elgaria; species Elgaria multicarinata. The sequence goes on from NC_086176.1 coordinate 77,695,269, forward strand.
GAGGCCAGTCCAGTGCCTGGTAACACTTTTCTGTCAGGAAGATGTTCCAAGCTGCAGTTTGGATAGCTCACCATGTGCAGCCACCTACATTCATAGAATCGAAAGCACTAACTCTACCTGACACATGGTAAGGCAGCCTTGCCCAACTGGTTTCCCTCCAGATGTGTTGGACTACAACTTCCATCATCTCCAATCAGCATGGCAATTTGAAGTTGCCACTTTGGGAAAGGCCGTAGTAAGGAACAATTGACTAGTGAAAAAAGAGCTGAATAGTTTTGTTGTAGGCTGGAAGCCTATTGCTAAAAGCCCACGTGGTATTTTCCTAGTACCCAGGTGACATTCTGGATATGTCAAACCTCTGCCCTTGTCCACTGCTGTTGCCAAATTCTATCTGTAAGCAATGCTAGGATTCTGTTTGTTAAATGAAAGACACGATAGAGTTCTGGTACTTGGTGTTAAGAATTCTTTGTAGTGCGGATATTATTTTATTTCAAAATAAAATAAAACTTTCTTTAGTGTTCTGGTTATCTTGTACATGAAGAATATAAAGAATATAAGAACATAAGAAGAACCATGCTGAATCAGACTAAGGGTCCATCTAGTCCAGCATTCTGTACATACAGTGGCTAGCCAGCTGTCGATGGGAGACCTACAAGCAAGACATGAGTAAACTATGCACAACATGTTCATTCGTTTAACAGTGCCCCAATGCCTTTTTTGAAAAAAGCAAAATTGCTTAGTGGTGATGGAATTTATAAGGGAGCAATGGAGGATATGTGTGTGCCTGTGCTTAACCCTATCTCTGCCTGTGGTTTCTTGGCTCCAAGTCCCTCAAGTGACTCCCGCTGCTGCCGCCATCATGAGGTTCAATGTGTGTTCAGATCTGCATTCAAAACAAATCCAGGTGTGTGTGTGTGTGTGTGTGTGTGTGTGTGTGTGTGTGACAGTGATTCCATCTATCTTAGGTATGTTTCTGTAAAGGCTTCAGCTGTTACAGGTTGCTAAGCAACAGTAACAACGTCTAACGTCAGCTGATACAGGTTGCTAAGCCCCTTGCCCGACTCCTCTGGGCTTTCCAAGGTAATCCTACCCCTTTCTGCCTCTTCGCTCCCCCCTCCATGAAGAGGGCAGCGCCATGGTCCGGAGCATGAGTGAGGCATGGCCAGGGCCCTTGGTGGCCGGGTGGGAGGCCACTCGCCTGCTGTGAGCTGAGGCCCCAGCCTAATCTCATGCGAGCTGGCGGGCGGCCCAAGGCTGACAGGAACCCCAGGGAGAGGTGGACACCTACTCCCCCGACCTCCCTGCCCCCCAGGTCTGCCAGACGGTGCTGTATCGCTGGCTTCCAAGCAGCCCGCGCCCCCGCGATGATATTTAATTAATAAACTTTAAGTTATGCTACAACGGCAAATGTTACGCCAGGTACAGCTAGTATGAGGAAAATGTGGACAAGGAAAGAGTTAAGCATGTCCTTACTTCTGTAATGCATCTCCACTCTAAATTCCATCCTCCCAAAATAGCTTCGCTTTTTTAAAAAAAGTCTTTATGGCACCATGGAGCATCTTGTGTATAGAGCACAGTTAATCAGGGCAGTGCAGCAGTTGGTCATAGGTTCAAACCCATCCTATGAAAACATACAGGGGGCAGGTCAGAAAGAGGGCAAAAAAAGAAGAAGCAAGGTCAGTGTATACGAATGTTGCCCTACTTCTCAGTGGGGCAAAAAGATGCTACTATATAACCAGTTTAGATGTTTATTTATTTCAGCTACTTCCGTGATTTAAGTTGATTGCAGGCAATGTTAAATTTATATGCTAAACTAGGAATCTACCTAACAAATATTGATAATCTGGCTTTTATTACTTTTAAACCACAGATTTAAACTCGATTAAAGACAACCCTGTTTGTAGTTCATTTCATCAACCTAGCAGGATGAATGTCAATTGTGGCCCTTTGACTGGGTTAAACTGTAGTATTTGCTTTCAGATATTCAATCAATACCTGTTAAAAGTTGTGCATGTAGGTGGAAGACTTTGTACAAAGGACTGAGAGGACTAATTGCTTAGTGAGAACATTAGATTCTTTGCAGATCAAACAGCCCTTAGGAAATGTTGCCTTTTAACAATGAGATGTTGCGGTTGTGGATATTTTCTTAATTTTGATTGCGTGAAAAGATAAAATATTAGTGGAGTTAAAGATGATTCAACTACAAAACACATAACAGTGTTCATGAAAAGCAACATTATTTTCTGGATAGTGAAATGGACAGGGTTAGTCCTGCACAACGAGTAGTGTTTCCTGCTATATAATCCAGAGAGGAAGTCCTATGTGGAGGCTAATCTAAATTGTCACATTGGAGCTAGGATTTGGGTGGTCCTGTTCTCTTGTTTTTGTTTTGCCATCCTGAAATCACATCCACCCAACACATATTTAGGAGGCCAATATACGTGTTAACACTTCGGACACCTGGACTGATTATCATTTTGTTTCTGCTGGTGCAGGAGTTTCACAGCTAAACAGTGAATTTAAGGCTGAAGTCCTAAGCAGATTTACTAGGAAATAAGTCCTGTTGAACTCAGTGGGAGGTTGCTTCTGACTTGAACATGTTTAGGATTTGGTGGTGGATATTCTTCTTTGAGTACATTCTGAAGACTACATAGTGGATGCAAGAAAATCAGAGATGAAAAATTCCTAAACTAACAATTCATTTCTTTGCTCTGACTCCATATTTCCTTGCTCCTTCAAGATAATGTAGAAGAGTTTCCATATGTCCTTTGACAAATAAATAATAAATAAATTGCCACCAAAACATTGCCCTTCTATACAAGAGATTTCTGTGCTAGGTTTTTAAAGGGATGGGCATACTTAGAGCAGTGAGGTAAGGAAATCCAAATGGATCTGGTTGACCAATTCCCCTTAATATTTATTACATTCTCACATAGAGAGCACCAAAAGTCATAAACTAAATATTTAATTCTTTTCTTTCTTTCTTTTTAAATGGCTGTCCACCGTAGTGGGTATGATGCAAAGAAGGTTATCATCTGCCTACAGTGTACAAAATCCAAATTCAAATTGAAAAAGGATCCTTAAACATTCTGTGCACCAAACATTTTGGAATGCACAGTTGAAAATGCATCCTTGCAATTGCCATAGTGTACAGCTCTTGAACTTAACCTAAAAAACATTTATGTATGAATTCGCACCCAAGTAATATCACCATTAATGTTAATGAAGTGCTGTAACCTGATAGACTCATTAAATACCAAAGATGATGAAATAATATTTCATTAAAAGGCTTGAAGAGTAAACATTTTGTTTAAAAAGATGTTTGTAACCTAGTGATATCAGATCATGGATACTGTTATTAAAATTAAAAGCATAGCAGTACTAGCAGTGGAAGATAATTTAATCTTATATTAAAGGAAAGGTATTAGTTGGTTGAAAACTGACATTTTTAAAGAAGCAATAGAATATGTAGATAGTAAAGTTCTTAATGAATATATACCTGTAATTGAGACCATGAGGATCAGTTTCAGTCTAGCAGGGTTGGACTGGCCATGTGTCCTACTTTGCAGAACACAGTCCTCTATTTGAAGGCATCCTCTCTTTGAAGATCTGTCTAGTCCAAGTCTAGTTTAAAGATAAAGAACAATAACAAGAATAGTCCTAAAGTTCCCCATGAACAGTTCGCACCTGGACAGCAGACTATATAGGCACACATTTCACTGTGGTGAAATGTATTGTATTTCTATGTAAATTATAGTAATTATTTCTAAATTTACACACACACACACATGAAAATTGTACGCAAATCCATGCTGCCTTTTAAAAATGTCTTGGGATATGGATGAGATATAATGGATGACAATGATAAATCATTTTTCTTGGTGCCTTCATTTTGGTCCCTCAAATTGGCAAGATGAGAATATGGGGACAGGAATGGAGCAGAGTCACATGGGACAGTGTCTGGTGGGCAGGACTATGGGTCCTGCTACATCAGGGCTGACTGAAGCATGCCCAGCTACCAATTCAGTATGTTCAAATCATGTCATGCAGTGTGAGTGTGATTATCAACTCTGCTTCCCTCTCCAGTGCAGCTGCGAGGAGGAGATTGGAAGCATTTTCTTCCATTTTTAACTAGCTGCAGTTCATTGTTCTGACTAAAAGAGGACAATTTCTGGTTGATCTTAACTATGGTTAAGGGAAACAAGCCAACTAACTGTGGTTCATGAAGTTGGTTTGTTTTCTAAACCATATTTAAAGATTAATCTTAGTTTATGTTGCACATATTATGAAAAGTGGTGATTAATTTAAAACAAAAGCAAAAGCCTCCAATCTCCTCATGGTCATGCTAGAGGAGGAGATATGGTGGGGGGGAGCAATACTAAATAATATTAGATGCACTATTACAATCCTCTCTGTTCTGCTTTTTCATTGTGAAAAATCTTTTTATTTTTAATTAGAGGCCACACTGGGGTGACTGTAGTTCTTCCAACGTTACTATCATTTGATGCTATCATTTGATCATATATGGTCATGTACGTTCACAGCTGCAGTGTGGCTTCTGTAACATCACAAGTTCTACTAATATGGGAGATTCTGGAAGTGCAATATTTACAATTGTGCTTCCCCATACTGTGTGAGGTCAGGTGACAAACAAAATACCCTAGTCTTAGCATGGCTTACCCTCTAATTAAGGGATCTTCAGGATCCACTGTGTAGTGAAACGATTGGGTAGGGAAACAACATGATGACTTATGGTTTAGGAGAGCCCTCAAATGCAAGGCTTGGAGGCCTGATTAGGCCCTTTAGGGTCCCCAGTGCAGCCCAAAGCATTCCTATGACAATCTGTACAAAATTACAGACCTATCTTCAGGGCTGGGAGGCAGTGCCAATGGGTGCTAGCTCATGTCTCAATGTCAGGTTTTCCCATATTCAATTTACAGTGCAATTCTATACCTGCCCACCTAGATCTAGGCCTTTAAGGCTGTTTTCATTTTCCTCATACTGCGTCTCAAATCTCTCCAGTGAAGATAGACTTCCTATGACTTTGGCCCATTTTGGGGACAGTTAATCTTACTGTGATTGAATGGGTGTGAATCTATACATGATTTTCAGTGTGTATTTTATTATACTAAGTAAATGAAAAATCAAACAAACTTGATTAGAATATAGAGCACAAATTTATCCTTGGTATAAAATTTATATAACAACCAGCTCACCTTGAATAATTTCTGGAGTTATAGTAAAGGTTCATGTATCTCTCTCTCTCTCTTTTTAATGCATATGCTCCCCCTTAGCTCTTTTTTGTTAGCTGATGCAAAAGATATATCTGATTTGTAAACTTGTAGAGTGAAAATATGTTCATGTAGCCAGAACTTCTATTGGTCTACTCATTTCTTTTATTCTCAACTCTAGCTGGAGATTTGGCTCATTGTTACTGCAACCCTATATATATATTTACTTCCAGATAATATGCATGTGACTGCAGCCTAGGTCGTGTTAATAAACTTCTGAAGCATGCAGAATTCTGACTTGCAGCAGTTCCATCTTGATTCTCATTTGGGAGTGTTACGGCAATACGAATACCAGTGAAATCCAACAATGTGCTGAATATTTTTATTTTCTCTGCTACTGTTCCTTCATGGATGCAAGCACAGAGTTGCGGGTGAATCTGTTGTAGCTGCTAGTGGCCAGGCATTCCAAGTAGACTTAAGAAGTTAGCAAATCCCCATCCTGTTGCTGCTTTCGTTATCTGTCTGTCACTCTCTCGTATTCTGAAGCAGGATCATAAGGATATGCAGTGACAGTGAGATAAAGCAGGGCTTTTTGCTGGCTGCAAAACCAGGAGTGCCTATAACTTTATCTCCTAGAGTTGTTAGGTATAGAATGTCAAGAGATGCAGGAATCTGGGAATATCAAACATTGGAAATGCAGGATGCAGCATGACATGTTGCAAGTCTTTGTTGATGCAAAGCAATACACAAATGAAGATGTTAAGAATTAAACTGGATGTGGAAAATACAGATCACAGCAGGAGACAAAGAAGAGTCTTTTGTTGTGAAAGAAACCCAGGTGGTTTCCAGAGAAGGTTTTGGCCAGTATGCACTATGGTAATTTTTCTCAGATGGATCGATTTCATCATGTGCTTTAAGCAGTTTGCAAGAGTGGTGGTTGGAGTCAGAACTGCATTGGTGGTAGGATTCAGAAATGATTCCATAATGTTTGCAGGCATGGGGTATTTCTTTTTTGTCTATGAAGTTCCGCTGTATTAGGGCAATCAACAAATTGAAATTACTGGTACAGTAAATTTGTAGTATTTCTTGGCCACATACAATAACAATCAGCCACATTTCCTGGCCTAACCTGGTTTGGTGTGAATGAGCAGTGTACTAATGCACATAGCCTATTCACTCCTGTTTTGCTCCTCCCTTCGCGGAAGTTGGTAAAACTTATCAGCAAAGTTAGTTTAATTTGATGTCTGAATCCAAGCTCCTGGTTTGGTGTTTCCAAACAAGACAGGATTCATAAGCCGATAACAAACCTTGGGAGTCTGGATCCACATGTCACAATAGGTGAATGCTTCCTGGTTAGTTTTACCTACTCAAGGAGCAAGTGGCCACACTACTTGTTTGCCAGAATGCTGCTTGTTCAGAGCAAACCAGAATAAGCCAGACAATGTGCTTATTGCTATGTGTGAATGGGGCCATGCCTTTCATTAGAGGGGACACTCAATATTCCTTCTTCCATTTATAATCACAGGAACCATTTAGGGTGTCAGACTATAATCTATGTCTGCTGTTGTAATCTATGGCCTGATTTTGCTACTTCATTGGGCATAGAAGGTGTGTTCTGCCTTTAGAATAATTGCAGTAGAATTTATCCTGCCTGCAACACTTCCCAGCATAGAATATTGCCCTTCAGAGTACGGGATAAAACTCAAAAGAATTTTCCATCTGTTGAAAGACAAAATATAACTACAGCTATTCAGTCAACTGAACCAGGGAAATCCTGAAAATCAAACAAACATATATTATTCAAGTGACTGCAAGCTGACTGGCCTGACAGTTTTAGGATAGCTATAGAATGCCTTGCATATAACCAGAAGATACTAGTGCATGGATGGAATTGAGCTGCGTGGTTAGGGGCAACTACATGGATGTTTATGAACTTAGTGAGTGGACCCCCGAATCATATCTCTGGCCAGCATTGCTTCTGTTCCTGGTTTATAAAACATTTCAGCCAATAAACAAAAGTTGCAGCAGTTAGTGCATGTGAATTATTTGATTTAGGCCACTTTTGGTTACTTCCAATACTGTAGCCAAAGATGCTGAGTCAAAAGAGCCATACTTTCAAATGAATTGAAAACCCCCCAAAACTAAACATGCCGTACAAGGGAGTTGTAGCCTTCCCTTTAAAGTCCATGTGCTCAGAGAATTATTCTCATCTGTCCTTCCTCTACTCCCGTTCAGTAACCTTGTTGCAAGGTTATGATTAGTGGGAAATGGATCTTAATCACTAGTTGTAATGTTCCCCTTTTCGCTGCAGCTGTTTCAGGCAGGCTAACACACTGCAAAACTTTGTCTACAATTTAGAAAAAAAAAAAATATTTTCCTATGCATGGAAGATTTGGTACTTAACTGGGGGGAAAGAATGCTGTAACAGAATCAGTTTGTGCAGGCATCTAAAATGTGAAACTGTGGTCCAAAACAGACATTGTTTTAAATCTCTGTGTAGAAGTTACATCTCTCCCCCACACACACACCCATTTTTACTCCAGAGCAGGCAAGGGACCTTGATCCAGATTGGGACCCTAGTGTGTGGATTAAGGGGCCTTTTAAAATCTAGATGGGCTAGATATGGATTTAAAGGAATGTTTTGCCCATAAGTCCACTCAAGCAGCATTGTATTGAACTTGACTTGTTTTTCACTGCACAGTTATCCAAAGGAAGATAAAATGCCTTTATTATAAAGTTTGTTCCTTGAAAGAAAGAACTCCAGAATATGTATGTGTGTGGAGTAAAACATTCTATCTACAATATGCTGTTGAATTTATTTAATTAGAATTTTAACATGTTTCTCTAAGTGGGTTTTTTTTTTTTGAGGCAGGGATTCGTGTTTTTTTTTTTCAGTAGTTGTGCCAAGCTCTCCATGTGAATTTCTTCTGCTGTCACCTGCCTCATTCCCAGCAGATGTCCACAATCTGCTCTCCTGTCATTAAACAGGGTTACGTTTATGAAGAAGATGTTAGAACATGCTGCTGCTGCTGTTGTTGTTGTTGTTGATGATGATGTAGTTGATGTATGAATCTTTTTGTGGTGGTGGGGAGAAGAGTGGTGAAATAATAAATAAGATACTTCCACTTCTCTGCTGAAATGCTGGGATATCAATAGTGACTACTGAATAAGTTCTTGCATGAGGTCCTAAACCAGGAACTATCCAAGAGATGGTTATGTGTCATATTCCCTGAGCTACCAGTTTTCACAACCATGTCTTTATTTTTACCATACACACATAGGTCTTGATTATACTAAAGTATTTGCTTGTGTGAAGGATACGTTTTAATGACAGCTCAAGGTGATAAAAGGTTTCCTTGGAGGTCTGTGTGTATATCTGGCTCTTTCACAATATGCTTCCTCTATCTAGGGATGTCGGAGGAATTTGTGGGGGTAGGTGGGGTGGAGCTCAATGAGATTTTGTTGGTTCAGCTCCTGGACTAGGATCTGTTTTCCACTAACTGGTCCAATTTGGTCTGCAGCGAGTTGGGCCTGTTAGCGGACTTCCCATGTTTTTCAATTTGTGAAAATTACAGCTGAATTTTCTGCAAATTTGTGTAATTTGCACAAAGTACAGACACAAATTGTGAAAATTGCACAAGTTTCTGCCACAATTTCTGCAAATTTTGCCTGCAATTTGCATAAAACTATTTGCCCATATTGCTGCCTGAGACCAAAAAAGCTGCAAAATATCCCCAGAGTTTGGGGAAAGTCCTCAGCTCGCAAATGCAATCTGAGTTGGACAAGCTGTAGAATGTTGTTGAGACCCAAAAGGGCAGGATTTCCAAGTGACAGACATCCCTACCTGTGTCACTATCTCTGGCAAAGTGGAACCTTCCAGAATACCAATAATAATCCATAATTTTTGAGTGTTTGTTTTCTGGAGTTATGAGCAGATGCTTCAAGGCCCAAACTGAAGAAGCTCTATTGTAATTGCATAGGCTTCCTATTACACATGGAAGCATGTGCCACTGCAGCTTATTTGACATTATTAGTGGTGACGATGGTGGGCTTATGGTGTGAGAAACCTGTTTTTACCTCTGTCGAAAGGTGCATATTTTGTAAAGTACTCTAAAGGCCCTGCTTATGAAGTGAGGCAGACGATCACAGTAGTTCTTCTGTGGGAGGCTTGTTCCGTGGCAAGATGTTTCCCACAACACTGAGTTGTGCATTGTGAAATATGATCAATTCTCCCCCTCCCTTGCGCAAAACCTGGACTAGATCTACACTACTGCTTTATAACGGTGTTGAAGTGCACTCATAACTGTTGGAGCACAACCCACATTCCATATACCGCGTTCATAGTGTTATATCCTGCTTTTTATTCCACTTTCGTCATGATTTGACACAAGGTGTAGATCTGGCCCTAGGTGGATGGAGTGCTCCCTGGCAGTGGACCCAGACTGATATATCTTGAATTTCTTCGTGCCCCATCATCCCAATTTGATTGGGGAAGAAGGGAATTCAGAAAGAGCTACTGCTTTGTTCTTACGTTACCTTTATGAGGAGGGTCAGATAGCCTGGTCTGTTCTTCTTATGCCAGCAGTAATTTAATTCACAGGATTCTTCACCTGGCTAGCAAGCTGTATGCACAAAAATACTGTTAAACAACACTTCATTCTTATCAAGAATGTACAAAATGCCTTTTAGTGTAACTATGCTTAACATCCTTACCCATGTTTTGGGGACCCCAGTTAAGGGCAGATACAAATTTAATAAATAAATATGCTCTTTTTAACTTATTTATACATGCCTTGGTTACTTCCAGGCACATTGCTGTAATGTGCTTTGTGTGGGTTTTTAGATGGTTGGATGTTTTATTATGTTCTTATTGGTTTTAATTTTTGTGAACCGCCCAGAGAGCTTTGGCTATTGGGCAGTATAAAAATGTAATAAATAAATAAATAAACAAACTCTGACAGATGGTCCAGAAACTTTGATTGGCACAGCATGTAGCATATCACTTCAGGTGTTAAGATCATATTACACTATTCTGTACCAGCTACTTCTGTGCCTGTTTGTTTTCCGGCCCAATTTAAGGTACTAGTTTTAGCCTTTAATGCCTGCAACAGTTTGGGACCAGCTTATCTGAAGGACCACAGACACTAGTATTAACCCACCTGACTCTTGTGATTGGTTTCTGAGTGCATGCTCTGTGGCCCTTCAGAAAGAGCTGTTTGGCTGGTGAGTACCAGAGACAGGGCCTTTTTGTGGTGGTTCCTTCACTTTGGAACCCTGTTCCCAAGAACCTCTTTCTATTGGTTTTTAAGTATACCCTAAATACTGAAAGAAACCTATTTTATTTGCTGGTGTTATTTTATATTTGAATTGCTTTAATGTTTTAATTTGTATCTGCTATTGTAAGCTCCCATATGAGGATAATCACCCTTAAGGGTGGGGTATTAAATCTATTAAATGAATAAATGAATGAATAAACTTTTCCCCATTGTATTGGCCTACCTAAAACTAAATGAGAGGAAGGGTAAGCCTTGGCTACCCTTCTTTCCAGCAACCCCAATCTGGCTAAGAACTTCACATACTGATCCAGGGAGGGGAGAACTATCCATGTTATTCAAATAAAGAGGCCCTAGTTTAATCCAAATTCTGGAGTCTGTGTCTTTATTCTATGCTTACTTTTCTGCTCGCAACTGGGAATGGAACTTTTGCTGAAGATAGCCATTGTAAAATATTTGTTATAATCAAATTCTGGACCTGTATGTGGAGGCAACTAAGGCAAATAACTTATTATTATTATTATTATTATTATTATTATTATTTATTTATTTATTTATTTATTTATATAGCACCATCAATGTACATGGTGCTGTACAGAGTAAAACAGTAAATAGCAAGACTCTGCCGCATAGGCTTACATTCTAATAAAACCATAATAAAACAATAAGGAGGGGAAGAGAATGCAAACAGGCACAGGGTAGGGTAAACAGGCACTGGGTAGGGTAAAACTAGCAGTATAAAGTCAGAACAAAATCAAGTTTTAAAAGCTTTAGGAAAAAGAAAAGTTTTTAGCTGAGCTTTAAAAGCTGCAGTTGAACTTGTAGTTCTCAAATGTTCTGGAAGAGCGTTCCAGGCGTAAGGGGCAGCAGAAGAAAATGGACGAAGCCGAGCAAGGGAAGTAGAGACCTTTGGGCAGGTGAGAAACATGGCATCAGAGGAGCGAAGAGCACGAGCGGGGCAATAGCGTGAGATGAGAGAGGAGAGATAGGAAGGAGCTAGACAGTGAAAAGCTTTGTAGGTCAACAGGAGAAGTTTATATTGGATTCTGAAGTGAATTGGAAGCCAATGAAGAGATTTCAGAAGTGGAGTTACATGGTCAGAGCGGCGAGCCAAGAAGATGATCTTAGCAGCAGAGTGGGTTTTTTTAACCATTAAACCCTCAAAAGTCTCTTTAAATATATTTATACTTTGCAGTGCTGTCTCCAGGTCTTGAGATATACTATTTGAAGGAACATAACCTTTTGTGTTTTTTTTTAAAGAACTGTTAAATATTAAAAATGTGTAGACACAATGCATGCATACTGAAGAACAGAATTTGTGTTACAAGTTAATGTCATCCATAATCCTATTATTCTCATTCTTAATGATAAAACTTCTATCTTTGAATTGCCCTCTTTTCAGAGGAGTTGATTTCTTTGGCCTTTTTCGATAGCTAAAAAATTAATTCTTCAACAGTGGAAAGCTCCATTAATTCCCAAAATCAAAGACTGTTTTAATGAGCTTAGTGACTTGACTGAATTTAAAGTAGCTGCAATATACATTTACATAAATTAAATATATTTAAAGAATTTGATCTCTATTTTTAGAGGGTTTTTTATATTAAAAAAATGCTGTTCTACTTTAGGGTTTCTTGTCATGAATTTAAAACCCACATTATTCATGGTTTGCAAGACAAAAAAAAGCCTATTATGCTTTTCTTCAGACAAACCCAGGTGATTTTTTTTAAAAGACAGTCATATCTGTAGTGTTGGTGACACTAGCCTTCTGTAAAAAATAAATAAACCAAATGTTGAACTCATACATATAGGAAGAGGACTGAGAAGCAATTTTACAAGATTTGAAGCGATATGGCTCTAGCAAACTGACAGCATAAAAACATAACATTCTACATGCTACAAATGAGTTTAGAATGATTTAATATCATTTAATGCTTTACAAAAAGAAGTGAGAGGAATTGAAGTGGGAAGTATCCTGACAAACTGAAATGTTGTGCCCACACTAGTTGGGGCAAACTATATATTACAGGGAGATCTGTAATCTGTTCTGCCTTCATTTTTTATTTTAAAGCAATGATTGTGTGTCCATCCAAATTTGATTGAAGCAGCTGTGCTGGTGGAGGGAATGTTTATAGGTACCTGTATTTTTTTTTACCCTGCAGGAATAAAATGTTTATAGGTACCTGTGTTTTTACCTTTCAGCTGAGTGGTGTGGGTGGCTAAATGGCATGGGGATAATGGTTACACAGCCTGTGCTCTATTCAGATTTGGAGCTCTCAAGGGCTACTTTAAAAGATCCAGTCAAGAATTTCCCAAGTAGCGTGCAGTTTGCCCAGAAATACCTTTTCACCTCATACCTATTTGTGTGTGAGCATACAAACAAACACGAAAGCCCTTTTCTTACATCCCATGTGTATTCTGTCTGCATAGAGGAAAAGCAGGATTACGCCTGCTAGCCCTGGCCCCAAACTCTATGGTACTGGGAAGCTCTTTCACACTTTTGTGGACGCAATCCCTATGTGCTCTGTGCGGGCATAGCAGGGGCGGGACGTTCTATTGTGAAGTATCTTTCCATCCTGGCATCTACCAGATAGGTTGGATTAGAGCTCCCATTATCCCCATCAACTGTAAGTGCATGAATATCTGCAGGAGTGGCCACCTCATTGAGTAAATTACCTGCAAATTTATTCCTTGTGATAAAAGAGGCGACAACGACAACAACAAATGTTAGCTGTAATAATAACACGTTAGTCATTAAAATCAACAGTTTCCACCCTAAGTTTAGGCAATTTAACACTGCAATCCTATACATGGGTAATGCTGGGAGTTATAGGACTTATCTCTTAAATATGCAAAAGTCCGCCTGGCGCCTACACTGTACTGCTTTCGTCGCCAGCTGAAGACCTTTTTATTCACTCAGTATTTTAACACTTAATTTAAATTTAAATTTTACTGTTTTAACTCTGTATTTTAATCTTATATCAACTTAGCTGTGTGGTTTTATCCTGGTTGCGCTTTTTATACTGTATTTCGTAATTGTGTTTTAACCTGTTGGGTGTTTTACTGTGGTTTTAATTTTTGTGAACCGCCCAGAGAGCTTCGGCTATTGGGCGGTATAAAAATGTAATAAATAAATAAATAAATAAATAAATAAGATTGCACCCTAAATCTCATTAAATTCAGTAGAATTTAAGCAGGATTGCAATTTAAAACTGTTTGTAGGATTCCTATCTTAGAGAGTCTAGACCTAACTTTAGTGCTGGGAGACTGAATTAGGAAAATTCTTTCTCGGCCCAAGAAAGAAATTTGCTGTGACACACTGGAGGGTGTTTGATGATTGCGGAATTTCCCCCCCTTGCCCTGGGCTGATGCTATCCACACTCTAAGGACTAGAGAAGACTGGGCCAGCATCCTGCCACCCAAGAAAACAATTCTGCCATGCTTTCCTCAGCCTTTCAGAATAAAATTTATTCTCTCCTCAGCAGAGGATGTGGAGATATGTGAGAGTGTGTGTGGCATTTTCAACCACTAATGGAGTAAAATAATGCATGATGCTTCAGTTAATTTTGGATGTTTCTGTGCATGATTCTTTTCATGATTCTTATCTGTTCCTTATGCAGGTTCTGAATCAACACTTTTGGGCATCTGAATTACCCTTTTAGGATAAACGGGAAAGAACAACAAATGTACACTAAAAACTTGCTTGCTGTACAATCTTACACATTTTGTTGACTAGGAAGTGAATCCCATTGAAAATAATGGTATTTGCTCCCTAATCCAAGTAAAGGCAAGGCGATCACTGCCTTATAGTACAATGCTTTGCATGTTCGCTTTGAAGTAAGTTCCACCCTGTTGAACAGCACTTACTCCTGAGTAAGCTCCATTCAGCTCAGTGGGGTTATTTTTGAGTAATGCGTAAGATTGTACTGTTAATACAGTCAATTTTCCATAGTTCAAAAATGGATTTTGTTACATTGTGTTATAGACATAGAGGATACATTGTAAAAAGTCCTGCTTAAAGATTTGTGATAAAATCTTTATTCCACAGTAGGCCAGCATTATGTGCTTTTTTGTTGTTTATTCGTTCAGTCGCTTCCGACTCTTCGTGACTTCATGGACCAGCCCATGCCAGAGCTTTCTGTCAGCTGTCGCCACCCCTAGCTCCCCCAAGGTCAAGTCTGTCACCTCCAGAATATCATCTCCATCTTGCCCTTGGTCGGCCCCTCTTCCTTTTGCCTTCCACTTTCCCTAGCATCAGCCTCTTCTCCAGGGTATCCTGTCTTCTCATTATGTGGCCAAAGTACTTCAGTTTTGCCTTTAATACCATTCCCTCAAGTGAGCAGTCTGGCTTTATTTCCTGGCGTATGGACTGGTTTGATCTTCTTGCAGTCCACGGCACTCTCAGAATTTTCCTCCATCACCACAGTTCAAAAGTATCTATCTTCCTTCGCTCAGCCTTCCTTATGGTCCAGCTCTCGCAGCCATAGGTTACTACGGGGAATACCATTGCTTTAACTATGCGGACCTTTGTTGTCAGTGTGGTGTCTCTGCTCTTAACTATTTTATTAAGATTTGTCATTGCTCTCCTCCCAAGAAGTAAACGTCTTCTGATTTCCTGGCTGCAGTCAGCGTCTGCAGTAATCTTTGCGCCCAGAAATACAAAGTCTGTCACTGCCTCCACGTTTTCTCCCTCTATTTGCCAGTTATCAATCAAGCTGCTTGCCATAATCTTGGTTTTTTTGAGGTTTAACTGCAACCCGGCTTTTGCACTTTCTTCTTTCACCTTCGTCATAAGGCTCCTCAGCTCCTCCTCGCTTTCAGCCATCAAAGTGGTGTCATCTGCATATCTGAGGTTGTTAATGTTTCTTCCTGCAATTTTAACTCCAGCCTTGGATTCGTCAAGCCCAGCACGTCACATGATGTGTTCTGCATACAAGTTAAATAGATAAGGTGAGAGTATACAGCCCTGCCGTACTCCTTTCCCAATCTTAAACCAGTCCGTTGTTCCGTGGTCTGTTCTTACCGTTGCTACTTGTTCGTTATACAGATTCCTCAGGAGGCAGACAAGATGACTTGGTATCCCCATGCCACCAAGAACTTGCCACAGTTTGTTATGATCCACACAGTCAAAGGCTTTAGAATAGTCGATAAAACAGAAATAGATGTTTTTCTGGAACTCCCTGGCTTTCTCCATTATCCAGCGGATATTGGCAATTTGGTCTCTAGTTCCTCTGCCTTTTCTAAACCCAGCTTGTACATCTGGCAATTCTCGCTCCATGAATTGCTGGAGTCTACCTTGCAGGATCTTGAGCATTACCTTGCTGGCATGTGAAATAAGTGCCACTGTCCGATAGTTGGAACATTCTTTAGTGTTTCCCTTTTTTGGTATGTGGATATAAGTTGATTTTTTCCAGTCTGATGGCCATTCTTGTGTTTTCCAGATTTGCTGGCATATGGCATGCATCACCTTGACAGCATCATCTTGCAATATTTTAAACAGTTCAGCTGGGATACCGTCGTCTCCTGCTGCCTTGTTATTAGCAATGCTTCTTAAGGCCCATTCGACCTCACTCGTCAGGATGTCTGGCTCTAACTCACTGAACACACCGTCTTAGCTATCCCCGATATTATTATCCTTCCTATACAGATCTTCCGTATATTCTTGCCACCTTTTCTTGATCTCTTCTGTTTCTGTTAGGTCCTTGCCATCTTTGTTTTTGATCATACCCATTTTTGCCTGGAATTTACTTCCGATGTTTCTAATTTTCTGGAAGAGGTCTCTTGTCCTTCCTATTCTATTGTCTTCTTCCACTTCCGCACATTGCTTGTTTAAAAATAATTCCTTATCTCTTCTGGCTAACCTCTGGAATTTTGCATTTAATTGGGCATATCTCCCCCTATCACTGTTGCCTTTTGCTTTCCTTCTTTCTTGGGCTAATTCCAGTGTCTCAGCAGACAGCCATCTTGCCTTCTTGGTTTTCTTTTTCTTTGGGATGTTTTTTGTTGTCACCTCTTGGACAATGTTGCGAACTTCTGTCCATAGTTCTTCCGGGACCCTATCTACTAAATCTAGTCCCTTAAATCTGTTCTTCACTTCCACTGCATATTCATTAGGAATATTAGTGAGCTCATATCTAACTGATCTGTGGGTCTTCCCTATTCTCTTTAGTTTGATTCTAAATTGTGCAATAAGAAGTTCGTGATCTGAACTACAGTCAGCTCCAGGTCTTGTTTTTACTGTCTGTATAGATGTCCGCCACCTTTGGCTGCAAAGGATGTAGTCAATCTGATTTCGGTTTCGGCCCTCTGGTGAAGTCCATGTATAAAGCCGTCTTTTCGGTTGTTGGAAGAGAGTGTTTGTTATGCACAGTGAGTTGTCCTGGCAGAATTCTATCAGCCTATGTCCCGCTTCATTTTGTTCTCCTAGACCATGCTTACCTGTAATTCCAGATGTCATTTGACTGCCCACCTTAGCGTTCCAGTCTCCTGTAACGAAAATAACATCTCTTTTTGGTGTATTATCCAGTAGGTGCTGCAGATCCTCATAGAACTGATCTACTTCTGCTTCTTCAGCATCTGTAGTTGGGGCATATATTTGGATCACTGTGATGTTAAATGGCTTACCCTGAATTCGAATTGAGATCATTCTATCATTTTTTTGGATTGTATCCAAGCACTGCTTTAGCCACTTTATTATTAATTATGAAGGCTACTCCGTTTCTTCTGTGATCCTCTTGTCCACAGTAGTAGATCTGGTGCTGATCTGATGTGAAGTGGCCCATTCCGGTCCATTTCAGTTCGCTGACACCCAATATATCTATATTTAATCTTGACATCTCGCCAATAACCACGTCCAATTTGCCCTGGCTCATAGATCTTACATTCCAGGTTCCTATGGTGTGTTGACCTTTAGAACATTGGATTCGTCATTCACCACCAGCACCGTCGGCCGCTAGCCGTCCTTTCGGCTTTGAGCTAGCTGCGTCATCACGTCTGGGGCTAGTTGAACTTATCCTCTGTTCCTCCCCAGTAGCATTTTGACCATCTTCCGACCTGGGGGTCCTATCTTCTGATGGTATATCGACATATCTCTGGTTGTACTGATCCATTTAGTTTTCATGGCAAGAGTACTGGGGTGGGTTGCCATTACCTTCCCCAGGGATCGTATTTAGTCTGACCTCTCTGCCATGACCTTCCCGTCTTGGGTGTCCTTTCACGGTTTAGCTCATGGCATCCTTGAGGTGCTCAAGCTCCAGCACCACGACAAGGTAACGATCTCCTTTGCTGGAGCATTATGTGCTAGGCCTATGTAAAATGAGTTATAAATCTTAACTGTATTTCTCATGAATGTATTAAACTATCATTTGGGGGGGGGGGGGAAAAACACCTCTCTAATAACTGGTACCCTCTGGAGTACCCACAAAGAGCTTGAACAGACTAAAAGGAAAGACTAAGATCTGATACAGAGAAGTAGTCTCACATGATCTATTTGTTGCTGGGCTGTACCATTTCAGAAAACAGATGAGGGGTTGAATGCTGTATTCCTACAACATGCTCCACATATATTTATACAAAACTAGCATACTGGAGGGAAAGTACGAAGCTGTAGGGAGTATACACAGTTTGCAATGGTACAGCCTAGCGAAAGATCTCATTGGTCAGGTTTAGCTCTTAGGGTGCTCTCTTCAGCATGCTTCCAACGATTCTAATTGGACTTACTTCTAATACACGTGTTTAGGTTGGGATTTGAAGTTTCAACTCTATACCATATAGAAACTCAATGGGATTTACCTCTGAGCAAATATGTCCAGCATTGCACTGTAAATCACTCTGCTGTCAGTTCTTTGTCCAGCAGGATCTGTTTGTTTTCCTTGAAATGCATGATTAAAATTACTAGCCACCATGAAAGGGTGATATCATAATCTATTAAGTATATATGAATCCATGCATATATACATGATTAAAACTTAAACTGTCAAGGGCTGCTAGCCAGTAAGCAACCACATACTTGCATGGTGTCTGGCACACCTCCACTGTTGTCACTTGCTGATGGTAACTGATCAGCCAGCATATTCCATCAGTGTACTGCCCACTGCTGTTAAACCCCCTATTGATTTTTGTCCCTTATCATCAGATATTGAGCACACTAATTAAAACACATGGTACTGCTGTGCAGTGTAATAGAATAATTTATCCGCATCCCTGCGAACATAGTGGAATCTCTCTGAATCTTTCTGTAACTACTTGTATATTTTAATCCACAATTAACTTTACAATCTGTCCATTGTTATTTTTAACTCTTTGACAGGCTAGAGTGTATAATGGATTCCAGAGTTCTCAGACAGAAGGGGACAGGTGGAAATGTTTGTCTGAAATTTTCCTGTGCCAGACTCACATGGTTGATCAACAATTGCTCAATATTTGGGCATACAAGAAGTCTTGCGGACATTGACATGCCTGTAATATGTTAAAAGATGAGCTTAAACTATAACAATGGGTAAAATATGTTGGGGTGGAGGAGTTCTCCAAATGCTTACAATTTCTTACTGCTTTTTTCTGCCCCTTGACATCTCTGCCTTTCTTACCTTATTTCCCCCCCCATAAAACTCCATATTCCCTTTCTACCACTAATCCCTATGGGACATGGATGTGATTAAAATATACACAGTATGCATGTTCTTTAAACTTATTTTTAAAAGGGATTATCATCGACATTTCCTTCTCCACTCCCTAAGGCTGGTCTCCAAGCCATTCAGCCAGGTTCTTGGTATAAACCTTATTAATGTGGCCATGTCTCACCCCTTCCAGAGGTGGAAAACATAGTTGAATAACTCACAACAGCAAAATATGTTTCATATATGTGTAAGCCATGCAGTTCTTTAATATCATTGATCATTTGTCTCTCATCATTTTAATTTAGACAGAGATAGCATTTATAAAAAAAATATGCTAGCATGAAAAACAGTTTCTTTCCTGTGGTTATACCATGAGAAATTAAAGAAATAGCATTAGAGAAAAAAGAACATTCTCTTGATGGAGACGAGGTATACCGTGTGGGCATTCTGTGCTTAAAAATACTCTGCAATGCCTTGCCAGTAGCCTCTGCTTCCGATAGGGAGGGACCACCCTCTTTAGTGGTGAACTGCAGTTCTTTCTCTCTGCTAGCTTAGTCATAGCTTTTCTTGGGTGCAGCAGCTTGTTTTTGTGAAGCTGTCCCAAAATATGTATTATTCATGGACTATGGCCCAGCAAAGAGACTTGGTGCACTTGTAATGATAGGTTAGCATTTTAAGGACAGTCCAGTACACACTCTTCTTAAGACTCTATTTTGATTGGGGGGTGAGGAAAGCATTTATCTTGTAATTTCATTGTCCACATTGACAAGTGTTAGCTTCATGGTGTCCATCAAGGAGAACCTATGAAATGTACATTGTTGATGGACATGTATGTCCATCTGAAGATGAGCCTGATCTCCACAGTGCTCTCAAGCATTGTTTTGTGTAGAGAAGTAGCATAACGTGGTCCTATGAAATCATATTTGTACCTCATTTTAACATTTTATTCATTCTTCTGCAACTTCAGAGAGGAACGATTGCTTTTCTCGTTCTGTTGAAAAAATCAGCCACATTTGGATTTTTAAAAATGGTTGGAAGATCCAATCATGGATATCTCTCCAGAGATGTTTAGTCCCGAGAAATGAATAGAAACATATTGTGTGGATGATGGATAAAGTTAGATTTTTTTTAATAAAAAAAGTGCTAAATTGGGAACATAAGCACTTATCATTGGAAGCTTACATAACATATATCATATATAGCATAAATACTCAACAATATCTGTAGAACATCACATAATCAAATGAGAGAAAAAGTGAGAGAAGTCCCCACAGTCATTATTTCATCCCTGGGAAACAACATGAAATTGGTTAATGAATGTTGGTGCTGCAACATCTTGTTCCATCTGTTGGTTGCAATTTTTCTTCAAGTAAAGCAACCAGCTGGAGAATGTCCAGAAAGAATTAAATGCTCCACTAGTATCTGCATGTTCTCATTTTTAATGCCTCATTTCTGTCTGGCTAGGGATATAACAATTTTCAGAAATGTTGAAGCCATGGGGGAATCAACTGGGATTTTGTTTTTATTTTATTTTTTAAAGAATTTTTTTTGGGGAAATAGAAATATGTGCAATACTTACTTATCAAACCTATATTTTCTTTACTATTGAAATGAATTATGCATTAGTTAGCTCTTTGGATCCTGTCTAGAATGCAAACCTTCGCATTATCATGTAGAAACAGTAGACACCCCATCTCCTTTTTGAAAAGGCCTGGTAAAAAACATTCCTATAATGTAATTAAGGAGTAGCAATATTTTTGAATATTCAAGCTTCATAATACTGTTAGACTTTTCAGTATTAGCTTGTGATCATATATAATAAGGTTGCAGTCCTATGCAAGCTTACCTGGAAGTAAGATCCATTGAACTCAGTGGGACTTGCTTCTGAGTAAACATGCATAGGAAACAGGCTGTAAGTGTTGTAGAAATTATAAACAAAATGAGCTATCCCAAATCCATCTTATTTATTTATTATACCGTACCATTCCTGTAAACCAGAGGTGAGCAATACACACAGACCATTGGACGCATGCAGCCACCTATCCCCACTGTCCCCCAAAATTTGTGGATAAAAATTGGCACTATGGAGTACCACAGTGGCCAAAAGCAGTTTATTTTCAAGCTAGATTTGGCCATTGTAGTGTTCCATTGCACTCTTGCCACTGAAAACCACCCATTTTTTGTCACTGTTGCCCAATGGAATTCCGTGGGGCACTGGTAGCATGAATGTGGCCCTTGGGGGTTCTGGGAGGTAGGTGAAAATGACCACTGGACCTCAAGTTGCTTAGCCCCACTGTAAACAATCTTCATTGAAAACATGTAGCATACCTCAAGTTTATTAATGTAATTGGAATCTGAAAAGTCACTAGCTTTTGATTTTGGATCTTCCCTTTAAGCTTCATGGACTTTGGAAAATGGAAGGTTTGCACAAAATTTAAATTTTCTTTTTCCACATGTGAGTTTGTTCCTTGATCATTCATGTGTATTTGTAATAATTCATCCATTTATTTCACTTGATGCAGAAGATAGAGGGATGGCCAATTTATCTATTTAATATAGAGAACTGCTGAGAGATTTTACAATAATCAGAGGTATATAAATGCCACAAAGATGATGACACTCACATAAAATTATATCCCCCACCCCAAAAAATGTTCTGTTTCCTTTTCCTTCATATCTCAATTTCTGGCAGATTGTAGTGCATTGGTTATTAATTGATTATGGAATTAAATGAATTCTGATCAGTAGGACTAACGTTCTTAAATCCAGTAAGAGCACTGGTAGAGTATTTGAACTGACAACGCTAGGTTTTGAGGTTATTCGGTTTTATAGTTTACAAAATATGCCCTGATTCTTTTCTTAGTTATCCTTACAACTCTCCGATGTGAGAGCTTATATTCCCCAACGTACAGAAGAGAGATGAAGGCTGAATGAGAGGGACTTGCAAAGGATGACACACAGCAAATCCATGGCTGAGTCCGGATTTGAACTCTATTCTCCTGGGTCAAAGTTAGATACTCAATAATTCCTGGACCATCTAGGCTTACCCTAGAAAAGTTGAAAATTCACATAACAGTCTATTTCTTTGATGAGACTACAGAGTTAAATCAATCTAATACATGTCTGAGCAGCTTAAATGATACACATTGCTTGCTACCTGTCTTTATGCCAGAATTATTAGCCAGCTGTATTTTATTGTGTCAAGTATCAAATGAATAACAGTTCTATTTGAAGCTTCGCAGCCGTGCTGAAATTAGCTTGGCAGATAACAGTCTCGTCACCTGACTCTGGCTAGTATAAGAAGCTGTAAGCAGCAAAGTCTCTTAGGCCAGTCACTAAAGATCAGGGTTGCCAGCTTTTGAACTGGCTTCTGAGTTGTGCCTTTGATATGCAGACATTAACAAGTGATAATTTTTATCTTCCTGCTATAAAAAGCTTCATCTGGTGATTTCTGTGTATGATGATGCTGTTACAGGCATCTGTACAGTCCAGGACATTTTTTTCTGGTCAGTTGGCAACCAAGGACACAGAGTTGTGCATCCCTTGACTGTGGGTGGGTGCTTACTCCCACATTCAGCTGCCTTATCTTGGAAAACAAAAGCTTTTGAAGAGATTTTCTTCATCTTTGTATATATTACTGTAGTAGTTCAGACTACGTGTGTATGTGGGGAGGGTATGTGTGTAAGGGGTGTGGGGGTGTCACATGACTGAATACTCCACCAAACAAAATTAAATAAATTAATGAACCCTGTGTAATAAACCTGATGCCTAGAGAAAAGGTTTTAGTCTAGTTTTCTTCCTGGCAGGCTTGCTTTCCATGTCTGGGGTTTTGTTTTGCATGGAGGAATGTTTCATCCTGTGAACCCTCACCTGCAATTTAAAGTGACACAGCTCAGAAGCACAGGTTTACTACCCCAGTGAGAGCAAGGCCTTCATCAGTCAAAAAGTGAGGTTTAAACAAAACAAAAACAAAACCCCTAACCCAGTCTTGATATCCGTTTTAATCTGTGGAAATCTGAGATCTGAACGAGTTAGAAAGGTGTTGTTAATCGCTTTGGAGTTCATGTAAATTGTGTCCTTGTTTATCCTGCAGTGACCTCACAGTACCACACGTGGCCTTTTAGAAGTGGGGGGAAAGGATTATTGTAATTCCCTCTAGAAGCGCTCCTCTGTCACTTTCAGGCTGTTCAGAACGCTCACAGTCTCAAGCAAGTGTGCATTCAAGCTCACATATTAGCCTTGGATGTATTTGAAGCAAGAGTTTGATTTTAAGACGACACTGCAGCATTCAAAGGCCTACAACAACGTGGATCTGGGATATTTTCAAGATACTGTCTTTGAACTTCATTTTGGCAGGCAACTGTGCTCAAGCACACCACGTTCCCTTTATGAATCTCTTCATTGTATATAAGATAAGCTAGCGATCAAGCCTTTGGCATAGTAAAAGCCTGTGCTCACCCACTGTTATTTTTTATTTTTGCAAAGCAAACAGACTTTACAAAGTGTTACATATCTCCTAACCCTCACCCACCACTTCTGATTTCTTGTTTTCAGTTTTTAAAGGAGTATTATTTGTCTTAACTTTACTAGGGGATTGTTGGGTGTGTGTGATAATAACCTGATCTAAGCTGGATTGGCAGATTGGTGGGAAATGGTGTGTGTGTTTGTGTGTGTGTGTGTGAGTGAGTGTGTGTGTGTGTGAGAGAGAGATTCCCACACCAAAGCACGGTAGGGAAGCAAAAAGTTAGTCAAGTAGTTCTCACTCCCAACTCTATCAATTAAAAAATACCTATTGTCTGGGGATGTACTCAGTCAGCCAAGATCTATGGGACTTTAGCATAGGAGGGGTCTGGGGAACCTTAAGCATGCTTGAGACCCTAAACTTTGTGAACCACCCAGAGAGCTTCGGCTATTGGGTGGTATAAAAATGTAATAAATAAAAAATAAATAAACTTAAAGGGACTATTAGAAGCAAAGTAGTGAATAAGGATCCACATGGAAACAGTGCTTTCAAGTGCATCTTCTCAAGCTGTAGAGTTTTCTTCTTCTTTTGCATTAGCAGTGGCCATGTTTTTAAAAACAAAGTTGATGTTTATTTGTCATATGTTTACCACATCATGTAAAATCATTGTAAGAGTTTGGGTATTTTGTATTAGCATGCAATTCCTGTAGAAGGTACAGTCTTCTTTGGTGAGCAAAGGACATTTGTTTTTCTTGCTGTTAAATGACATAAATTACAAATGAGCTATTTAAAGAAAACCTGGAGGAAACCGGGGAAATTGACATAAATACTTAAATATCTACAAAACTATATTTAGATCCTGTGAAACATAGTTTCAGTATATTGTTCTAGGCAGGCTAGGTCAGGTCACATGAATTGGACAATGCCATTACTTTTTTGGTTGCCTTTCCTCCTATTATTTGAAGTTTTGTTTGCTAGATTGCAAGGAGTCAGAAAGTTGGAAGTCAGCTATAGAAACATCAGGTACACCTTTGTGAGGGAAAATTAATATGCCTGCTTTGCTTTATGATGGCTTTTTGAATTCTTAATTAAATCAGGCACTGGTTATGTCACATTAGTTTATCAGTTAGTGATATATTATAATATTCATCTTTATACTGAGCATCCAGACAAAACACGGTACATTTTTAATAGCAATGGCTTATGTGAACTAGCTTTATTATGGGTTCCTGCAATATTTTCTTTGCTGGGATGATATATCATCTTTGTATACAAGTCAATAAAGATATATGTTCATCTGTTTTTATTCACAATTGCAAAAGAGTTTTTGTGAGTATGGACGTTCGACTAAATTTATTGTAAGTGCATCTGGCAGTACATAATTGCATTGAACCAAAGTATTTTAAAGCACTGAAACATCCAATCATTTTTTCAAAATAATAGTTTGGAACCTAAAACACCATTTCTGCTGTGTCAGCTTGTTTCTCCCTGCTCCTGCCCCCACTAAGCAATGGCAACTTGATGAAGTGGGTCATTCCCCACATGAACTGCCTTAGACCTTCTGCTACACATTGTGTGTGTGTTCATATATCTCTGTGTACCCAGTTCCTGGGAACTGTGTATATGAATGCAACAAGTAATCTTGACACCTTGCTCACTGAATGCAGAGAGCAGGATCTTAGGTGGCCCTAACAACATATGTAATTTATTATCCCTCTTGAGATTTAAAAGTGCTACAGTAAATATATATTTTTGTTAGGTTATTAGCATTTTTAATTCAGAGTCTTGAAAATGTGTGGAATTACACTTTTCTTTCTTTCTTTTTTTTTAAAAAAGCTATGTTTTGTTTTTTGTTTTAATTTAAAGTACTGTCTGTTTATTTTTTATGTATTTATGACTGTTATATTCCACCTTTCTCCTAAGTTGTTGACATGCTATTTTACCCTTTAATCCTTACAACAACCCTGCAAAGTTGATTAGGCTGAAGAAGAGTGACTAGCCCAAGATCACCCACTGGGCCTCATGGCTGGTGGATACTGGAACTCATAGTTTCCCCAGTCCCAGTCCAACCACCACACCATGCTGTGTCTCATCATTAAAACTTTGCCAGTATTCTGAAATGTTTTATATACCTTATCAGTGCTTGACTGTATAGATTAGCAGGCAAGTATCAGAAACCTATTTTCCTTTTAAGATGGTGAAATTTTATTTACCAGGACTTCACAGATTTATATTTAAGAACATGACAGTATTCAGTGGTGGGGAGGGAATAAAGGAAGCCTTTGACTTATGATGTCTAGCACTTTGCAGCACACATCCAAACTGACGTTGACCTTGACAGCTTTACATGAGGAATCTTTGCATAGGGGTGAACATTTTTTTTGAGCAGTTTCTTTATGTATCATACACAAAAGGCTTTCCATTTAATAAACTCCAGCCTGTGCTATCCAGATGTGTTGGACTGCTATTCCCATAATTCCCAGCCTGTATGGCCACTGTGAATTAAAGGAATTACAGTGCAACACATCTGGAGGGCGCCAATGTGGGAAGGCTGACGTATCCTCTTCATTTCTATCATATATGAAGTAAAAACAAATGGTTGCTAGCAAATTATGCTTTGTATTTCACTTCTGGGCTCCTTTCTTCACGGAGCACAGATGTGGGTAATATTTCAGTGGTTCCACACAAATATTTTGAATATATATAAAATCAATGGGCTACATGGGAAAGGGTAATGCTCATGTTTTGCTAGCCAAAAGTCCCAGGTTCAATTTCTGTCTTTTCTAGGTGGGGCTGGGAAAAGATCCCTGCCTAAAACCTTGGAGAGTGGCTGCTAATCAGTGTAGACTGTTCTGAGCTAGATGGACGAGTTTTCTGACTTGGTATAAGGCAGTTTCCTATGTTGCTGTCTATAGTAATTTATAGAGGAGAGGACATGCAACTCCCATTCCACCAGCAGTATCCTTCTGTTGGTAGAACAACGGTTCTGGATCCATTTATACACTAGGTGGAAAACCTGAAGGTACAATGACTTAAAAGCAAGAAAAAGATCAATTGGAGGCTCTTTCCTCACCTGTTTTTAGCTGCTGGAAATTGACTAGGCGAGCAATGTTGTTGTATGCAATTGGTACCTCTTTCTGTGTAGGTAGAAATGGGATGGACTTCGTGATTCACAGTAATGACCTGAGGGTGACCCAAGAGGGTGAGTATGGGTGTTAAGAAACATGGCTTACAAGGCAGGAAACATTGCCTATGTCAACAACCTCAAGATAAGTATATTGTTTGGGGGCAATAATTTGATACCAGTTACCTGAGATCTCAATGTTGTAAAGATCTCTAACCTAATATTGAATCAAACAGTATCTCGGTTTATGCAGTAAGTATTTGTAGGATATTGTATAGATGTAGGCAACATATTTCAATTAGGATTTTCTTTGATCCCACATATGCAAATGATGCAGCAATAGTGTATATTTTACTTGAAGTTTGTTTTTCGGTCAAATGTTTGGCAGCAAACCCATTCATGTGACTGCATTTAGTTTGGGGCCAGGGAAACACTGTAGTACACGTGCATGAATGTAGAAGTCAGAACAGAGCCTTAATGCTATAATCCAATCAAGAGGATCTGCTGCTATCATAATCTCAGACTGAGTGGTTCATAATCAGCAGCTGAGACTAGGAATGAATTGCAGCCTTTAGCAACATATTTACTCAAGGGCTATGCTTAAGAAGATATTCAAAACATATGTTAGGTTTATTGGTGAGGACAATGTCAGGATGTGTTCTCTCTTGTTCCTTATAGCTCATTGGCTGAGTCAAGTGAGGCCGTCAGTTTAACTCAACTGTGCACTATTCCATTTGGAAGTTTTATTTGTATCTTGATATCTCCATTGAATATTGAGATGTTGGAATTAAATTTGGTAGACATCTTCAGGGCATGATCCTCTGCTTCAAGTTCAAATACTAGCTAGACCCTTTCATCCATTTTCAGACGGATGGGGGAAGAAAATGCAAAACATAATGCACTGTGACTAAGGCCTAATCTACACCAAGCAGGATATACTGTAACACTATGAAAGTGGTATATAAAAGGCAGGAGCCACGTGGTATATAAAAGGCAATACCACTCCAATAGTGGTATTGAAGTTCAATGACAACTGTTGGGGCTGCTTTCATACTGCTTTCATAGTGTTATATCCTGCTTGGTGTGGCTCCTGCCTCTTATATACTGCTTTCATAGTGCAATATCCTGCTGGATGTGGATTAGGCCTCAGATAATCAGAATAAAATGAGCATCAACAATTCTAAAAACATCAGCAATATAAACTATAAAAACAATCACAATATAAAGCACAACATAGAGATAAAACAAAATAAAAAGCAAAATAAAAAGTTTCAATTTGAACCAGTCCATTGAAGCAAATGGAATTCAATAGCTGAAGGGCTCATTGGAATCTACCACCATATTCTATCCTGGTCAGATGACCCAATACCTTTGAGGCTGGGAGAAGTTGTGCTGATTCAGCTTGGAAGATGTGCCAGCCCTGTTCCTTCCATGTAGCCATAGTAAAAGCAATAATGTCTATTAACAATACCTTGAAAATAATAATTATGGGTACATAGGTCTTTGTCCAGATGGAATCTAGGAATTTCACTTGAGATGTGAGTATTGGAGCCAAAGAATGCAATAATTTAAACTTTCCTCTTATAATATCTAAATGCAATTCAATAAATATTACCAGTACCAATTTAATTCCGGGAAGCTTTCCTTGGTCATGTGCAAGGTAGAGAATATCACTTGGTGAGTAATCCCATTTCTGCTGGTGGATTTAAATGCAAGAACTAAGCAGTGACTTGAACCGGAAGCATGTTAAATATTGGTAATACGTTGTATTTATCCATTTGTGTTGAAAGCTGTGGCAGTTCCAGGGCTCCAAAAGCTGAATGGTGTTGCTTTGGTATGTGCCTGCGTAATATCTTGTAGTGTTTTAAGATGAAGTTGTTTCAATTAGAAGCTTACAGGATTTGGTCAGTGGTAGGGCAGGGAAATCTTATCGGCAGTAAGCATTAAATAGTCAAGTTCCAAGTTGATGTTAGCATTTGGCAACAATTGTTTGAATCTCAGCCTTGGAAGAGGGTTTGCCCTTGAAATGGTTGTAAACAGCACCAAGCACATAACTGTGACCAGGTCTTTATCTTCACTGCATATTTTTGGTCTTTATTATTTGTGTATTTATTTATACAAATATTGTTAGGCTGCCTTTAGGGGCATAGCCATCACAAGGCGACAGAGACAAATCATAAAATACATTACATGTTATTAAATACTCTAAAACACTCTTAAAGTTATCTAGAACAAGAGCTTAAAAACCTATTTATTTATTTATTTAAAGCATTTTATCTTGCTGCTCCTCAGCTGAAAAAGATCCCGGAGCAGCTTACATACAATCAATAAAAACAAGACAGTCCCTGACTACAGAATTACAATGTAAAAAGACCCCACATAAAAGGAAAAAAGGGATGGGGAGGGGAGGGGAAGAAAGCAAACCCAGGCACCAATTCTTAAAGTTAAATAGTAGTTCTTATAATGACCAGCTGGAAGCAGTTCAGGGAGAGGAGGAGCCCGATGGAGTTGGTCTTTCAGCAGAGCTGATGGAATGGCCCTGCTTCCCATTTCATGTCATCTCTCTCTGCTGCAGACTGCTAAATGCCTGCTGGATTTACAGGGCAAAATCATCCATAAAAAGCAACTTTTAAAACAGTGCCATAAGCAGCCACACTAAAAACCTTAGGAAAAGGCACCCAACATAGATACACCTATAATTAGAAATATGATAGGACAGTGGTTCCCAATTAGCTAAGTACTGCGGACCCCTTGCTTTTCAAATGCCAAGCCATGGACCCCTCCTTTAGAAAAAAAATGTTATCTCTATGGTAGTTACCTGTGCAAAGCAATTTTTGGAGAAAATAAGGGGTAGCCCCTAATAAGCAAAGGATTTTAGGTATACTAAAAAACAGACCATAAAATTTATGGTATTTGTGATATTACCATGCAAAAATGACAGTGATTTAGTTAGGAATATAAAGACAAATTTAATTTTACTAACATTTAGTTTACAATTGAACAAATTATGACATGTCTAGCAACTACTAAACCTAAATGTGATGGGATAAATCATGCCTCTTTTTGTCCCAAACAATTCTTTCCACATCCGGTTCAATATTTCCTACTTTTAATCTCAAATCTGGATGAACATTGAGCCGATTTCAATGCTTGTTCTTCATATAACAAAATGTTGAAAAAGTTTGTTCACAAACATATGTGGAACAAAAGGGCACTAGATGTTTCAAATCTTTTTCACCTAACTTCTTATAATCAGGAAAAACCTTCACCCAGAATTGGTCCAGTCTACAGTATATTCTTTGAAAAATGATTTCAATGAACCATCACAAGTCACGTCAACAAGTGCATCTTGCTCTTCCGCAGATAGAGTTGTTAGTTGTACATCACCATGTTCAAAAGGATTCCTTATCCATGAGTTTTCAGGATTAGGTGCAGGGAAGTAATCTCTGAAGCTAGTTGCTAAATCACGCAGAAGCTCACTGATGTTATATTTTACTTCTGGTAGGAATTCATCATCAGTGGACTCCAGAAATGAATGATGAATATGTGAATGGTGCCACAGACCATCTGGGTGGGTTACGCGGACCCCCTGGGGTCACGGACCACCAATTGGGAACCACTGTGATAGGGTGTTCTTGGCAACCAACACAATGTGCTTACAAGCATTTTACTGCACATTTGCATCAGATGTCTCGTAAATTTCTCCTTACCTGTTGGAAGGGTGATAAATATTGGAAGTTGTCTTATTCCAGGTCATAATGTTAGTTCTTTCACCCCAATATTGGCCACACTAACTGACAGTGCTCTCCAGGGTCTCAGATAAATAATATTTTGAAGATATTGTTTAATTTATGTGCCTGCCCCTTTAGAAGCCATCTAGTTATCGACACAGACTTGATTATTATTATTATTATTATTATTATTATTATTATTATTATTATTGTAAACTGACTAACTGAAGTCCCATTGATTTTACTGCATCTACTCTTAGGTTCCTGCTCAAGAGAACTGAACCCTACTTAGTTTGCCACAATGCTAACTGGGTGACTTTCAGTTGCTCATGGTGCACTTTCAAGCACTCCATGCTCCCTCAAAGATCTTTGTGCAGTGAGCATGAAGGATAATGAGTTTATGTGTAAGGCAGGGTTCCCGAGAGTAGAAGTTCTGTAAGTGCGTACAGCTGAACGCACTTACAGGCGCTGTGCCGAACTTCATACTCACTGCACAACGATCTGTGAGGAAGCTGGAGGCACTTGGAGCAACACATGTGCACTTGGCTGTCTGCACACATCCCATTCCTACTGTTGCAGGCAACATGTTGCAGGCAAATACCTGAACAGGGCTTATCTCATCACTCAGTCTAACCTACTTCACAGGTTTATTGAGACGAATAAAAGGAGACGAGGAGAAGGATCATGTATGTCATCCCAAGTTCCTTGGAGGAAGGGTAGGATAAAAATGCAATGAATAGATGATGATGATTCATTTTAAAAAGAAATAATAACAGTAACTTCTGCTTTATGTAATTGATTTTCCAGAATAACTTGCTAGCTTTTGAAACCATTCATTTCATCTAAGCAAGAAGTACAACTTCCAGCACTCATTTTACTTTTCTTTCTTTCTTTCTTTCTTTCTTTCTTTCTTTCTTTCTTTCTTTTTCTTTTTGCAACAAATTAGATCTTGTCTTCAAGCAGTATTTACACCTCCACTACTACACTCCTTTGCATCAATTAATGGGCAAGTGTTCATATGACATACTGAAAGTTGGAACTGTCATGAACTGTCAAAAATATTTCAGAGTTGTCTACTAGTTTGGCCATGGTTAGGTTGAAACAGTAATCTATACTGTGGGTGTTAATGTTTCAAAATACTTTGGACAGCCTAGTCTGGAAAATCAAAATGTTTCATTACAGGCTGGTAGATCAAAATGGATACCTTTACATTCAAAATAGTTATAATACTGCTATGAATTTATTTATTTATTTATTTATTTATTTATTTATTTATTTATTTATTTATTACATTTCTATACCGCCCAATAGCCAGAGCTCTCTGGGTGGTTCACAAAAATACAGGGATATTTCTTTTTCATATGCATGTATTAAGACAATTATTTCCCAAATTTAGTCATCCTGTTGGCTAACGCACGTGCAGTTCAACAGACATATCAAGATTCTACTCATTCGTTACTTTTGTGGTACTCAATCAATAGGTTTCTATGTTTCTTGCAAGGTATTAAGTATCCAGCACATACCTGTCATTGAGACTACAGTTATATATCCATTCACAATGATTGTTAAAAAAAATACTTAACAGTTGTATAGTGTGTTCAAAGTGCGTCACATGCATTATATAATTGTAGAACTTACAACCTTGTAAGGTAAGTCAGTATTATTGACTTACCTTAAACTGAGGCTAGGAAAGAGTAGCTTGCCTAAGGCAGAAGCAAAATTCAAACCAGGGACTTCCAGATTCATAAATCAGTAACCTAGCCATTATACTACAGAGACGTCAATAGTAGAATCCTTTGTTAGAACAGCGGAATAGATGCAGCTTTGTATTCTTGGTGTTCTTTGTTTTTTAACTTTAACAAAAAGATTAGTACTTTGTCCTGTGAATTATGTTGAAACCAGCTGGGCCTGGTGAACTTTCGTTTCCTCTTAGTCTGCTTATGTCTCTTTCATATATGTGTTCCTTGATACGTAGCAATTGTTCTCTTCAAGAATGCAAACTTAATTTGTAATTTTAAAACAGAAAATAAAACTTGACTGTATTGAATACTTTTGAGGGGAAAGCTTCTTTTGTAGTAAATGCAACATCTCTCATTGTGGTTCAGCTGTGTGTCACTCCGCTGTTTGAACTGCAGCATGGAAGGAGTAATCCCATATTATAGTGTATTTTAAAGGTTTTGTGAATTGGTCCTGCTTTCGGCTAGACAGAACTAGGGTAAAGTACAGGGTCATTGTGTTTTATTGTGACAGATAACTAGATGAGCAAACCCAGCCATACAAAGTCATTTTCAACTTCCATTTGCAATTCTACAAGTGCGATCAGGACCCTAATTTTCTGAAAAGTAGTAATTATTTCCATGAAATCCTTCAATATGAGAAGATATGAATGATTGCTTCCTGAGTGCCAGAGTGCACTCTACAGTAAAGCATTTCGTCATTCCATGTTTGGGTTAATGGATCTGTGTCTCTATGGCTGAACAAGCATACATGCTGATCCTCAAACAAAAGTGATGCTTTGAACTGAAAATGACCTATCAAATATGGATGTGGATTTCTTTTAAGAACTTGTGGACCTTGTCATGATAGAATCAGAGATGTTGAAGCCGTGGTGGTGGTGGAATTGTTTTTTAATCTTTTGTATAAGATTCCCAGCATAGTTACTTCTTCCATTCCTTATTAAAATTATTGATCTAATGTATCTTTTGTTGATAGTTTTGCTGAAAGTCATGCTCAGTTTCCCAATATGTGTTTATGTGTTTAGAGTACCATATCACATATGAAGAAAATACATTCTTTGACAGTTTTGGGTTTGTCGTTTCTTGGTTTATTCCAGTTAGATGTTGTAGCATTCAATGAATGTATTCTGAAACCCACATGTGGGAAACACTGTGGGCATCTTGCCATTGCCCCCACATACAATTGAACAATGCATATATGTTGAGTATTGGGTCTTTGGAATTTGTTGTCCCAGTTTTTAATGAACTTCCCAATGTGACCTCACCATTACAGAATGCTGCGTCAGCTATAAAATCTTTAAGCGATGTCACCAGAATCTCACCAAAATAAACCCTCTATACTTAAAAGAAACTCAGTGAGGTTCTTATGCATAAGCATAGGATTGACACCACCAACAGAGACACAAATTGAAAATGAATAAAAATTAAGGTATTTATTAAGGGGAATTATTTACAAAAGGGAATAAAATGCCACCCTTCAAATAATAGATTGAGATTTCTTAGAGGTTCTTAAATAAAATATGTTTGGTTACCATTCCTAATAGGTAAGAGAGTCTTGTCAAGCTAAATACGCTGTCAGTAGCTTTTCCTTCAAACCAGATTTCCTTAAACTCTTATCTCAGCGAGTTCTTCACAAACAGGAATAGATGCTGTAGACCAGCTTTCTCCTCCCTCTTGGTCTTCCTGTTTCTTCTGGCTTCTAGGATGATCCAAATGTTTTAGCGCTACATGCTGATGTTTCTTCTGGTCAGACATAAAACAAGATCCTAAAATGTGTTGTGCATTAGGGTTTGCTCATAAAATTGTCACGTTTTATATGCTAAATTTAAAATATTTTCCAGACAGCAATTACAAATTTAAATTAATGATAATTTTATGAGCAAACCAGTATAATGTTCCTAAAGTATCAAAGTGACTTTAGATCTGTAAAGAGTGCTTTAAAAAAGTGTTGCGTATTGTCCCATTTCTACTCAAATTTCTGGGATTTTTCCAGGAAAAAAATGTCCCTCACCCATTGGCTTCAAATTTTCTAGAAATTTTACATCTTTACATCACACTAAATTCAATAGATTTAACAGTATAAGCCAGCCTTCCCCAGCCTGGTGCCCTTCAGATGTTTTGGACTACAACACCCATCACCCAATGGCCCTGCTGTTTGGGGTATAAGCTGTCCCTGAATTCTCTCCTCTCTGATAACTGGCCTGGCCTGAACTTGATTGGATCATGTCAGAAAGTGTCTCTTGTTAACATGGTCTGGCCATATGTCACAGAGTTTAAGTAGTGTGTGTGGCCCTATAATTGAGGCTGTCAGGTCTTTAAATGGGCAAATATATAGAATGGACTTGTCAGCTCTAATCTTTCCTCCTGCGTCCTTCTCTCTTATGGGGTATGTTTACATGCAATTGTTTCATTCCATAGACAGTACACTGTTTCCAAAGAGTTGACATTTTAAGATTCTGTGTTGGCTTTTGTAAGTGAGTTGGAATTGTGTTCTATGGCCTTTCCATAGGAATCCTATCCCTCAAGTTTAATGGTATGGCATTATACTGACCTGTGCTTTTCACAGGATAACATATACCTTCATTTCGCTCCATGTAGACCTATAGCACTTTAAAAACAGAGCGCCATGCCACTGCTCAGGTATTCTATATAGAGGAATGGGAAACATTCTAATATGTTTTCCAGTGCTAAAGCTGAAGTATCTATTCATTATTGAGAAAATCCCACAAGAGAAGCCTTTTTCAGCACCCTTAGCCATTTGATACTCTAGACTAGAACTCTGTTGGATGAGAGAGGGAGTGAGATGTATATGAATGACACTTATGGAAGTGTAGGGGAGAAGTCATAGGAGGGAGATGCTTAATTTCCCCCTTGTCCTACCTCTTCAACCCTCCCTCACTTCACCGAGGTTTCCAGACCTGTGCTTGCCTCTGACTGTATATTGTACATTTGCTTTTTGTTGCTGATTAGCTTGAAAGCTAGGAAGATACCGTCTGTATCGCAATGATCCCTCCTTAGTGGTACTGAAATGGAATGCATAAAAGCGTGCCACTGGTATATGCAATCCTGGCAATTAATGCAATCTTGACAATTTAACAATGAACAGCAGCAATGAACACCAGCAATGAACAGCAGCAAACTTGGAAAGGAAGCACTTTTGAGGTTGCAATTTTATTTACACCTGAGAATAACTATTTCTTTCAGTGGAACTTACTTCTGAGTAGACATGCGTAGGATTATGCTGTTAAAGGTGGTAAGCTTTGGTTCGATCATTTCCAGTATGTAATTGCTGGAATCCCAATATACAGAAAAACATTGCTAGAAATAAACTTTCTAGGCCTGGCAGACATAGGCCTGGTTCAGACAACACACTAAACCATGCTGCTTAACCACAAAATTCCCTTAACCATTTTGTGGTTAAGCAACATGGTTTAGTGTGTTCCCAACCATAGGTCTATTTTCAGCACACCCTAATCTAGTGCCCTCCAGATTTGTTGGGCTTTAGCTCCTACCATCCCATGGTAGGATGCGAGTTGTAGTCCAGCACATCTGGAAGGCACCACATTGGGGAAGGCTGCCCTAGGGCATGGGCATGTCATTATTCCTCTCCACCTCCCACATTTCTAACAGCAGACTCTTGTAGCACAAAACAGTTTTTGCAGTCCTCCTCATTTTCAAAACCAGTTTGCTACGTGGCCTGGGGGATTGCTGTTCAAGAAACTGTAGCTCAAGCCCTCTCGGATGTGCAGAACGAATTATGTGGGTGCTTAGATCTACATATTGGATGGGTGGGGTTTAAGCTTATTCTGTATTTTTTGCCTTTTTTGATTGACAGTTTAACAGATATGTTTTATTATAAAGAATAAATACCAAATTTCTAGATTGATCTCCTTAAAGAAGCTGTAAAGCAGACTATGTAATGGGGAGCTAACAGAAGTAGTTCTTTACTGACTTTTGTGATGCCACTCAATATAAAATTGAATAACATTGTTAAATGAATATTATTATTTCTCCGTAAGAAACCTCTAGGGTGTATAGCTATATTTCTTGGTGGCATGGCTAGTATTGAAATGGGCTCTGCCATGACATTTGTCAATTCGTTTCAGAACTGAAATGCCTTAACAGAGGGCTATGCACTATTGTCATTAGTTGTGGACATTTTGCATTATTGGGAAAGTTTGAGTTGAACTGAAGATTTGATAATTTAAACTTCTGCTGAGGTCTTAATCAAGAGCACCTCCTGCCCCTAAAATAGCCTGCTGCCCACGAGTGTGATAGAGAACCCTATCCTGTTGCCAGTGTTGAAATAAGATTGAACTGCCAGTCCAGTTGACCTCTGTACATTGAATGGAAGGGGCACAATCTTGTCCTTTGCCTCACATAGCAAAATGTCTTGGACCAGCCCTGTTTGCAACCTTTAACATATAAAACAAATACATTTGCTTTGTATATGTTGTATTATTTTTTCCAGCCTTGTTCAGTATTGTTATTATAGGAGATTAACTTTATGTCAGGAAACAGTGAACCTCCAAATTAGATTACTACAATGCCCTCTACATGGGGCAGCCTTTGAAGACGGTTTGGAAGCTGCAGCTTGTGCAAAATGCAGTGGCCAGAACAAGGAGGTTCAAACATATAAAACCAATTCTGGCCCACTTGCATTGGCTGCCTATACATTTCTGAGCCCAATTCAAGGTGCTGGTTTTAACCTATAAAGATCTACATGGCTTGGGACCACAATACCTGATGAAACACCTCTCCTGACATGAACCTACCCATACACTGTGCTCAACATCTAAGGCCCTCCTCCAAGTGCCTACTCCGAGGGAATCTTGGAGGATGGCAACAAGGGAGAGGGCCTTTTCGGTGGTGGCCCCCCAACTGTGGAATGATCTCCCTGATAAGGCTCGCCTGGCACCAACACTGTTATCTTTCTGGCACCAGGTCAAGACTTTTCTCTTCTCCCAGGCATTTAACACCATTTAACAACACTAAGTTTGTTTTCTAACAGACCCTCAGAACTGTTGTTTTTAAATGGATACTGTTGTTTTTATACTGTTGTTTTTATGTTTTTTAAATTTTGTATACTTTTAATGTTTACTGTTTTTAACTTTTGTAAACCGACCAGAGAGCTTCGACTATGGGGCAGTATATAAATGTAACAAATAAAAATAAATAAATAAACTTTGGAGGAACAGTGGTATAATTCAGAAAATCCTGTAATGGGACTCAGGGCTGAATCATATGACTGAAAATTGCCTTTCGCTGTGTAACAGTTACGTAGGTCTATTTGCCCAAGATCAGCTGCTGCTCTTCAGGTTTGGCCAAGATCTCTCATATCACCTACTATCTGAACCTTTTTAATGGGAGATCAGGTATTAAACCTAGCATCTTCTGCATGTAAAGTATGTCCTTTACCACTGAGCTATGATCCCTTCCCCTGAGCTTAATGTGCTGCAATGGTCTTATTATTGTTCAAAGGTGCAAACCTATACATGTTTAGCCAGAAAAACAAACCTACAACTTCCCGCATTCCCCAACCGGCCATGCTGAGACAGAGGTATGGCTAAACCTGAACAGATATATGAGTGATGAAATAGAAAAGTACAGACAGTATGATGTCTGTACTTTATATCCCAAGGAATAAATGTTACACATGTGTATCTGATATACATAGAAGCTGGGTTTCTCTAGCTCCCTTAAGTATTTCAGTAGAAGAAAACATCTCTTCTGGGATCAGCACCATTTTAAATATTTTTTTACTTATTTATTAAAATTGTTCCTTGTTCTTCTCATAATGGCACGTATGGAATGCCCATGTGGTCTTTTATCCCAGGCCACAATTTTACTGCTCGTTTACATTTTCTACAATAAAATGTGATAGTAACGAAAACTAGATTCTGCCCCTAGACTCCAACAAAAGTGGTTTTGTCTTTTTGTTTATGCTACTAAAAAAATCATACTCCACAGTTTAAAAACCTTTGGATTTGTTCCAAAAAGGGCAAAGAATAAAACAGGAGAAGATAGATATTCAGAGCCACACAGATGCACAACTAGAATGGCAGATATGTTTTCCATATATGCAGGGCCATACCATTTGCGTTACATAATATTTTAAAAACAAAAGTTCTATACATGCAATGAAACCACTTATATGCATTAAATTTAGAATCATGTTAATGTGGATAATGGGTTGGATTGAAATCCAGAAGGTCATCTTTTCATGGAATGGCTGTTACACCTCACGCTAGAGAGCTTCATAAGCGAAGTGAAACTTAATCCAAAGCTATTTTCTGCTTGTGTGAACTGTTCCATTAGTGCCTACACTTGTGTTTTTGGAACAGTGCTAGTGATTATTTTCATTCTACTCACAGTTCTTTGAATCCAGCCACTGTTTTGAGCTGATGTTACTTTTTCCCCAATTGGGAAAAATCTTAATCTTAATGAATTGACAGGTTTCTCTCTGATTTCATTGGACTATGTTAAGTACTTGTTTAACTCTTGTCTCTGAAATCACTGACAATTAAAAATTCTTAACACATAAAATGTGCCCTTTATTTATTTGCTCCTATAAAACTTACAATAACCAGTAATACCAATCAATTCCCATACTTATTATGTCTGGAAAAGTCAAGGTTGCCTCATGCCGAGGCCCATAGGTGAAGTAATAGTTATTCAGTAATATGACTGAAAAACGGAAGAAGATCTGTGACTGAGAAATAACAATAGATCTGGGTAGGAACTACAAACCTATGGCAGCCTGTCCTAACTAGGAACTATTGTGATGTCTCCTTAAGGTTCTTCCGAGGCCTTTATGCACAAAGGCCCTGCCTCAAACATGGATTCTAGAAGAGGTCCAGACAAGGTCATCTTCACTTGATAACCCTGTTGTTTTCCCACCACTTGTTTTGTTTCCCCCCCTATCCTTACTACAAAATAAATAAATAAATAAAGGAGGGGGAAATGATATAGCAGCACAATGCCTTTTGATTTGTAGTGCCAGAAGCTTTCCATCTGGAAGCACCCTGACTCACAAGCAACATCAGTGGTTATTTCATAGCTGTTGGTCTGAGATATATCTGGGGCTTGCTGGGACTTGACTCTCTATCTGTTGCTGGAGACAGAGTCATGTCAACATAGCTTGAAGAGTTGTAGATCATGACAATCTCTGATGAGGTACCCAGCCCTACCTCTCGGCATGAACACGTTTTCTTAGTAGTAAATCAAATTGGTTTCAGTAGAATTTGCATTCAAGTGGCATCTCACCATAAAATTATATATATATATATATATATATATATATATATATAAAAAATAGAGACAACAATTGACTTGAAAATAAATCTGGACTCATGGGATTGCAATCCCTATGTACATGGGTACAGTGTTGTATTTGTTTATTTATTTGTAAAAATGAGGACAACCTAGACAAAATGCATAGTTGAAAGCCCTCTAATTGAAGTGATTGTCTGTATTTTAAATGCCTTGAACTAAACAATGACTGTCTTTTTAGCAAAAGTCTTCCTGTTTTTCCTACCACCAGTTTCTAATGTAAATACTGCCTCGAAGTACCCAGCTCTCCAGAGCTGTAACTCAGAAAAAGAAATACTATAATTTTTGTTTTGTTCTTTTAGTAGCCATTACCAATTGAAATAGTAACATGCTGATGTTTCTTTCTTAAAATGTGGAATATTTCATTTGCCTTGGCTCTTTAATCATATATTATTAGTTCTGGAGCGTCCCCCCTTCCTAGTATATGTTAATTGGCTGTTTTCTGTGACAAATTATGGCCTCTTACTTTGATGAGGTTCAGTTGCAATCATGTTGGAGTTGAGTATGTAGAGTTCTTGCATCTCAAACCACTACAAACATTTGCATGTCACTGCTGTGCTGAGTAAAGGTAGGATTTGCATTGGTCTGATTTCTCTAGAGATTCCCCTCTCCCCACCCAAATACACACCGGATATTTTCTGCTCTATGCACTAAATCTGTTACAGGGTTTGCGCTGCATAAGCAGTAGTAAGTTCTAAAATTATCAACATTTCCTATTACTAGAACACAGAAAGAAGTGAACAGAAAGAATATGTTTGGACCAGTCCCACCAACCTGACTGCAGTACCCTGACTCATCCAGAAGCTCCATAAATTGCCTACTTTCACTGCATGCCTCGGACTGCAAACGCAGAGAAGTGTTGCACAACTGGAACGCCCCAATCCGTGGCTGATAGGCTTTGATTGATATCCATGGGTCACAACTTGTGCAAGCCTGGTTAAGGCTGCGGTCCAGCATATGCTTATCTTGGAATAAACCCTATTGAACTCAGTGGGATTTACATCCTTAGGACTGAACTGTTAGACTCTCTTTTAGTCTGCTGAAACTGAGGCACGTAGTTTCAAAATCCTGTCCCAAAATACATTTCCCATTTCCTCCTTCATGCACCATGTCTACATCCCATCTCTTCCTGAGGTACATTTGGCAGGTTTGGGGGAAAGGGCCCATCTCTGTAGTGCTGAGCAGTGAGCAGTTAGTGGAACTTCCTGTCCTGGGAGAACTCTCTGCCTCCCACCTTACTCCCCATTCATCTCTTTCTGAAGCCTTTTTATTTAGGCAGGTGGTCAGTTTTAAAAACTGACTATTCTAGCGCTTTTAGATTGTTTTGCCCATTGCCTCTTTCTGTTCCTAATTGTTTCTTCTTCATGTGATGCTGCTTACATTGTTTTGTAATCTCTTCTGAGCTGCTTTGGGTGCTATAGTGGAGAGGTGAGATAGAAACTACCCCCTCTATATAAAATAAAGATGGTTTTGACATCCAGCATCTCTACTTAAGCACCTTCAGTAGGCTACCCAGATGGAAAACAAGGCTCTTGAACCTTTAATAAGTTGTGTATAAAAGGGAGTAGTCTAACTATTAAAGGTCCGCTTTTGTTGCTGGCCACCCAGGGAGCATTGCTAGAAAATACATTTTTCACCTAAGACCTTGGAGTATTGGATTGGAGACTTTTTGACAATCCTGGGTTAGATGGGCCATGGTAAAACTCAGAATACCTTCAATTATATATACTTTTTACGAGTTTACAAAGGGAAGTATTTCACTTTAAAAA
This sequence comes from Elgaria multicarinata webbii, assembly GCF_023053635.1. Lineage (NCBI taxonomy): Eukaryota > Metazoa > Chordata > Lepidosauria > Squamata > Anguidae > Elgaria > Elgaria multicarinata. The sequence continues at coordinate 77,736,539 of NC_086176.1, forward strand.
TACACTTCCTTCAAAATACTCTTGAGAAAGGGATGCATTTTAATAATGGGGAAAAGTGACATTTCTCTTTGCAGTCTTGTACATTTTCTGCCACTGGATGAAAGACTGTTTTGCACTACCTGGTTCTTTGGCAGGATCTACACTACTGCTTATAACGGTTTATAATGGTTATGACAACTGTTCAGGCCCAGGACACATTACAAATACCGTTTTCATACCGTTTTTAAAGTGTTATATCCTGCTTGGTGTAGCTCGGCCCTTTGTTACCTCTTTTCAGTTCAGAAAGCAATTTGACTACAATATTAAGTAACAGAGGGAGCATTAAATAGAAGACACTCCCACCCGCCCCCATGCAGCAGCAGTAATAATTGTAAAGGATATGTTTAGCTGCCACTTTTTATAGAGCACTTTGATGAGACTGTGAATAATTCTTCTGTTTCTAATGAGCCATTGATTAAAAATATGACAATGTACTTCAGGTGCTATTGTTGACAGCTGTAGTGTCTTATACCATACCATATATTGACAGTCATACTGAAAACTGCCCGGAGAGCTTTGATTATTGGGCAGTATATAAATAAGTAAAATATGTGTATGGAAATGTAAGATTCGTACTTTTAAGAGCAGGTACAACGTATGTAGGATAATCTTTTTGTTTTGCTTGTTAGCACTGAACGTTCTAAAGAACAACATGAAGTTGCCGTTAATACTGGCATCAGTAACAAGCTTTGCTGTACTCTTGGTCAGGTGACTGAGGCTGCAATCCTATAGACACATATATGGGAATAAGTTGCACTCAGTAGGGTTTACTGCTGAGTAGACAGGTATAGGATTGGTCTGTAAATGAAGAATGTCCACATAACACAACAGCCGGACTGGGGAGCACAAGGCCCATGGGATGTATCTGCCACCCTGAATGTCAAACTACACAATACATAGCTTGCAGCTATCTATTCAGTTTTTCCTTGCCTAATTACAAGTGCATGTAGGGTAGGGAAGGGCAAATCCTTACAGAAAATTCAGCATGCTGGGAGTAGTCAATTTTGCCCCTCACCACACAGCTAGAAAATGGGGTGGGTGGGGAATCCCCATTGGTGCTCTGGGAAAAGCTCTTTTCCTCAGAATAATGGGATGGTTGATTTGCCACCACAATGATCTGGAGCAAAGGAAAGATATTGGTACACTTATATATGCCGTTCACATATAGAAATTCATCCAATGAAATAAATTGTACCTCTTTTTATTCTGTGAGTCTAATTTAATTAAAATTAATCTAATCTAAATTTAAAAAAATATTGTTTAAAACGAAATGCCATTTATAACAGTATCCTTTTAAATTAGCAAAAGGGGTATCCGTCATACTACAGGACTGAGCACAACATTATGTAGCTTTGCCTTAGGCTAAAGAAAATTACGAGAGATAAATCTGTCCTGTTTGTACTTTAAAGCAGAAGATGGAGGCTAGATTCCCAGGCAGGTGTTAGAGTTTAAGATTAAGAAGAGCCAGATGTTTATAGAAGCTACTTTAAATCTCAGGAGAATCTTTTTCATTTCTCTGGAGACTTCACAATCAGTCGTTCCAAATCCTGAGGCTACCTGCATTTCAAGCAAGGCATAGAAACCTTGCTCCAAAACTTCATATGTGAAGAGGAGCTGAAATTAAGGTTGTGTTTTCATCATCTTTAACCATGTTCACTCCCCATGTGTCTTTATCTCCCCTATCCCCAACTCAATAATCATTTGTTCCAGTCTTCATTCAGTGTTATCCAGCAATGAACAGAGGTTTGCTGGTAACTCACACCTATTAAGTCTGCCAGCTGACAAGACAAAAAGAAATACTGAGAATTGCATTTGATCTGCAGAATTAAGCAGGTGCTTCTTTTCGGAGCATGGAGATGTACCTGATCCCCTACTAATTCTTGCAGATCAGATATCTGTTAAAGTACAAGAGCAGAGGCCAATTCAGAAGCTGGCAACCTTCATGATCACAGATTACATATATGGTCTTTTGGTTCACAAAGTACCTTCCCCACCCCCCACAGATTGATAGTGCTAAAGCAATAACAACACCTACCTGTGTGTGAGGAGTGGAAGTCTGAAACTCCTTCATGGGCTAATTTCCATTCACGCTATTTCAGATTTTGATCTATGAAACAGCAATAATCCTCTCAATATTTGTACAAATATGTCTTTCTGTTAAAGCATTTAGATGAAAACGTATGAACGACGTTCAGGTGCTGTGGCACAATGGTGCTGTTGTATTACTTCACAGAGAGGTAGCCAATATTATTCAGCACGAACACCGTACATTGATCCCCATTTGCAAAGAAGATGAGATGGGAGAGGGATCATTGTCATATGAACAGGACAGTTGTCTCTTGGGCTGCACAACTGTGCTGTGACTGAGAGCAAAACAGAGTTGCCCTGGCTAAAATAGTGCTCCACCAACCTTTGAAAGAAGGGTTACTCTTTTTTGTCCAGTGTGGAATGCTCAAGAAGCACAGGTTATGTAAGAAAAGACACCGTATGCAATGCAAACAGTATAAACTAAGTCCAGTAGTAAATGCAGTTGATTGTTTAAATAGAACTATTGCAAATATACACACACGGAGTATTGTGTATTTCTAAAATATAAATCTTATCATTTTCTAAGGGGACATATTTAAAGAATCCTTGTGTTAGGTGAAGAGTGAACAACAAACAACTGACCTACAGCCCTTAAAGTTACTTTGTAAGATTTGTTTGACTTATGGATGTCAATGATGACAGCATTAAACAATAATTATGAAGTTTATGAAACATATACAATATTCCACTGCTAGAATAAGCTTCCTATTTTTTAAAGAAATAGGTTTCTAGACATTATGTTTAGCAAACTAAATTAAAAATAGTCAATGATAAAAAAGCAGAAAGAGTAAAAACAAGCAATACAAGTAAAAAGAAACATAATATGTTGGGAATTCTCATGATACTTCTATATTTCCAGTAATTTGGAGGCATCTTATTTAGGTTTTGTGCAACTTGAATGAGTATTTCCTCTCAGACACACTCACACACTACACGCACGCACGCACACACACACACACACACACACACACACACACACACGCTTGCAACCAAGAGAAGCGGGTCTTCAGAAGACCTTGCCTAATAGTTGAGTATGACTGACCCTGAAATTGATACATTGTATCCTGAATAAGGCTTCAAAATAGTGTTCAATTGCACTTGATCAGAGGAGCTTAATCGGCATTAAGGGGGGAAAAGACCAAAATAAAGGAAGATGTACAAGTGAGAGAATTCATCACTTTATTGGATTTCAAGACCCTGAGAGCCATGCATCTTAATTGGGGCCAGTTGGGATCATTTAATAATTGCTGTCAGAAGATCAGATTTAATTCTCTTTATAAAAATACCACAGTGGGATGGAGTTAAGCAAATTGTCATTCAAGGTTTCAAATGAACAAAGCTTTAATTAGGTTGATTAGCCTACTGCAAGAGAGAAAAACGAAATAGAAAATTGATGAATCTACTATGAGCCATATATAGCAGTATTATCTTTATTTGTATTGTACAAGTTATTTTTATTTTATTAATACATTTTAATACCATCCTTCAACAGCAATTTCCAAGATGGTTTATTTATTTATATATTTATTTTGTTTGCTTGCTTATTGCATTCTTAGAACCATTTCTTTTTGAAGTATTTATATACACATCTTTAAAATATTACAAACTTCTTGAAAAATTTACAGTACAATCCTACACCAGATATATGCCTATTGAGTACAAGTAATTCTGTATAAACTTGAAAACTTAGGCTACAGTTGTATATGGTGGTTTATTATTATTATTATTATTATTATTATTATTATTATTATTTATTTATATAGCACCATCAGTGTACATGGTGCTGTACAGAGTAAAACAGTAAATAGCAAGACCCTGCCGCATAGGCTTACAATCTAATAAGTTTAAATGGTTTAAGTAGTCAACCATTAGTTGAATAGTCAACTGTTGGTTATTTTGTTGTCTGCCGGGCAAAAACCACCCCACGGCTGACTATTTCCCCAAAATAACCAATGGAGAAAAACAATGCTCTGCAGAGTTGACTAGTCAGACCACCATTGGTTAGTGTGTTGTCTGTCGGGCTCTGTGGACTATTTTGCCCCATTGAGTTGACTATTTTGGTTTCCTACAGAGTCTTCCGACAAGAGTGACAAAGCAGCGGCTGCCACTCTATTCCAGCTGGCAGAACTTGCAATGGCTGATGGGATACCAGCGGGAGGACTGGGGTGGAGAGAGGGTGGGGATGTGTCAATCAAACACACAGTTGACTTATAGTCAACATGACGCTGGAGTTAATCCAGTCCACGGTTGATTATAATCATGCTGTGTGGGGAGTACCCCCTTGATAATCAACCCTGGAGTTGACTATTTACCCACAATTGACTACAGTGTTGTCCGAACACAGCCAGTGTCTCCTGCAAATGTTTTCTATGCAAATACCAATCAAATGAATGGACATTCATTTGAATTTACGCTGTACAGCACCATGTACATTGATGGTGCTATATAAATAATAATAATAATAATAATAATAATAATAATAATAATAATAACAACAACAACAACATTGTGCAAGGGCCTCATTAAAGTGGGCTCACATAGGAGGACCAAGGACCTTCTCATACTTATGTGCCCTGTATTCCACTGTATCTAACAAACAAAAACTATCAGCATATAATCATACATACAGTATGGTCTGAAGAAGTACATAAACAGTGCTCTTGGTCAGTCAGTCTAACCATTTTTTTCTCATGTGAGCAGCTATCCATAATAAGCACATCTAGGTGGCTTATAAGTGATCCATAGTAAATACTTGCACAGTTCCTCAGAAGGGTAATACTTATGAGACAAATAGAACAGAAAGGATCCTTATTGTACAGGTCACAAAAATGGGGCAGAAAAGTAATGTGCAGTGCTCTCTGCTTCCAATAGGAGTTACTTCTATGTAAGTGTGTGTTTACTATTGCAGCTCACATAGTTTAAAGTTTATCAGTGCATGGGCAGCCTGATCCACGCTCACACTGAGCAGAAATCCCATTTTCACACTAGCTCTTCTGCGCTTCTTTGAATTGTGCCATTCCAACCTTTTGCATATTTACTCAGTTGTGTCATTGATTTAGATGGCTTTAAAAGAAGGCTGGAGAAACTCATGGAGGATAAGGCTAACATTGGCTACTAGTCACGATGGCTACATGCTACTTCCAGAATCAGAGGCAGTATGCCTCCACATGCAAGTTATTGGGGAATAACAGCAGGCGAGAGCCATTGCCCTCATGTTCTGCTCTGAGGCTTCCCAAAGGTATCTGGTTGGCCACTGCAGGAAACAAAGTTGTTGGACTAGAAGAGCCTTTGGTCTGATCCATTATGGCTGTTCTTCTGGAGGTTCAATGGAATTTACTCTCTACCTACTAAGTAGGTTTAGCATTGCAGTCTTAATCCTACTGTCCTCTACCACTTTATTCTTTGTTTCTGCTCTTTGGGAACAGAGCAAAGGTGGAGGTGGAACCAGCATTTTGCCTGAGCCTGAAAGTCCTCCTAATGGAAGGAGTTCTACTTTTTAAAATTGCAGCTGGGTGTTAACTTCACACTATTCTCTTGGTATGGTTTCCATTCATTTTAATGCATGGTGTAAGAGCTTCAGTGCTTATACGTTGAAGCTGCTAGTGCAAGAACACTTTTCACCATTTTGTCACATATTACTGCTTTTAAGAGCCTTTTGTCAGGAATTGTGCCATATACCAATAGGTTATAAAGACCCATTTCTGAGAAAATGTAATGTGCATTGAAGGCCACAGAAAAGATTAGCTAATGTATCTCCAAATTGATTTTTTTTTCCGGCTTACTCTTTATGACAATAATAAAATGAAAAATATTGACAATAGTCTCTGAAGTGGAAAAAAAAATCTCTTTCTCACTGGAACAAAGATTATTAACCAAACCAGCATTTGGTAACTAAAAGCAACCCTTATTCCAAAACAAAAAACACCACCCCACCCTAGCATGACAGCAATATTTCATCTGTGTAAATGAAGTGTATTTGTAGTTTTGGGTCAAATTGGTACTGACTTGCCAGATAAGATACTGCCAAAGTATATATCTGTGCATCAGCAGTAATGTGCAATGGCCAAATATCCACATCTCCATGTATTGTAAATATCCACATCTCCATGTATTGCCTATCCAACCTTGAAGAGGGACTTGCACGCAGAAAGTCCTAGGTTCAATCTCCAGTATAAAAACAAAACAAAACAAATGGTAGAAAGTAATGCGAAAAAAATTATGCTGGAAAGCTGCTGCCAGCTAGAGATCATAGTACTAGGTTAGATAGACAGAAAGTCTGACCTGATGTAAGGCAGCTTTGTATGTTTCTCATACAACCTCTTCCACACACTTCTTCCACACTATGCTTTAAGGTGGATTCCTGCATTGAGCAGGGGGTTGTACTCGACAGCCCTTCCAACTCTTATTGCCTCTTTCCAAATGTAATCTGCTTCTTCCTGTGGCTTCCAGTACCGAATCTATTTATGTTACTTCCGTACATACTAGAAGAACATTATGGACAATACTGTGGATCAGGCATGGGGAACTTCCGGTACATGGGACAGATTTGACCTACGGGAATTCCCCATCCCCCTGCCAGGTTCTACCCCAGAACCTGTTCTCTCTTCCTAGGCAGGGAAAATCTGTTATCTTCTGTTCATCAGTAAGACCTGTCTCGTTCCAGAAATGAGCGCTAAACTGAACTTGTGCAAGCGGTGGGGGCTGCTTGTGCAACAGAATAGACAGGGTGTAAAAGGGCTGGCAGGGGTATAAGCAACCCATTGGATTCTGCCCCTAATTGCCATGCAGGTGGAAACTTTGGGAGGGGGAGTGTGTGTTATAATATGTGCTCTGTCCATGGGTACTATGAAAAAGTGTGTGTGTGTGTGTGTGTGTGTGTGATTGAGTGTGTGTGAGAGAGGGAGAGGGAATGAACATTTGTGCATGTCCTCTGTGTGTGTGTGTGTGTGTGTGTGTGTGTGTGTGTATGAATGGAATGTGCATGTATGAACAGGGTGTAGGCTATCATGTCAAGCTGACATGCCAGGAATGGTATGCCCCCCACCACCACTACTGACATGCTGTCCACGATGTGCTTGCCTGGGGATAATGCAACCCTTTGACCAAAAAAGGTTCCCCACATCTGCTGCCAGCAATGGCAAGTCAGGGGAGCAGCTGGTCTTCCTCATATTTTTATAGGGTAATACCACTGCATTTAACTTGAAAGCATTTCCATATCATAGAATAGTAGAGTTGGAAGGGACCTATATGACCATCAATTTAGTGGGAAAGTTCTTCTCTGTCATTAAAAAAATAAATATAAAAATGCTATATGATTTAAGAAGGAAAGCAAAATAATAACTAAAATAATAGAGACTTGTGGGGGGGGGAGTCTGCTTGTGATGTTTAGAGAGCAAATAAACCAACGTGGATTGTTAAATGGTCTCCTTTATTTTAGAGCCTTCAGTTACAATTGCTCCTGTATGCAGGGGCACAGCACTAGATGATGAGCCTGCTGTGACAGTTTAAAGAAGCTTTGGGCTTTGATTATAGTAGAATCAATCGTTGTTTTGCCAGGAATCTACGCTAGTGAGCATTTTTTGATCTTATTGATGAGTTGCACTGATTCAGTTATAAACTAATTTGTTAGGTTATAAATTAATAGAATTCAGTCTTTGGCAATGCAGCATGTAAGATACGACTGTGCTTTTAAATGAAATAGGTTTACTATGTAAGAAGTCTTATCTCTAGTAGCAAGAAGAATCTGTAGAACTGAGTCAATACGTAACATACAATAAATGCTTTATTGGTTTGTTTTATCACTTTGTGGCTATCATCACTATGTCCATCATTTAATATTTCTAGAGTGCTACTGGGTGCTATACATAGCTAAAATCAAGCAAGTTCCTGCCTACTTCAAGCTGACCAAAAGTTGTTTTCTTTAATGTAGTTTGTACTTGTAGCCTAGGTTACAGCTTCTGTATGACTTCAGCATTTGTGGTAAACTTCCTGTTGTAAAATGCTTGCTCCCTTGAGATGAATTTAGCAGGTTAAAATGAAATCCCTTGCATATCTTTTAATGTGGCCGTCTAGCCATAAGATCAAACACATAAATGTAGGTTATGTTAAATTTCTGCGTCGGACTGTTTGGGCCAGATGTTTGAAATCTTAAGATGAGTCAGATTTGTTTGTTGTATTGTGTGTTGTTGTTTTTTAAAAGAAGAAAATAATAATGGCTTTTTGCCCAAATTAAATTACTGCATATAGTAGAGCATGCTGTTTGTGTGTTGCTGATCTAGTGCAGCGGTAATGACATCTAGTGTATAACTGTATAATGGAAAAGTTGTTTTTAAAGGGCCAGATTCTGATTCTATCCTTGTGTGAGGAATACCAGGAGAAATGGATTTGACAATGCCTGCACTGTCCCATGCCAGCCTCTATTTCAAGGGTGGGCAATGTGTGCCCTGCAGGCAGCATGCATTCCCTGCTGCAAGCCTTGTCACTCCCCCACTGCTCCAGTCACCCCTCCCCCATATGCTACCGAATGGTTTTTAAAAAATCTTGAATCTTGAATTTTGACTCTCTTTTTACTCTTTTAATGCTCTATAGCTACAATGGAGCACACAAGGGTTGAAATTAGTTTACGAAGAAGCTAGTTTTGGCTTGTTTGGCACTCTATACTTGCTCTGGACACTTTAAAAAATAATAAATTTTGGTGCTGCGGAAGTAGGGAAGAAGTGTCCTCTATGTGAGGGAGTCCGGGGAAAAAATGGCCCCCAGATTCCCCGAAGTTGCCCACCCGTGTTCTATACGTTCAACCAATCATTGGACATGATTGGTTAAAAAGTAGTTGGTTAAAAAGTAGGTTAAAAAGTAGTTTTAGTTGCCTAAAAACTAGTTATTGTTGGCGTAGTGGCTAGGGCAATCTTCAACAACCTGTGTCCTTCATATGTTTTGGACTTCAGCTCCCCACCAGCATAGTCAGGAATGCTGGGAGCTGTAGTCCAAAACATGTGGAGAATGCCAGGTTGGGGAAGACTGAGCTAGAGGGTAGGGCTTGGATGTACACATTCCTGGTTCAGATTCCTAGTCAGCTCTGAAGCTCTTTGGACAAGTCACTCTCACCCTAATTCATCTCACAAAGATTTTTATTTATTTAATTTTAGGCTAAGGCTGCAATGCTGTACAAGCTTTGTTGAGAGTATGTCCCACTTTAAATTAATAGGATTTATTCCTGAATAAACATGAATAGTATCAAGCTGCACAATTAACTTCATGGAAGAAGAACAGACTGGATATGTAACAATGTGTAAATTAACTGCCAAATAAAGCCAAATACTGGAATAAAGTCAGACAGCACCCTTATTTCAGGCACTCTGCCTCACAGCTACAGTATTTACACGTTGAGCTGGACACTACTTGCTCTAAGGCATGACTACTTAAGGCAAAACGTCAGTGAACACTTTCTCCGAGTAATAATAACTAGGGGTTGCCCATGTTTTTGTTTTCATATTTCTGTTCTCTTTTGTGAGGCATAGGAAGAAGGACCCCCTATTCGTCTTTAAAAGTTTAACAGATTTATTTTTTAAAACAACAACAACTCGTCCCATGCTTAAGCTTGAGGGATATTTTAAAACGTTACACCAGCCGCAGATACATGCAGCCAGGGCAGAACAGAAAAATCTTTATGGCACACTTGTTGCTTTTTGTAATGAAAGCTTACATCACTGACACGTATTCAATACATTTCTCCCCTCTGGCCGCTGCCTTGTTTGTAAATCAAATATTTAGAATCCTCCATTTTGATGCTTCTGGTTGCCCCTTGGGTGACTTGTTCAAAGGGCCCTCTGTCTGGGGTGTTGCAGCAGAGCAGATTCAGAAAGTTCTGTTCGGAGAAGGAAGTGAAGAGTTTTGGTTCCCATTTTGCACTTCTGGAACAGTTTAAGGAAGGAAGCACCTTTACACCTTTTATTGTTCGTGGTTGCTGACATCATCTCCTTCCCTGACCACTCAGTGCGTGTTTCCTGCCATTCTGTCAAGATTCTTCTGTGTTACTGAGTTGGAGAGAGAGAATGTGTGAGAGAGAGAGCGAACAGAGAACGGGCGACTGCCCTGCTATATCTGCCCACTGGAACTCAAATCACTCTTTCCTCAACTATCTGTGCCTTTGCCAAATCATAAAGCGAACAGAAGCCCGCCAAAACGAAGTTCCTCTTTTTAGCAAACAGTCTGATTTTTTTAAGTGTTTGGGTTTCCAGAAGCGGAAAAATGCTGAAGACTGTAATTCTGAAGAATGTAACATCGACATTTTAAAAATGATGCATTTGTTTACATGTAGCTCTGTCATTATCTTGGAAGGGTTCTTTAATGTGGACTCGACTGTGACAGGGCTTCTGGAATAATTTAAACTTAATTAACTTAGTTTTGTCTAGGCCACATTTTTCAGGGCATCTTGGAGTTTATTTTGTTTTTTTGCAGTTTGTCTAACAAATTTAATGTACATACCTAAAGATAAATTGAAGCATTTACCACTGCAAGGAATCCTTGAAATGTTCCAGAGACAGGTGGAAGGGAACTGTGGATCTCCTTCATTCTTTGCATTCTGATTGGCACAGATCTTTAAAAATGTTTGTATGCTTTGGTATATGCCTTTGAGTCATGCCTTGTATGTATAAAATAATATATATTCTCCATTCATGCATACATATGGGTATATAGATGCAAAAGTAGTTGCGGAGAAGTACATATGTTGTCTTTCCTGGGGGCGTTTACTGGCATTAGAAAAAATAATGCAAGATAAGGAAGAAAACCATGAAGAAGTCACAATAATAAGGATTTGTTATTAAGCTGAAGAAAATCCTATAAACCTATTTTTAATCATACCACTACTCCTAGTCTTTCAAACTACAGTATCTCCGTGCCATGGTGTGGGTGGGAGTATTTACATACACATGCGTAACATGTGTGTATATCTGCATTAGTGTGCATGTATATGGGTAAGAACAGTTAGCATACTGTTTCTTGTTCCTCAGCCTTCCTATGTTTAAGAAACAACAACATAACGAATGGGATCAATGCTTCCTTTTAAAACCGTGTGGGTTTCTTTCCCCACTCCATCGCGCAACTTGTCAACAGATTGTTGCTGCAAATGGGAACAATGGTTCAAATTCATCTCTTAAGTTACAATGATGTAAATTTGGAGTTAACTCAATGTACCCGGTGGGCTTACCCTAGATTTATGTCTGCAGAGTCCAAGAAGTGTTTGTGAGACTATTTTAAGAATATTTTATGTAGCTGCTGAATACTTAACGTTCCTGACACTGGGCTGTTTATAATCTTTTTTCCCCCCGTTTTCTGAAAGCTCAGTATGAAATGTGGAACTGATAGCTGTGTGGGAGGGACTCACCATGCTGCTGCTTCACCAGGGGCTCTGCATGCATGTCCTAACAGACAAGAGTGTCAGCGTTCAGTGATACCCCCCCCTCCCCGGTCCACTTTTCTCATTCAGCTTCAAAATCTTGATCTGTAAAGCAGCTCTCATCCTGGCTAACCCTGTCACCACTTCTCTAATCTGTCCACTCTGACCTTCCACCCTCAACAGAGCAAGAGCTTAGGCAGGCGTAGGGGCTGTAAGCCGATAGTGCCTCTGGCTCCACGTGAATGAAAGGAAGGGAAATTGTTCCATATGCATTTGCTGTGGATTAGTCTATTGGCTTACTGTTGTGGAGAAAGCCTGTTAGACTCCTTCGGGTCCTGCACGTACATGGGAATTACCTGGCTTTTTATATCAGAGGTAAGCCTGACTATTGGGGGCGGAGGGCGGGGAAGGGGAGCTCCCGAGAAAAAAGTCCCCTCCAAAGAAGTTGGGAAAGATTCAAAAATGAATATGTTATCCGAGTCACCAGCAAATATCAGAGATGTGTATAGATGGTATGAAATATATATTGTAAAGCACTTGCTTTAAATTTCGTGTTTGCACTCATTCTGTATTTCAGGAGTAATCAGGTGGGGTTGTGTCAACTGACTAAAAGACAATTGTTTTAAATGGGTAAAAACTCTAGAAATGCATAATTAATGGTGTGAGTTGGTACTAATGATTGAGCAAATAGCAAATAATCTGCTTGGTTTATACTGTAAAATAATAATGGCAACACTGAATTTGTTAAGACAGAAATCTAATTTAGAGTACAATCTTAGACATGTCTACTCAGTTGTAAGCTCCCAGGTATGTGTGTATAGGATTCCAGTCCAGGGCTTCTGTTTAGTGTTACATAATGTTGGGGCAGAATTTATCAGGTTGGCTACAAGAGAACTGATTTACAATTAACAAGGACAGCTTTGGTTGCATTATCAAATTTCTACATTATGTTGAATTAAGGAATAATTTTATTATAACAGAATGGTATGAAAATAGGCTTCAATCCTATACCTGGGATTGAACCTATTACCCATTGAACTCAGGGGAGCTTGCTTTTGTATTGACATGGGTAGGATTGCACTGTCATAAATATGAATGAAATTTCTAAAAGAATCTGGTTTTCTTATGTGGTTTACAGTCTTTCCATGTGTTGTCATTTAGGATTAACCAATGAAACACGGAGATGCTTGCCTTTATATTTTTACATATAGCTGGCATGCACCTTTCATTTGTGACTTTTTGTATACATTTTTCACCTTTTGATTCATTTTTTATGTATTGCAGCAGTTTGGAATTAATCCTGTGGTTTATGGTGTTTTTGTAGGAGAATATTAGAAACACACTGTCATGTGTTTACAACCTTTCTTTTGCAATTATGACTTTTTACGATGTGATTAGCTTTTTGCAATATACGTTAGACTGATGCATGGACTATATTATCAACTGCTCTAATTATTCCTCTTAATGTAGATGGGAATATCTACACAAATATATATGATGGAAGTAAAGGTATTTTTCTCTTGAAGTATTTAATCTGCAAAAGTTCTGCTTTCTTTTAAAAATGCAAAATAAGGTTAAAGAACTTTGGTTTCGGCTGACATTTCTCATATATCAAATAATACTTTAATAATGGCCTAGCCTATTTGCATAATAAGAAACATTATCACCTCTTCTGTTTTCCTTCAGAAGTGAATTAGCTTGATTACTTAGCTTGCACAGGTAGGGAAAGGTTCATTAACTCCCTGATTTAGGTAATTTTTCATATTTCCAAGGAAGTATTACAGAATAGAAAGATGTGCATGTAAGAGAAATATGAAAGCATGGTCTTCAGTTGTTTTAGCGATGTCTTAAAAAGTTTCTTCAATTCACTTATTACATTTCTATTGCACTCAGTTGCCAAAGCTCTCTGGACAGTTTACAAAGACTGAAACCATAAAAATTCAATATAATATAATATAAGTGACTATTCACATACAAATATATAACACAGATTTATTAACAGTAAACCTAAGCTTCTTATATGGATGTATGTTCTGCACTGAAATGAACATGTTATCTGAATAACTATCTTTAGGATTGAAATGCCCTCGCTCCAAATCAACCCCCAACAACCCATTTTAGAATAATTGCTAATAATGCCTAACCATTCCTGACCCTGTTTCTATTGTAGCTGTTTATTTAGCAGTTCTGCACACTAAATTATACTTAGGCCAATTGGTAAGATATCATGACTAACATTGCACTCTCAAGGTTTTGTCTGAATAACTCTTAACTATTTATTTCTTTTGTGTATTTAGCAGGAACAGATGCAGAAGTCTGTGAATTGAATCGTGTAAGTGCTGAAGAAGGAGTCTTGGTTTGAGGAAACAGGAAAGAGGAAGGAAAGAGAAGAAGAAAATACATAAGTGTAGGAACGAACGAGAGAAGGAAAACGGGGACTATGGGGAGAAAAAAGATTCAGATCACGAGGATTATGGATGAACGTAACAGGCAGGTAGGTTGAAAAATAGTCCTCGTGACATTTAAGAGTCAAATCATTGCCTAAATCATTATTGTATAGAGTAATACCCCACGTTGTTTCTCATGCACATTGCTGCATGTTTTGTAAATATTTTCTACTAAAAATAAAATTCCACTGAATTCAGTAGGGCTTGTTCTCACTGAGTATTTTTGTTGTTATTGCAAAAGTGGGGTTCTATGATGTCTGTCACTGTATCTTTATAGGGATTGTCTCAGTAACCCTCATAAAACCCACACAGTTCACACTTGAAATGTTTTGTAGGACAGGCTCCTTTGAATCACTTGTAAGTAACATAAATTCTGAAACTAGTTTTGCTCAGATTAGGGCCATGGCCAAAGGCGGAATTAATATTTTATAATCCAAAATTTCTAAAGGTAGTATGTTGTGGACTTTACCAAGCAAGTTACTTTATTTTTGTTTGTATTCCCTCAATCAAAATATTGTCATGGACTAGCATTTTTCATAATAAAATGTTTGTTTAGAATACCAGGTGCTCCTGAAATACTAGCAATAAATCTGACACCTATACAGTAACCATAAACTGAAATTACTTTGTCAGACCTTATAAAAAGTTTCAATTATTGTTGTTTTAAATTCATATCTACCTTGTAGTAAAATACGTTTCCTTGGGTATTGAAAGATTAAAACACACATGCATGGACCCAAGAAAAGCAAGATAAAAACCAAACAAGTAATAATAGCACAATTCTTTGCCTATTCAAGAAGTGGTTTCTGCGTTTAAGCTATAATTATTTTTAGCACAATGAAACCTTTCCAGAATTGGAAGACAGATCATAATAATGTTAAACTATTACATTTTATTCAGTTTTATTGGTAGTGCAGTTCTGTCCTGCACAGTTAATGTTTTACCTTTAGGAGTCCAGAGACAGGGGCAAAGGTGTTGCTTGCTACTTTAGCAACAGGCAGGTAACTGCATGCATTATTCCCAGGTAGCACATGGGATGCATATTCCCATTTTCATAACAAGACTGATGGGAAGGCCTACCCACATCTACTCTGTCCAGTGCTGTCCATGTTCCTATGCACATCGTAATGTGCATTCAGTCTGCACCAGTTTTGTGTTGGGTATGTTCAGTTTTCAGTCCACTATTGGAAGCCAACCTTGCATGCCCCCTGTGCTGGTTACAGGAATCCATTTGGAGGTTTCTTGAATTTCACCCTGCCTGTTGTATTCTTGGATTTCAATACAACAAGGCTACCTGAAGTTAGAAGCTGGCTTCTGTGCATGGATTCCTTTTGCTGATCAGATGTATGCCTCTTATACAAATAACCCAATGCAGAAATAATTTATTGTTCTAATATTCAAGTGAGTCATGTATGAAATTTTGGAACACGGCTCTAAAAGCATAACTTGGCTCTTTGTGGCAGAAAATCAAGTTTCAAATAAAGCAAGCAATGATAATATTTATGATAGATACATTCTGAGTTTTCCCTTTAGATTACTTATTGCTCTGGGCCAAGTTAGAAAGCAATAATTCTGTCAATATCAGAGCACCATATTTACTTTAATTGTATATGGCTTGGAATTCAAATTAAAAATGAAATAGTGAGGAGCATTAAGCTTGTGGACACTGATAGTTTTTGTCATAAGCATGCTTCCAGTTTGATTAAAAGTATGCCTAAATTAATTTAATGGTGGCAGGCCGGGGCGGGGGGAGGTATTAATATTTCCTTTGATTTAAAAAGCATATTGTAATTTTAATATTCCATTATTACTCTAGGTACTTCTGTTTTCTGTATCTTTCAGTTTTAAATAATGAAAAATAGATATTGGAAAACATCTAGATATCCAAAAGATGGGCATTAGTTTTAAAAGTTAATTTATTCAAGTGTTGTTTAATCAAGAAATTGCAACGTCTTATTTACCAGAACATAATCATCAATGGATATGATCCAGCTAAAGTTAAGCACATTTCAGTATCACTGATTTCAATGGAAAAGATTTAAATCACTCTTCTTGAAATCATTGGAATGTAAAAGAGCTTAATGCCTGCTGGATCATGCCCTATCATACCATCACAAAAGAGAAAAATAGCTATTTTTTCTGGCATTCTTTTTGTACTTCGTTACAGTCATGTGGCTCATCTAAAATGCTGCTACTGTCTTATTCTTTATTTCTATTAGAATTTCTGCTTTGTGTCTTTATGGCCTAGTTAGTGGCTGAATACTTGTTGGCTGAACTGGGATTCCCAAAGAGGTTTATTGCACAGGATATTCATATTGTGCTGCGTAAGATGTCTGAGCTTTCAAATCTACTTTACAAACCTAGATCTATTTTTTTCCACATCCTGTTAGGTGATTCCACTTATGCCGTTATGGTTCTTATGCATGTATATAGTAAAGTTAAATGTCATTTATATTCATTGAAGTATAATGGGATGGGTAGAACTACATGAACTGGATGTTCCCACTGGAGATGCAATTTTCACTAATTTTCCCTTTACCATGCAGACCTCTATGCTTCTGAAAATCTGCTCTGGAGGGTTCATAGACCCTTCAGGATAGTGTGTAAGATAGAACTGGGGGGGGGGGGCTTCAGAGAAAGGAAGAATCAGTAAAAATCACCACAATATCCCTTTCTCCAGCAAGGAGCCTCTGCTAGATTGTTTCCCCTCCAATGGAAAGAGCCCTTCAGATTGTAGATCTCACAAATTGTTGCTTTACTATGCAAAAACAGAAGGATGTATTCAATTCTAGATGTAACATAGATTTGTAAACCTGTGTTAAGTGTATAGGAATTCATCTAGACAAATTTGTCACACTTCGTTCTGTTTTAAATCAAAGTGCTTAAGTTAGTCATGACTAATTTGATTTGAACTGGAAGTATGACTAAGTCCCTCTGAATCTACTCCATAGTCAGATGGTACCATTTTGTAGACCTGTAGACTGTATTAATAGTTAAAGGTTGTGATGTAAACTGTAAGTTGATCAAATCTCACTGTTTAAGTACCATAAGGAAAAGTCTAACTTTCCATATAGAGGCAAGAGTGCTACAAAATAAATAAATAAATAAATAAATGATATGGATTTATATCCTCCTCTTCTGAGCTTCCACCACCTAGTGTAAGAAGAATACAGTTTATGATTCATTTGAAGTCAAGTACTTTTAAGTCCCATTCATGTCCGTGGGAAACTTCAGAATGGTTTAAGACTGTTCTTTAAAATCAGTGGGGCTTAAACATACTTCACTTGGTGGATAACTGAACCTGCCTGCAATGATTTCCGCAGAAAAAGTTTAGGATTTCCCCCCCTTTCCTGCAAAAGGATATTGTTCTTTCCTTATGAACTATGTCTGTGTCCGCAAAATGATCATATCTTTTGTTCTTTCAAGATGGAGATACAAATCTTCCTTTCCTTTCACTATTTCTGCTTTAGTCTAGTTTAGCAAAAGTGCATAAATTCACAAGCCCATACCCTACAATTCATGAACCCATTTTACAAAATTAAAAATTAAAATATGAGAATAATTTTACCTTTCTTGAGTATTTAACGTCATGTGTAGTCAGTCTTTTCTCCCTCTAACTTAAAAACTTTAGAATTCTTTGACTAGTTTTTAAATAGAAGCTGAGATCCTCAAGACTTTAGATGTATTTAAAGAACCCTAAAATCATGTGCTTTCTGAAAGTTTTTTAGTAATCCTAAAAATATCATATGCAGTTTTCAGAGCTCACCGAAGTCGTTTTTAAATTATAAAAATTACAGGGATATATAAATCCTTGCTTTCAAACATCTGTGCCTTAATACAAAACTTGCTACAGTTCTTAGGTCATTGTGGCAGGAGATGTAGTATCCCTGGTAAGGAATGGGAGATGCAAGGACAAATGAGACATTCCCAAGTCCATGCTCCCCTAGATACAGTAATGCAGAGTCTAGGGAACTCTTGCAGCGGAGAATTGGCAGGCAGGAGAAGGTTCCTCTGCCAGTTGATTCTCCCCTACAAATGCTTTCCTTTCAGTTTTTCTTATTACTTGTTTTTATTTATACAAAAATGTGTATCCCGCTTTTTGTCAACCAGAAAAAGCCATTCAAAGTAGCTGACGCAATACAAAATAAACAGAATCAACAATAATCCATCATTAAACATCTAAATAAACATCAAATACAGTCAATACCAAAAGCCACATTAAAAGGATCCAGAGTGCAGTGCTAACGTAAATTAATAAATTAAACAACATAATCAAAGGATTGCATAACCTCGCTATGTTAAGAAGGAAAACAGAGAAAAGTGACTCTACCAATTCGGTATTGGGGTCAAATGTATCCCGTGAAAGCCATACAAATGAAATATCTGGTGGAACATTAAGCATGATTCTATTTGCAGATTTTTGTTGAAGCCCTTCCTTCTTCCAGTAAAATAAATGTGTTGGGGTACAGTCCTATGCATGTTTTGACAGCAAAAAAGGTCCTGAAACGCCCAGCATTCCCTATCTAGCAATGCTAGCTGCGTTATACTGGAAATTGTAGGCCTTTTTGTGGTCTAAACATACATAGGATTGCACCCTTCATCAGGGTCAGTAATATTCCAGAATGTAAAGTACAAAAAATTACACAAACAGTGTGTGGGGTCTAACTGAACTCCATGTAATTATAACTATTGTGCAAGTAGAACAGTGTAATAATTAGTTGTGAATTACAGGTAACAACAACAAATCTCACAGATCTGCAACATACTTACCTGAGCAGCCTATGCACAGTCACCACATTTCACAACTGCTGCATCAGTAGAACACAAAACAGTTACACGAAGCACATTGTTGCTGTGATTTTCCGTCAATACATCAACCACAGAGATGGTATCTTCCCTTTTTCTTGATGTCTTTAACGGCATGCCCTGCCAGTTTTGAAGCTGCCTGCTTTGATGTCCCAGGCAACCTGGCTGCATGTCTAGTCCAACCCAGGATTTGATCAACAATATTGCAGACTAAAATCTTTGGGGATGTTCAGCTTCCAAATAATACAGTAATTAAATAGGCAATGGCCAGTCTATTTGAAAAAATGCCATCAGCCACTGTTTGTTTTTATATTTACTGTAAGCTCCTTAGAGAATTTTCCGTTATGGGGCAGCATACAAATGGTCACTTATATGCAATTTAGAAATGTATGTGGAGACAATCTGGTCACAGATGCCTTCATCACCTTTAGTCATTATAATAACAAATGCTCTCTGGCTTGGAGGAATTTCTGTGGTGGTGTTGTTTTCAATGTGCCAAACAGAGTCCGGTTTTTCTTAGCGAATTCCCTGTCTAGTGGCACACGGGTGAAAAAATTATCAGTTGTAAATATAGTGTTGCTTTATCAACCTCTATGTGGCCTAGATTTTATTTATTATTTATTTTATTTACTACATTTATATCCCACCTTTTTTCCTTCAAAGAACCCAAAGAATCCTCCTCCTCTCCATTTTATCCTCACAACAACAACCCTGTGAGGTAGGCTGGGCTGAGAGTCTGTGACTGGTCCAAAGTCACCCAGTGGGTTTCCATGGCTGAATGGGGACTAGAACCCAACTTCCAGTCCAACACTGTAACCACTACACCACACTAGATTTTCTGCTGCTAGAGCACTCATATAAGTTAGCATCATACATATGTTTTAAAATTGCAACAGAATTTTATGGGATACTTTGTGGGCTTGGATGGTATAATCTGCTTACTGGGCATCTTCAGTTGAATGGCACTAATTGCTCTTCACTTGTTACATTCCAGGATGCGCTGTGATAGACTCTCGTAGTTGGGGCAAAAATGACCCCCAAAAGCCAGATAGCTATGTTGTTGTTGTTGTTGTTGTTGTTTAAAAAAAACCTTTTGCTGGGTCACAAAAATGCTTTAAAAATCAGGTTTATAAAGAGATTTTGTAAACTTGTGGGATAGTATTGACTCCTAATACCGTTTGTGGTGATGTTAAGAAAAGTGACCAATTGGTATTATGAAAAGAGGCAAAATATAGTTTTTTCACCCTCTATGCTCCTTTCCCATAAGAAACAGATTCTGGGCTAAGCACCTGCAGACATGACAAGACACTAATAAATTGCAATGTCATTTGGTGGTTTTCTTTGATCCCTTAGCACCTCATCTGGGTAGTTTGTTGTTGTCTCAATCACTCCAATGGGGCTACAATTGACCCCCCCAGAGCCCTAGGAGTAAAAGCATTGATTTTCTGTTTAATAAGAAGTGCTGAAACAACACACCTTTATTATGGTTGTTGATTACCTGAACATTGAGTTGTGGAAGACTGACACAAAAGATTTAGGATGTGCTGTTGGGGTGTGGTCGACCACACTGGCCAATAGCGGGATAAAAAGAAAAATTGTCAAATCTTGGCAGAACAGAAGAAAAAGAGGATGACTATCTAACCCCTTTGGAAATGAAGCTCTATGGATGGGACACTGCCATATAAAAAGCCTTCTTGCATGTTGCCACCAACTGTGCCTCAGAAGGCAATGGAATGTTCAAGTCCCCAAGCCAGACTCTTAACCCAGAAGTGTGGCTGGGGGAAAACAACCGAGGAGGCAGCATTTGCAGGTGAGAAGTGGCAGGCAAGGAAGAGATTAAGCAATCTTCTTGCCTGTCAATCATTCCTGAAAGCCTCCCCGCCTCCCCTGGACATACAAACAATGCTGAATTTCCATTAACTTGGAATACAGTGATGCAGTTCACATGATCACTTAAACAAGGAATGGTGACTTGTTTAAGATGTGGCACATGCCGGCATATGCTGACTGCTTTTGGCCTAATTACCTATACAGGGGCAGCTTGTCATGTCATCTGAACCTAAGTGGCATGGCTTGTTTGAGGGGAAAACAACCCTCAAATAACTCGTATAGTGAACCCCTGGGTTGGGATCCTGCTTTTACTGAAATCATTTCCTGTTCCACCCTCCTATCCTTGAAAGAAATGAAGATTTAGTATTCTTCTTCTGGCTTTGTTAGTTTGCCATACAGTTTCAAGAATAAGATTGTTCTATCCTCTGTGGCCTGCAAGATTGTCATATTTGAACCCAGACTAAATTAGTCACGCTTTAGTCCTATTGTAATGTAGTTGTGACTAACTTGTCCCATTGATTTTTGTAGGACTAATTAAGCAATCCTTTCTTCCCAGTGTGTGTGGGTGGGTGGGCGGAGACGTTGTGTTGAAATACCAGACAGGGAGGTCTTCAGCTGGAAATGTCCTCTTCATTGGGGTGGAAAGCTCCGTTGCTGTTGGCAGTGATCCAACGGCAGTGTGGTTAGAAATGAGCCATGCTGGGGGACACAGTGGATGCACAGGATCCTCTCTCTCCTCATTCCCATGAACCCACCCACAAGTTCTAAAGGTACACAACCTCTGGAGCTGATATAGTTAATTCCCTCCCAGTAGCTGCAGAGGGAAGTGGCGCTGGGGAGAAAAACAAAGGGAAAAACTGGCTTTCTATTGCTTCCCAGGTCAATCAGCAGTACACTTAACGTGGTGGTGGTTCTGCTGTGAATACCCCTCACCCCGGCCAAGTAGATACAATTGGTCTGCCAGCCTTGACTAACTTAGTTTGGATCCAGCCCATATGTTTTATTAATACAGAATGGAAGTATCCATTGTTCCTTTCACTATAATTCTGTTTCAGTCTAATAAAGCAGAAGACTGAAATCATAAACCAGTACCAGCAACTCATGAAACTGGTTTAATGTCAGAAAATTAAAACATAAATATCTCAATCAGACCAGTACTGTAGCAAGTCTAGTGAGTTAGTATCCAAATCAATACTTATTTAGTAGATATTGTTTAGAAGATTTGCCATATTGTCTATTCCTACGAAACACCAAGGAGTCCCAGGGCGCCTTAAAGACTAACCAATTTATTATAGCAATGGTTTGTTGATGCTGAACTGAAACACTGACCTGGGCCAGATCTATACCAAGCAGGATATAGCACTATGAAAGCAGTATGAAAGCGGAATATGGTATGTGTCAATGGGTCCCAACAGTTGTCAATGCACTTCAGTACTGCTATAAAGCAGTAGTGTGGCTCCTGCCCCTTATATACTGCTTTCTTAGCATTTTCATAGCGAAATATCCTGCTTGGAATAGAACTGACCCCAGAAACAAAGCACTGAAACTTTATTATAAGGCTGAATAATACACACTAAACAGTTTAAATCTTTTAATTGGCTGAAAAGATGGCTCCCAATTAAACAGATGTCCATCCCTACCCCATCCACGGTTATTTTTAATACAGTAACCTAGAACACCTGTGGATAGTAGCTGCCACCTTGGTATAGGTCTTTTCTCCTAGACAAGAAAGAATTCTATTTTGAACCTGATGTAACGCATATGAACATCATCTAAAGATAAAGAAGTGTTGTCTACTGCACTGCTTGTTCATAAACAAACATATCAAGATTTGATATGAACTGGACTTCACTGACAGATTTGACACCCTTCCTTCTGCCTTTAATCATGAACTTGATCTGCTAAGTCAAACGGAAATAATCTCATATGTGATGTGTCATGCAACTAAGGGTTGGGTGTGCTTGGATCAGTCCTCATGTGTGGAGTTCTTAATCACTTGTGATTTAAATTTTATGGATTGATATCTGATGTCTTTGCTTCCCATTTATCTTCATTTTTAAAATCTTGCCTTGCAAAAGCATCACATGTGCATTCACACACATACACCCACACTGGACTCATCATCTTCACTGCCCATTTCATGCATCAGATGATGTAGGCTCTTTCCTATACAAATGCATGCCACAATACATTTGTTAATCTTTCATGTGCTACCGGACACTTTGTTTCTGTTTAATTTAGCAGAATATATTGCACATTTTTCTTTTTTTAAAAAATCACAATTTCCCCCTTTCATACTTCAGAAATGTGTTCCTCACTAACTAATATGGTTTAATAGCAGTCTTGAGAATATAGCAATTATTTTCTGCCTAAAATTGAGGTTTAAGAAGCAAAAATCTCAATAGTATTGTGCACTTCACACTGCAATAATTAAAAATATTACCTAATGTCAATTGATTCTTCAGTCTTTGTCTCTGCTAGTAGTTGAATAGAGGCCTTTTCTTCCTGATTACTGTGAATGGAATTTCTTAATTTACAGAACAACACCTAATTCTTTCTTGAAGTAGGGCTCCAATATTTTCACCTAAAGCTTAAACACATGTTTTTACAATAGTCCAATTAATTTCAATGGAAGTTATAGATAATTTATGCTCACAACTGAAGTCATGTTTGGAAAATAGTTAGATTGTTTCTGTTTATACTTGTCTCCAAGTGAAAGCCAGTTTGCACATAACAATAAGCCAGAACAAACCCTGGTTTAAGACTGGCTTGTTAGGAGAGGAACAAGCCGGAATTCCCTGTTCGGATATCATGCTAAACTCTCAGACCATGGTTTGTTTAGTCACTGCAAGTGGCAGGAAGAGACAAGCAGGAGTGACTGAGCAGCTTGCTTGTTCACAATAAACCAGAATTCTAAAAAATGCTGGCTCCTCATTCCATGCAAACCAGACCATTACGGTGTTCTGTTGAAAAAGATTTTGAAGGCACATGCTAAACTGCCTGTGCATTTTAGGGATCTCAGGCTTAAGCTAGGGGTGTTTGTACTGCTAAACTATATTGGAGCATAATTTAAAATGAACTAGTGTCAGATTATTTATTTATTTATTTATTTATTTATTTATTTATTACATTTTACACATTACATTCTATGTGATTAAGATCACATAGCTTTTAATTTTCACCATGAACAAGCAGACAAAGTGAAAAGTAGACCACATCAGTGAGTTATCAAAAACTAGAGCAAATGTAGTCAAAAGAGTGATCATTTCTGTCTTCTAAGGATTCGTTTGGAAGGCCCCGGGGGAGTAAGAACTGGAGGTGGGAAGCAAAACTAAAGTCATTGTGTGGAGGAAGAAGTTGCACTCTTCCTGTTTTGACAGGAAATGGAGACAAATGTGCTTCCTGACCATTTGCTCAGTAGGGAATGAAATATTCTCTGACCTTTACCTCATGAACATTTTAGCTTTGTTTTAACTAGTAAACATGTTTTCAACCCAAACATGTATTTGTATTTGCCAAAGTGGGTTAGCATTATACAGCTACAAAGTCAGCTGTACTGTTCATTACTGTGCATCATACCCACATGATTTGTAGTACATGTGCAGCATTAGGCAGGATATATTTTATTGAAAATATAATGTTTTCCTTTGAACTTCATATTATATAATTCTCTAAAAACTTCAGCCATGCTTCCTCTTAAATCTAGCGTAGGGCTCAAAATTCAGTCTAGCATCCCTATTTGCCACCTATGTATTCAAGCATCTAAAATTATACCAGTTACTAGCATGTGCTAGCATGCTGAAAGTCCCAATGCAAAGATACGAAATGAAACAACATGATAAGTCAGTGGTACAGTTGTTATGCAGTGCAATGAAGAGATTCTGGTCAGATTAATGCTCATCTATCCAATATGCAGAGAAAGAGAATCCTTTTAGAATATTTGAGAACAAGAGATACTAAGACATGTTTCACCTTATAATTTCTGAATTTTTAGAAGCATATTAATTAACATATCTTTAAGCTGTCCGTCTTCCTGTTATTCTTGAAGGCAAGTATCATAGAGGATATGAGCAGTCCTGTATTTGACCACTTAGAACTTCGCTTGGCACCTACATTATATGCCTTTAGACACCAGGTGAAGACCTTTTTATTCTCCCAGCATTTTAACAGTCTATAAATAAATTTTAACTTGGTGTTTTAAATTTTTAATTTTGCATTGCTGCTGTTTTTATCTGGTTGAGCTTTTATATTGTATTTTATATTATGGTTGTATACTGTTGTTTTATACTTTGAATGTTTTAATTTTTGTGAACCGCCCAGAGAGATCCGGCTATTGGGCAGTATAGAAATGTAATAAATAAATAAATAAATGTACAATTTAAAAAAATGCGGTTTGAACAGTTTGGTTAATGATCTTCTCCATTATTAGTCTGCTACTATTCTAATGGAAAGAGGAGAGAGAGAAGAATGAAGGCTTTTTTTAACTTAACCATGATGTTCTCGGAAACTTCCCTTTATTAAATACTGTTTAATTCACAATTTACTTAAACTGGCTTTTTAGGTTTAAGCCCAATCCATTCATTGAGGTTAGTGATACTAGATCAGTAGACATCTTAATACTTCAACATCATCATTTTATTGTTATTTATTACATTTATTTCCTGCCCCATAGCTGAACCTCTCTAGGTGGTTTACAAAGATTAAAACTGACTGGTCGATGGTCCTGGCTGGCTGAGGATATGCCATATTTTGCAGCCAAAACTTTAGTGCATTTTTCTTGCAGCTCTATTTCAGCAAGTTGGGGATCAGCATTCTTGTGTCAAGGACAATGGTTCTCTTTGCTGTCTCTCTCAGTGCTGTCTTGTCCATGTGAATTATGCTGAAGGATTATAAGAAGATCGCAGCAGGCTGATGAAGTGTCACTGGCTGCTCTTTTTAAAGGTCCTTTCATTTAATGGGTCCTACCCCGTTGTTACACAAAGGAGGATTTGTCAGTGGAGAATCCTTCAATGATGCTTCAGCCTATCACTGCTGCTGAATGTAATCATAAAGTTGGATGCAAGAGAGCCTTTGTTAAAACATGGTTTGAAAACATGGACACACACATCGAGGTGCAGGCTTGGAGATTTTGTATACTACAAGAAAGATGTGTACATCTTTATGTAAAAGCTAGTTGTAATTAAGTGCTTTTATTTTCTAGCAAAGACAGGCAGAAATTCAGTGGCCTGAAGTAAATAAACTTTCTGGATTAAAAAAAAAAAAGGAAATACATAAGGAATGGAAAAGCATTTGTTGGATAATACTTTCTTTCAGATAAAAGCAATCAGTTGGATTCAGAATAACTTAGTCACACTAAAGTCTCACTGAAATCAATGTAAAAAGTTAATAATAAGGCTCATCTGGCACTTACATTGTTATGTTTTCGGCACCATGCGAAGACCTTTGTGTTCTCCCAGGCATTCTACATTTTTTAAAAACAAAACAAAAACAAATTATGGCTTTTTTTATCTATTTTTTATTTATTCATGTGCTGGGTGTTTGTTTTTTGTATTACATGTTATTTTTTAGCTTTTGTAATTTGCTCAGAGAACGTCTGTTATTGGGCAGGTTAAAATATAATAAATAAATAAGTCTCACTGATTTCAGTGGGAACTAAGTGCAACAAACTTACTCTAGATTCAACTAATTTTCTGAGCAGGGCTGAAAATAGTATTGTTAAACTTGCCTTTCTGACATTCAAATTCCTTTGCAATAATAATAAAAATAAAAAGAGAAATCTTTTTTGAAACAAAATGTAAATTGATAGACAAACATAACTTCTCCATACTTGATGTAGGTTCATTTCTCTCTATAAATACAATAACACAATGGCTCCAGTTTTTATGGTGAGAAAAAAAATTAAAAGGTCAGAGTGAGTCCCTTCTCCCTCCATTCCGTGGGAGGACACCAACACTGTTATTATGGGATGGTCAAAATTATTCTGCCAACTTACTAAATTTTTAAAGAGGAGACAGGAATAGTCTTAGCCGGGGTGGGTGTGGGGGGGTGGGAGAACGACAACAACAAAACCCTGTATCATTTCTATCACCACAAGAGTGGATGACATAGTTGGTAGATTTGTGGCTTTTACCTTTCACCAGTAATTTTTGCTCCTACACTGAGCCATTAACAGCTAGGAGTGGCACAGTGCTTCAGCTATAATTTAAGATAAACATAAACAATGGCAAAGTGCTGTTCCTTTTTTGCTACCACAAATTGATGGGACGGCTTCTAGGTGGAAGAAGTCAATTTTGTCGTGTTTTACAAAGTTCCGTTATATGTGAGAGGATCTCCTTAGAAAACAGTCAGACTTCATTCATTACAAATCACTAGTTGGTCTCTGTTTCCAATTATCATACAAACAGGATCATTTTGCAGTTTGTGTACATGTTTATTTTTCGGCAAGCTCCTATTCACTTTTACTGGGATGATCTTCCACTGGTGCTATTTTTGCTTTTGCTAAGGACTCATTTACATGACCACTTGAGCCTATGTTTGCCTTACTAACTTTTACCAATGCAGCCGCAGGCTCAGCCTGGGACGTGAAAGCTGCATGCCATATGCTAAGGCTAGCCTTTTGCATGTCGTCCCAGTGCTCAAAAAGCTAAGGTTGCATTGCTTGTGAAAAGGTGATCTGTACTCAGTTTAGTGTGTAGTGATCTGCAGTGGCTGGCTTTTCCACTGTCAGCTTAGATTGTGGCAGGCAGGCAGGCAGCAGATTAAAAAAAAATCCACTAAGCAACACCACATACCCAGAAGTCCATGTGAATTATCTCCTCATAAGCCGGTAAAAGTGCTCGTTCCAGAATTTTGTTAAAGGGGTACTTGGACAAGACATCTTCTGCAGGGGCACCACTCCTCAGTGAGACCCCCTCTTGCTGCTGCTCCTTGCCATAGCTATGACTTGCTCTTGCTCGACAGAGCCAGTGAACAAGCAGGTGGTGGCAGCTGTTGCTTCTCTTCCTTCCCACTATCATGTGCTTACTGACTCTTCTGGGCCAGAGGGAGAGGACAGATGATCAAGCAGGTGGCTATGGTAAGGAGGAGGTGCAAGGGACCCAGGCCTTTAAATGGTGGGCTTCCACTTATGGTGTGGGCCTTGGCATGAGCCCAACCAGGCCAATCCTTGACACAGACCTTCTTTACAGACTTGTGAATGCCTGAAAAAAACCTCCTCATGTTTTCTTGCTCTTATTAACTTTGTTTAGTGTTTTTTTTTTTTTTTGTATAATGTATGCTTAACTTCCAGTCTGAATTTGGTTCTGGATACACAAAATATGTTGTTCTGGTTCTGTATAGAGTCCTGGTTTATAAAACATAACCTAGAAATTATCTCTCTTGATTTTTTTCTCTCCCTCTCCTATCTAAAGCAAGAGGGATTTTTTTTTGCCTAGTCCTCCCTTAAAGTGTAGGTGCTTTTAAGAAAGTAGAATTTGTTTTACTATTTGGCTTTAAGTTTTTAAGCTCCTGTATAAATGTTAGAAACTGTATTTCTTTAAGCTTTATTTTCTATATAAACATTTTCTTGTATATCAAATGTTCAGGCTAAGCATAGTCTTAAATTACTATTTAGTGGTGTTTGAGATTTGTAGTAGTATAGATGAGTTGGCATAGGGTGTCTTGTACCTTGCCCCTCTAGAGCCCCTCATATTGAGATTATAGAGACTAAGGGCACAATCCTATGCAACTTTAGGCAAAAAGAAAAAAGAAAAAAAAGTCCTGCAACACCCAGTCCTGCAACTGGCTTGGGAATACTGTGAGTTGTCAGACTTTTTTCTGTCTAAACTTGCATAGGATTGTGCCCTAAAGTTTGGTTCACATGTGGCAGTTATCTCTATACCAAATTAAATACTTTGTGCAGATTGGTAAGACACACATCTGATTCATAAGTAAGTCTGAAACAGTCTGAATTAAATGGCAAGTTGGACTAACATTTTGCCAGTTTACGCTGTACATATATCTCTGTATGTAGACACGGGTCCTGCAAAATATAACTTCCATATTTGCCTTGTCATGGAAGGAGAGGTATCAAGAGATGATAAAACAAGTTTATCTGGGAAACAGTTATACCAGATTTTAGTTACAGTGAGTAACGTTGCAGGAATTAGAGTTAATGTTTGTATGGAAAATTATGGTCCAAGTACAACTTACATACTGATGTCTGTAATGGAGCTGAAACCATTTTTTAAAAAACTAAAAGATGGATTTGAAGCCAAGAAGTAATATTTATGGCAGTGGTGAGCATGTAGTGCTTAACTCTTCCCTACCCCCAGTAATTCCTCTTCTTCAAAGTCCCATGATGTTACTCTTGCCTTCTGTTGCTCCAAATGATCATTTGGAAAAGCAAACATGTATTTGGAACCCTATAGGAGAAAAAGTGTTGTAGGGGTGGGGCTTGATGTAGGGAAGTAGCAGGCTGGAGAGGAGAGTTAAATACTTCTCCCCACTGCTACTTCTTGGCTCCAAATTCACCCTACTGAAAACTGGTTTTCTTTTTTCTTTAAAGACATCAGGGCTGTATTATATACATTTACATGTGATGGGCAGTTAGCTCTTCGGTTAGGGGATTTACTATTTCAGTAGCATTATTACAAGACTGAGGATGAATTCTTAGCTATCTACAGCCTGAAGTGATAAATGCAGTCATTGATGGGTGTTTCCAATATTAGTGGGCTGTGAAGTTTTAGTTACCTTTCCTATTTCTCAGTGTCAGGTGGCACATGAGGCCAAATTTCTATCTTAGAACTAAGTTGAAACTCAGTGGTGCTTGATATACTTGGTGACTGCCTAGCACCCGGTTTCCTCTCCAAGTAAAGGCTGGTTTGTGCATAATCTTATTCCTGTAGATGATTATCCTCACTATAACGTCTCGATACTTGGATCCTCCTGATTGTATGGAAAGTTTTCATAGCAGATGTTCTTAGAAGTACCTGATACTTGTGTGGGAAATCGCCACAAAATCCTGAGGATCCATGTGGTAAATCATGCTAGACAGTAAAACCATTGCCAGGGTAGTCAACACGTGGAAATGTCCTGTTGTGAGCAACTGTAATCTGTGGGTTCATTCTAATTCTGAGTTGTGCAATAACTAAGTGCTTCTTCCCATCTCTCTTAGAATTAGTGCTGTGCCGAAAATTTTGACCATTCAATTTTTGGTATTTTAGGGGGAGGGGGGGTGAAAATGCAGGCATACCTGTTTAAATGTAGCCAGTTGTTGAGGTGTCTTCTTTTTTTAATTATTTTTAAAAAAAACACTCCCCAGCATTTTCAGCAGCCCAGGAGTACTTGCTGGATGCTTATTGGATAGGGAAAGGTCACATGGTCTCCAATAGGCTAAAAACTAAGAACTGCTGGACTCATCCAAATGCTAGAGGAAGGCAATGGTGTTTTTTTTGTGTGTGTTTTTGGAAAAACTAAAAAATACAAAGAAAGCCCCTTAGCAATCGGCTACACTTTAAAAAAAGGTATGTGAAAACCCTGCCCCACTCCCCAAAGAGAAAATTCTCTCAATCCCAACACACACACACACCCAAAAGAGGCAGAAAAAACTATGCCTCTTTCACAGGGAGAGAGGAAGTTCCCGAAAATAGCGGGCAGGTTTCAGCCCAGCTCTACTTAGAATAGCCTGTCCTGGGGATATTAGGTATGTGAATACTGCTACTTTGTGTTTGGCCCATAGGCTAAGAGTCATCAAGTTGCTGCAGAGTGAAAAAGAGCCAACCTACACACTGCACTATTTGCATATTTTATAGTTCAGGATTATTGTTTTATTTACTCTAGTGTAACTACTCATAGCTCTGATTTGAATCAGGACCACCACACTCTAGAAGAGGATTAAACCTGTGAACCCAATGCCATTTGTTTCCTGAAATCCACCCACACATGTGGGAGGTTAACCAAAGGGGAAAATATTTTGCTGATGCCGGTGCCACTCCCCCCCCCTTTTGTTATCATCCCCATGATAACAGAAAATGGTGCTTCAGGAATAGTGGCCAGAAATTGATGGGCAGCTGATGAGAGCTGGAAAAAGAAATAAAGAATAGGTTGTTAAACAACAAGAATGCAGATATAGTTGGGCAAAGCATCAGGCAATAAAGAAAAAGGGTGTTAAAACGGACGAATTAGTTCCATGTTTTGGAAGCACTGAGCAATGGCTGACCAATGGCTTCTATCCCAGATCTTACCTGGCTGAACATATGATTATGTCTAAGGCCTAATCTACCCCAAGCAGGATATTGCACTATGAAAGCAGTATATAAAAGGCAGGAGCCACACTGCTGCTTTATAGCGGTATTGAAGTGCACTGACAACTGTTGGGGCCCATGGACACATACCATATACTGTTTTCATGCCACTTTCATAATGCAATATCCTGCTTGGTGTAGATTAAGCCTATGATTTATTATATTCCAGAAGAGGATAAAACACTTGAAGAACCTTAAGGTAGACTTACATTTCACAAGTCTACCATCTCCCACAAAGTTTCAGTAGTGAGAAAATTCAGAGTGAGAAAGAGAGAAAAGGGATTTCCAGACAGCAGGCTCCTAGCAGCTATTCCATCTTTTCTTTTTTAACAAACTATCTGTGGTATGAGGAAAGGCAGGAATATAGGAAAATTAACACATACACACATAAAACAAAATTACCCCTACCAGCAGTTTTCCAAATATCAAGGAAGAATGCATACTCACAATGAAGCCAAATTAAAATTGATCCTGACCATTTTTACCTGTCCCCACATCCTCTCTGGCAAGAGAATGTGATACAAGCAAGATAGCTGGGAAAGAGTTGTGGATTGTCTGTGCTGTTCTCAATTATCCTCTTGAGGGTGGGTGTTTTTTCATTAGGTACAGAGAAGGAAAGGTCCATACAAGTAAGTATGTATCAATACTGAGTTGTGCCCATGCTATGGGGGGGGGAGGGGAGGAGGAGGCAGCACATATGATATTGAACCTCTGCTAACGTCTTCCCTTGGTCCATTTACGTTCATTTTGAGAAGGCTAGAGTGAGTTGCTGCAGTAATAAATCTGTTCTCCACCTCCTCCCTAGCTCAGAGAGTTTGACCTAAAGTTTCAAGGTTTTAGCTTTCTGACGTTTCAAGGTTTCAGTTTCCTTCTCAGGGTCTCCAGGGGAAGGAGCTAAATCTTTGGTTAGAACTTGCAAACAAGGAGATAAACTTTTTGCCTGAAGTGTCTCTGCCATTCTAAAGTTTAAACCAACCCCCTTCCCCACATCATGTTGTTCTTCTCTTTGTAAATTGTCTCTGTTTATATGGAAGTGATGGAATGGCATAATACTATTTAGATGTTGAAAACACTTGGGGAAGAGGACAGTGACTGGTGCTGGAGGTAGAAGATAGAAAAAGGTGTTTCCAAGCTCCTCCCTCTTCTTCGGTGTCTGCCTATTCCACCTTTGAGGTCCCAGGCTCTCCCTTCTGAAACTCCCTGTGGTGAGCCTCAGGTGATCTGGCTACTTGTTGGATGAACTGTCTCTTGCCAATCAGATTGTACTGTGTTGTTTATAAATGCTCTTCTGATACTTAGAGAGTTTCTTTGAGGATGCCATTATGTAGAGTCTCATTGAAGAAACATTTATAAATACATAAACCATCTCTATCCCATGTGCAATGCACTTGCCACCCACTGAGCAACGGCTAGTCAGGTGGGCTCATTCCCGGCAGCCCCATGATTCAATGTAGTAGGGAAAGCTACCATTTCAATATTTGATTGAAGCAGCAATATGCCTATGCTGTGCCTGCACCACGAGCCAGTGTGGTATAGTGGTTAGAGTGTTGGACTAAGAGTCAGGAGTTCCAGGTTCCACTTGGCCATGGAAGCTCACTGGGTGACTTTGGGCCAGTCACAGACTCTCAACCCAGCCGGCCTCAGCCTTATTGTGGTGAGGACAAAATGGACTGGGAGAGGATTATGTGCGCTGCCTTGGGTTCCTGGAAGGGGAAAAGGCAGTATATGAATAATAAATAAATGGTGTTCAGTTTGTATACAGATGAAGCTCCCAGCTTACCTTAAAGTCGTCTTGTATTGAGAGAGGCACAGTCCTGGCGGGAAAGAAGGGAACAGCAGAGAGCCAGTGGACCAGAGGGAAGGCTAGCTTCCTGTAGCCTGCCTGTGGCTTGTAAAAGCTGGGCTTCTGCGCAGTTTTGAAATTGCCATCACCGACTTACCCACCCACCTCAAGGTAGTTTAATCCTTTCTATGGACTGAGGTCAATCTCT
Organism: Elgaria multicarinata webbii; assembly: GCF_023053635.1. Classification (NCBI taxonomy): domain Eukaryota; kingdom Metazoa; phylum Chordata; class Lepidosauria; order Squamata; family Anguidae; genus Elgaria; species Elgaria multicarinata. Next base: position 77,769,420 of record NC_086176.1, read on the forward strand.
GGTTAACAGTGCTGGAAACACTAACCCAGGTGTATATAATGGACCATTATGGCAGGACAAGTATCAAGGATAGGTACACTACAAAGGCTTGCAATTCTTTGCCACAGCTCTGTAGGTGTGTGATTCATTGGGCTGGATCCACTGGTAAGGGGGAGCTGGATTGGGCTCCCCATTCTCCCATGAGGGGGCCCTATAAGGGACATTGGCAGGGCGTGGGCATCAAGAGTCAGCCAAGTGAGGGGCTACAGTTCTGCTGTGCCCCAGGACAGTGGAGAAGGGGCTCATTTTAACAGCCTGCACCGTGATGCGGGCACCTGCCTTCTGCCTCCCCACTGAGGCCTCTGGCGTGCGAACCAGGGTGGAAGGATCGGACAGCAGGCGGGCTGCTCACTTACTGGATCCCCTACCAGAATTCTATTACAAGCTGAAACCAATAATGGGGTTGCACTCTCCCTGAAGGAGCAGGTTCGTAGCTTGGGGATTCTCCTAGAACCATCTCTGTCTCTTGAGGCTCAGGTGGCCTTGGTGGCACAGAGTGCTTTCTACCAACTCTGGTTGGTGGCCCAGCTACACCCCTATCTGGACAGGGATAACCTAGCTTCAGTTGTCCAAACTCTGGTAACCTCAAATTAGATTACTGCAATGCCCTCTACATGAGGCAGCCTTTGAAGATGGTTCGGAAGCTGCAGCTTGTGCAAAATGCGGCAGCCAGATTGATAGCTGGTGCAGGGAGGTCTGAGCATATAACACCGATTCTGGCCCGCTTGCATTGGCTGCCTATACGTTTCCAAGCCCAATTCACGGTGCTGGTTTTAACCTATAAAGCCCTACATGGCTTGGGACCGCAATACCTGATGGAACGCCTCTCCCAACATGAACCTACCCGTACACTGCGCTCAACATCTAAGGTCCTCTTCCGAGTGCCTACTCCAAGGGAAGCTCGGCGGATGGCAACAAGGGAGAGGACCTTTTCGGTGGTGGCCCCCTGACTGTGGAATGATCTCCCCGATGAGGCTCGCTTGGCGCCAACATTGTTATCTTTCAGGCGCCAGGTCAAGACTTTCCTCTTCTCCCAGGCATTTAACGGCATTGAACGCTAAGTTTGTTTTTTAATGGACCCCAGAATTGTTGTTTTAAATTGATGCTGCTGTTTTTTATACTGTTGTTTTTATGTCTCTGATGGTTTTTAAATTTTAATGTTTACTGTTTTTAGCTTTTGTTAACCGCCCAGAGAGCTTTGGCTGTGGGGTGGTATATAAATGTAATAAAATAAATAAATAAATTTGTTGCAAGCTATTTAACCGAGTCTAACTCTTGTTTGTCCTTCCCCCCCGCTTTTCCCTACCCTTCCCAGTAGTAATCTTGCAGAAAATTTACTAAAGCCAACAAAATATTATAGTGCAGCTTCCCCTAACCTGATGTTTGGACTACAGCTCCCAGCATTCCTAACCATTGGCGACACTATCTGAGGCTGATGGGAGTTCAAGTCCAAAACATCGAGAAGGCACCAGGTAGGGAAGGCTGCTGCAGGGTTTCCAGGTGTGCAAATTAGTCAATCCAGTGAGAACTTCTTTCATGAGCACAGAGTCACATACTTGGGGAATCAAGATGATTTGCACTAAGATGACGAGACAATATGTTTAATAATTTATTAGTAATAATAAATAATAAATAATAATTTATTTTAAATCCTTATTCAGCAGGCTTTTGCTGAACAAAATAACATGTCTGCCATCTCGATCAATGTTCATCATTTTAATTAGTTGAATAGTTAACATAGCAGACTGGAGTCTAATTATGCAGTTAATATATTAAAATATTGGGTTTTTTTATTGCTATTACTCATGTGCATTAAAAAGTGAATAGATGTTTGTTTTAATGTATGACTACTGCAAAAAGAAAATTCACTCTAAAATGCTTTCAAAATGTCCTTAATAATTTCTGAAGTTCTTGAACTTAAGGAGCTTTGCCTGAGGAAGTTCTCAGGTTCAGTCCCCAGTAGCTCCAGTTAAGGTTGGAAATCTCCTGCCTGAAACCCTGGAAAGGCACTGCCAGTCAGTGCCAACAGTACTAGGCTGATGGACCAATGGTCTGACTAAGTACATGGCTGTTTTCTATGTTCCTATGTAACTGTCACCAAAATAATAGTTTCATTCATATGACAGGTCATTGTAAAAGTATGAGATATTAATGATTTGTGATGATACTCCGTTAAGTGCAAAAAAAAAAAAGTCTGAAGATTTTAGCTGGAAATGAGTGGCATATTTTAAAAGAATAGTGAAATTTTTCTTTCAGTTTAGAAACAGAGATGCATAAAACCAGTTTTATCTCTTGGTGAACAATTGTAACATCATTATCCAATACATTTTGAGAAGATGCTAATGAATCCAATTCTGAGCAATTAAGCTTACGTTTTAAATCAAATAATTAAATAAACCCTTAAGTTATTCTGCCAGCATTTTAATTTGCAATGTATTGAAAAGAAATCATTTGCAATGGTCTGTGACAAATCTTATGAAAATTAGTATGTGCTGTGGAGCACATTTATGTGGTCTCCCTAAATGTTCAGCAGCACCTAACTGTAAACACAAACAGTGGTCTTAAAGATATTTCTGTCCCAGAGTGTACTTTGATGGTGAGAAGCTGTAACATGCTAAATTCTGAGGTTTCTCTGCAACAGAAACGATACTATATACAGGCACTCCCATTCCAGTGCTGTGGTCTGTAAGTCTGATTGAAAATAGCTTTAGCTGCAGCACAGTATGTGGGGTTCGTGCATCCAACCCATTCCATGTCCTGAGCTGTTTAACCTCTTCTTTAAAAACAAACAAAAAACACACCACGGATGAACTCATGTCACTTGTAAATCATATTGTCATTTCCTACAAAGCAGAGATAGTCTTGAAACGGCGTGAAACAGTCTGACAGCTTTAAAGAAGCCTCCCCATGCACATGCGTGCACGCACACACACACACGTATTCGATCCATTCGAAGTCCATTCTGACATCAGAAGTTCAAGTGCTTTTGGGGGTGCATAGTCAAGATCAATTCAGATTAGTGGATCCTTTAACCACACTTCTGCTCATTATCAGGGCGATTAAAAAGCAGTAGGAGGGCAGGGATTTTCCAATCCTGCTCTTTCATGGTCTGTCAGTAGCATGAAGTTTCAATGGTAAGGTAAGGTTAGGACCCATAAATGGTTCCTGTTTAGACCTGAGCTGGCACCAGTGGCACCATTATTATTGTTTTTTGTTGCTGTTAAAAAAACAAACACAATGTCAGAAAGAGTATTTCTAGAAGTCAAAGAGGATTTGTGTGCCTCTAATAGGGAAAGAGGTGGGGTAGCTTTTTCTCCAACACAGCAAGGAACATCTTCTCAAATTCAATTTTAATTTTGAATTTGAATTTATTTGTTGTTTCAACCATCATGGTCATATGATCCACAAATGCATACACTAAAAATACAGAAATAGTGGCATACCTACACAAATTCAACAATAGAAAAGATTTTAAATTATGAATTCAAATGATAAAACTTTACAGATAACGATAAGTATAGAAAAATAAAAACTACTGTTAGATTAAAATTTTCAAGGTTAGTTACATAATTACAGATCACCATATTAGCCTCCACAAATCTTCTCAACTTTTGGGCAGCCACTCTGCGAATTTTGCAACTCTATCTGTCACAAATTTGTCCGCATCAGAGAACAGGTATATAACTTTATTATTATTATTATCTATTTATATAGCACCATCAATGTACATGGTGCTGTACAGATAACACAGTAAATAGCAAGACCCTGCCGCATAGGCTTACAATCTGCATCTGATATTTCCTTTAACAGGTTTGAAATAAACTTTGCCCTAGGTTCAGAATACAGAGAACAGTATAATAAGAAATGATAAAGATCCTCTGCTACATGAGCTCCTGCTATAAAGATCCACTGTTCAACCGGGATTTTACAGTAGCATCCCTCTAAATATTGCAAAAGCGTCATTTGAAAACACAGTGTCAGGAATTCCTTTCTAAATGAGGTGACTGATAGCTCATGCAAATAAGTTTCAAATCCATGAGTTAATTTTAGGAGATGCAACTGTAGGGAAAACAATGATTTCTGAATTACCTATTGGGAATAGAATTCCCCACTTTATTCTTTATATGTCTTCAAATCTGATCTAGGGTCCATTTCTTGAGAACCTGGGGTATTTAATCAAAAGCTAACATTTGCTGTTGATAGTTTGCTACCCAAGTATTATGTCTATAAGATTTCAATTGTCCCCAATTGAAAAGGGTTTTAGGTATCCCAGAACCATCCATATTAAAAAGTTTAAAATAATACATAAACAAAGCTAAAAAATTATAAAACTGTACTGGCATAGTCCCTGTCTATGCCCTAGGAATACCTGTTGGACTAGATGAGGGTAAATTAAGTAGTATTTTAAGAAATTAATTTGGGGTAATTTCCAAATGATTTATTTTTGCTAAGCCCCAAATTTATACTCCCCCTTAGGTCTGCTGAGGGAGCACTTTACCTATGTATACTCTCAAGGCAGGAATATTCATATTACCACCTTTAGCTCTAGCAAAGCCCAAGACTGCTTGCGAGAGTTCAAAATTCAATTTCTCTCTTCTATACCACTGTTAAAGGCACATTAGCCCTGTTGTCTTCCCTTTGTGTTATGGCTATTGGAGAAAGGAGAATGCAAGAGTGGTTTCTGCCTGATAAACTGTGACCTGGACAGTTGGAGTCCAGTAAGAAAGAACCTTCCCATAGGTGGTCAATTACTGCAAAGGCCTAGAGCATGGGCTGGTGGAATGAGAGCACATGGGTTCTTTAGGATCCAGCATATTTCCAAAGGGACCTGTGAGCTAGTCCCAATCCACAGCACAGTTAAACCTGGTTAATTCCATTCACATGATCATGTGCTACTGGACTGTTGTGTACACATTGGCTTGTAGATCATAGCTAACACATAATGCAGTCCACCAAGTTTGTTGGTTAAGATGAAGTACTGAGTTAATGCCTGTAAACTAATTTAAATCCAACTGTTATGGTTTAACCGGGTGGTGGAGCAAGCTGCCCTGAAAAAAAAAAGCTGGGTGGATGGAAGTATAGTGAGTGCAGTAGCAATATATGAACTGGCTTAAAAAATGATTTTAAGGCTACCTTTGTGGTGCAATGCTTTGGTAAAATATATTTTTGTAATGGAAACAAAATATTGAGATGACAAGGTATAAAATCACTCAGTCTACATTGTGGAAAATAAATGTGCGGAGCACTGGCACCTAGCCACATGTTTCTGAGATGGACTAGCTCGTGGGATTAGACAGGCTTAATGTCACGTTTTCTGTGGCATGACTAGCTGAGATTTCATGGCAGGCTGGGGTAGTAGTTAGCATTAGCCTGCATTAGGCATGTAAGAAGATAAAACAACAGCTTTATGAACAAATGTACATTGGAATCTTTTATGCCTTGCAGAGATCCATGTGCAGAGGTACTTTTCCTTATAGCATTAAAGAGCTGAGAGTAACCAGCATCTAATTAAGTAGCTTTACAGCAAATGTACTAGTCGTCATGTCATAGCAATTAAACTTTGATTTGGCTACTAAGTGCTTTAGAAACTGCTGGTGTTTGTTAACTCACAAAGAAAGGTCCCATTTTTGTTTTTAAGATAGGCTTATACTGCAGAGAGGTTTTTTTTTAACCAAAGTGTTTTGTTTTTATAGAGGGTGGCAAAAATGTAATGCACAAAGAACCACCATTGTCATGATCTTTTCCTGGGCATTGCTTCCATGTATTTCACCAAGTAAAGTGCATTTCCATTACTGTGGTGCATATGCTTTCCGTACTTATGTTCAAAATGTAAAAAGGGGACATGGAAAAGTTGGGGAGGGAGCACAGTTCAGTGGTAGTGCACATGTCATGCAAGCAAAAGGTTCAATCCCTGCATCTCCAGTTAAAAGGAACAGATAGGTGGTGATGTGAAAGTCCCTCTGCTTGAGATCACAGAGAGCCATGCAAGCTACACTCAATAGACAAATAGTCTGACCTCGTATATGGCAGCTTCCTATGGTCCTGGTCCTGTATTTATGAATGGAATCCCTTTTCCAAGCAACTATTATAAGGGAATCTCTTAAAAATAATTGTGAAAATCCTGACATTATTTAGTTTTGATTGTTTTACTTGAACATTATTATAACTAGTAAAAAACCACAATTATCTTAGATGGACATAGTAAGAGGAGGAAGAATCTGGGAGGGCATTGATGGTAGGGAAATAGGTGCAAGCAGTCAGTCCATTTTTACTTAATTTTGTACTTTAACTTATAAGTTCACATATATGCCTAGTTTGTTGGTATGTTAGTTTCTTCTTAATTAATACCCTGCTGACACTGGATGATGTGAAAAGAAATGAAGTCAAAGTGCTATCCTTTGTATGTTTGATGAATATGTAGAGCTAATATAATAATGAAGTGGGTCACTTTAGTGGCAGGAGCCGCTTCACATGCAAAGGGATATGGGTGGTTCCACATGGACAGTCCCTAGCACTACTAATTAGTAGGCATTCTGCAGCTATTCTGTGCTTTTTAATTATTTACAGTATTTATTTACAATATTTATTTATTTATTTATTCTCCTTAATGGATCTTCTGCACTAAGAAAAGAAAAAAAGATGGAAGAAGCATTAGGAAAGCACAGAGAGGCTACAAGTGGAATACGATAACGTCTTGATCCCTTCCCCCTTCAAAAATTCCATGAATGAGGCTGGGTGATGTAGGATAAAAGCCTTGTCTGGAAGCCCTCATGGACACAGAGCTGCTTTCTCCACTGTGGAGAATGAGAAAGAGAGAGAGAGAGAGGGCTGCAGTCAAGATGACAATATATATTTTTTGTAACTGAGAAGCAGAAAGTATATAATACTGAAAACATATAAAACATATTTCACATCTGTATGGTCAACGTTAAGTATGCTGAATTACATTATTATACAGAAAGTTCTTGTTCCAGTCTTTTAATTGGTAAATAAGACCTGAAACACCCAGCCCAGATTAATGAATATTAGCGTTGTGCTGAAAATTTCAATTATTCAATTTTTGTCATGGGGGGGGGGGAGACGAAAACTTGTGCGAAAGACCTTGAGAGAGGTGAAATTTTTCTCCTTGGAGATGGGGACAGTGTTTCTACATACCTTTTTAACTGTAGGAAGTTTTGGGGGGTCTTCTTCCTATTTTTAATTTAAAAAAAACACCAAACCACCCCCAGCACATGCATCATGAGCACAGGAGTTCTTCCTGAATGCCTATTGGAGAGGGTGAGGTCACATGGTCTTTAATAGGCATTCATGAAGGACTGCTGGGCTCCTCTCAGTGCCAGGTTTTGTTTTGTCTTTAAAAATAAAAAAATAGAAAGAAACCCCCTAAACAACCGCCTACACTTTTAAAAGGTAGGTGGAAATGCTGCCCCCCCCTCCCCAAGGAGAAAATTTCTCCAAAATTCTCCTGCTCCCTGCAAAAGAAGCAGAAAAGGGGAGAGAAAAAGTACCCGAAAATAGGGGGCAGGATTCTGCACAGCGCTAATGAATATGCTTCCCAGATTTCTTTCCTCAGTTACTTGGTCCTCAAACGTATTTATACTGTATGTTTGCATTATATTTAGGTTGACTGGTTCATTTCCACCCGTAACATATTAAAGACCAGAGATTGTAGGAACTGCAATGTAACATTTCATGAAAACCAAAAGAGCTATTAAGGGACAGACCTGATTTCTGCTTTTATTTTTACATTTTTTTAGGTGACATTTACGAAGAGGAAATTTGGGTTAATGAAGAAGGCTTACGAGTTGAGTGTTCTGTGTGACTGTGAGATTGCTCTAATAATCTTCAATAGCACCAACAAACTGTTCCAGTATGCCAGCACTGATATGGACAAGGTGTTGCTGAAGTATACAGAGTACAATGAGCCACATGAGAGTCGAACGAATTCAGATATTGTTGAGGTAAGAATATATCTCTTGCAAATTTTTTCTATACCTTCTCTTGCAAGTTGGAAACTGGTTTTAATTTCTTTGTGGCAATTTGCTGAAGTTCAAGTGAAATTACTAGATATTCATTCTACAACTCACAAATTATTCAGTTCAGGATAGAACACTACACTACTTCAGTCACTTGTTTACCTTAATTTTGTTTCCATTTTATGTTTGTAAAGAATTCACTTCTATCAAATTCAGACACCTTTCTCACTATAAGCACAAAATACAATTTTTTTGCTCCTTAAAACCATGGATTCACATTTAAAGGCATCCTTTTTGCCAACCACTGTAATTTGTAATGTGGTTGCAAGTTAAACATCATTCAGGGAGCAATTCCATGGTCCTGGGAGAGTATCCCAGGGACCGTAGTAAATTTCAGTGTTTCCCCTCTGAAGCTTTAGATACTGCTGTGACCTTGGAAGAGGGAAAATGAATGGGGAGTGTTTCCCTCCACCCCTTGCAGCTGCCATGGAAAGCACCACGGCAGTTTCCTCACCTGGGGTCAGATCTCTTACCTTGAGTGAAGATGCAAATGAGGGGAAACGCGGTAGGAAAGAGAGGCACTGGGGATCTGCAACATCCTGATGCCTCGCAGCTCCCACCCTTACCCCCATTGCCATGACTTCACTAGACAGTGGGCTTCTCTTAATTAAAGGGAAATCACACTCACTTACTGGCACTTTGCTTCCTGCTTCCCTTGCGAAATTGTAATGAGCTGAATTGCATGAGAGGAGATGGTCAACCACATGGTCTGTAATTGAAAACTTCTCAGTGCTCAGAGTATTGAATGGAGCAGCGCCCTCTAGTGGGTGTTTTCTAGCACAACTTCGGCTGCACACAGTAGGAAATCCCAAGATATTACAGTAGAAAGGTTTTCTTTAAAATGGAATAACCCGGGGAAGGGAAGTCCCACCAACATCCCAGGCATGCCTGATGGGTACGCGGGAGAAGGCCTTCTCGGTGGCTGCTCAAAGACTCTGGAACTCCCTTCCCAGGGAGGCTAGGCTGCCTCACTCTGTGCTACAGTTTCGGAGGCAGGCAAAACCTTTTTTGTTTCATCAGGCTTTTGGAACTATACTGGACCTGTGTTAATGTATTGGATTCCCCCCCCCCTTTTAATCTGTTACAGCTTTATAAAAAATAATAATAATATGTTTTTAATTTTACTGTAGTTTTAATTGTATTTTAAATTTTGTAATTTATATTTATATGTTTTAATTGTACATGTTGTAATTTTATAAACCGCCTTGAGTCCCAGTACTGGGGAAAAGGCGGGATATGAATAAATATAATAATATATAATATAACGAGTGGGATATGTGCAGGAGATTCATGGCATCGTCAAAACTACCCACAAATTTCCATGAGTAGCCAGTCACAAGCCTGCCCTAAATTGCTCGTTTAGAGAAGTCCACTCTCAATAGCCTGTCTAGTGAGAAAAGCAACAGGGAGGAGGAGGAGGAAAGATTAAGCTCGCCTCCATCGTGCCTTCTGCTCTGCCAGGGGTCTGCCAGCAGAGCAAAGGATATTCAGAGCGCACTTTCAGAAAGAATGGAGTTGCTCTGTTAAGGATCTAACCATGATGAGTAAAGCAGTCCATTTATACCTTTGGCTCATACATGTACCTTAATGTATTGTTCAGTATATTTTGAAATAAATATTTTGCTGCTTTGCAGAGAATAATAGAAGAATATTGATTCCCAAGTGCTTTGTAGTACTTGTTTGCTGCCATCCATTTACTCTGTAATCTTAGGGCAGTACCTTAGGCAAAAATGTAAAGAAATAGTTGAGTCACTTCAGCCAGGTTTGACAAATACGCATTTCAGTGTAGCCATCTCAGGGAATTTTGCTGCTGATGTCAGTGGAGCCAGAATTTAAATGCCTGTCTGCTTGGTGGCTTCCTGCACTTTTTGGCTCTGTGCTTTAATGCAAATCCAGAAATTCACAAAGCAGTCTCATAAAAAAGGAGCTTATATGTTCCTTTCCTGTGATAACTGTACCACCCATGCTGATGCTTCGATTGATTTGCCAGCAGGGCTGATTAGGGTTATGGTGTAGGGACTGCACAGGTACCATAAGGTTTGAAGAGTTCAGCGTTTGCAAGTAAGCCTTCCATAAAGCCCAAAGATTATGTTTAAGTAGAGACTGACAATCACCTAGATAAAGGGTTTGGGTATGGCGTCATTTTGACTTTTTGCCACCTTTTGGAGGGAGGGAGATATGAATAATTTCTTAATGTCATAGTGATTTTTAAGATCGTTTCTTAGTACTTACAGCAGACCTTTATCTCTGCATTTCTCCCTCATTGAAGTCCTGACTAAAAAATGAGAAAGGAGTCCACATGTGGAATTCATTGCCATTATTTTGGCATTTTGGTGCCCTGGGCAAATTACTAAAATAATAGTGATGCATTCTGTCTGATGTGATAGAGCTCTTGAACCTTCCCTGCCCATCTAGAATTTCTCTGTGGCTTTTTATGTCCTAATATGGACTCGTCCACAAACCTACAACGGCTTCCCATCCCCCTCCCTTGCATTTATTCCATGGCCTAGTTAGAGATGTACTTTTTTAAAAATATGCTTTTATTGCACTGCAAAGAAGTGGAATTGTTTTGTGAATCATTTACAGTGCAATCCTAGGCATATTTAGACAGAAAAAAGTCCTGCATCTCCCAGTATTCCTCCATGCTGGGAATTGTAGGTTGTTTTTCTGTCCAAACAAGCATAAGAACATAAGAAGTGCCATGCTGGATCAGACCAAGGGTCCATCTAGTCTAGCACAGTGGCCAACCAGCCATCAGCCAGGGACCAACAAGGCAGGACATGGTGCAACAGCACCCTCCCACCCATGTTCCCCAGAAACTGGTGCACACAGGCTCACTGCCTCGAATACTGGAGATAGCACACAACCATCAGGGCTAGAAGCCATTGATAGCCTTCACCTCCAGGAATTTATCGAACCCCCTTTTCAAGCCATCCAAGTTGGTGTCCATCACTACATCTTGTGGTAGTGAGTTCCATAATTAACTATGCACTGTGTGAAGAATTACTTCGTTTTATTTGTCCCACCAATCAGCTTCATCGGATGACCCCGGATTCTATTATTATGAGAGAGGGAGAAAAATGTTTCCCTATCCACATTCTCCATACCATGCATAATTTTGTACACCTCTATCATGTCTCCCCTTAGCCTCCTTTTTCCTAGTTAAACTGTCCCAGTTGATGTAACCTTCCCTCGTAGGGGAGATGCTCCAGCCCCTTAATAATTTTAGTTGCCTTTTTCTGAACTTTTTCCAGCTTTATAATATCCTTTTTTAGGTGTGGTGACCAGAACTGTACACAGTATTCTAACTGTGGTCTCACTATAGATTTGTATAAAGGCAGTATGATACTGGCAGTTTTATTCTCAATTCCTTTTCTTATAATGCCTAACACGGAGTTTGCCTTTTTTTACAGCAGCCGCACACTGGGTGAACATTTTCATAGAGCTGTCCACCACAATCCCAAGGTCTCTTTCTTTTTCGGTCACGGCCAGCTCAGATCCCATTAGGTTATACTTGAAGTTGGGATTTTTTTGCCCCAAAGTGCATCACCTTACACTTGCTAACATTGAACCGCATCTGCCATTTGGATGCCCAGTCTCCCAGCTTGGAGAGATCCCTCTGGAGCTCTTCACAATCCCTTTGTGTTTTAACAACCTTAAATAATTTGGTGTCGTCTGCAAACTTGGCCACTTCACTGCTCACTCCTAATTCCAGATCATTTATTGAACAAGTTGAAAAGAATTGGTCCCAATACCGATCCCTGTGGGACCCCACTATTTACTTCCCTCCATCGGGAGAATTGACCATTTATTCCTACTCACTGCTTTCTGTTCTTTAACCAGTTACTGATCCATAAGAGGACCTCTTCTCTTATTCCATGTCTACTAAGTTTATTCAGGAGTCTTTGGTGGGGGACTTTATAAAAAGCCTTTTGGAAGCCCAAGTAAACAATGTCCACTGGATCACCCTTGTCTTCATGTTTGTTGACACTCTCAAAGAATTCTAGTAAATTAGTGAGACAAGACTCGCCTTTGCGGAAGCCATGTTGGTTCTTCTTCAGCAGGACCTGCCCTTCTTTATGCTCACTAATTTTGTCTTTGACAATGCTTTCAACCAATTTACCTGGAACAGTTGTCAAGCTAACTGGCCTGTAATTTCCCAGATCCCACCTTGATCCCTTTTTGAAAATTGGTGTTACATTGGCCATCTTCCAGTCCTCTGGTACAGAGGCTGAACTTAGGGACATGTTGCATATTTTTGTGAGGAGATCTGCAATTTCATATTTGAGTTCTTTGAGAACTCTAGGATGGATACCATCTGGGCCTGGTGATGTATTTGGATAGGATTGCACCCTTAGTTGACTAGTAATATAAAGGTTAGTTACTCCCTTTGGTTTCAAAATTGAAATGCTCAGGCAAAAACACAACAAGCCACCTTGTATAGGATTTTATGTGTGAAAGTATTATTAATATGGTCACACTTTCATTGCAATAGAGTATTTCATGTAGGGTGGCCACTTACAACTTCCCCAAAAAGAGGAAATGCCTCATCAGAAAAGAGGACAAAAGAGAGCAGCAATTTACATAAAATCTACATATAAGAACATAAGAAGATCCATGCTGGATCAGACCAAGGGTTCATCTAGTCCAGCATTCCGTTCACACAGTGGCCAACCAGCTGTTGACTAAGAACCCACAAGCAGGACATGGGTGCAACAGCACCCTCCCACACATGTTCCCCAGCAACTGGTGTAGATAGGCTTACTACCTATACAACTGTATTTCTTCAATTCTAAGACGCCATCGATTGTAAGACACACACTAATTTCAGTACCACCAACAGAAAAAAAGCTTTGATTCTAAGAAATAATAAATGCACCCGCGATTCTAAGATGCACCCCGTTTTTAGAGATGTTTATATGGGGGGGGGGGAGTGCGTCTTAGAATCGAAGAAATACTGTAGTTTATATTATAGATAAAAATCTAGAAATAATTAGTACAATTGAATTTAAATAGGAAGGAAGTAAATTAACAGTGAGTAAATCTCACTCTAGTGCAGAAGCCTGTGGCCAGGTGACCTGTGTGCCTGCCTTTCAGTCTGATGCTAAGGTGCTATTGATGGGCAACTTCAAAGCCTATTTTTTCCTTCTGATGATTCTTTATCTTTAAACCAGAGTTGGACTAGGCAGCCTTTCAAAGAGAGGACTGTAAAAGAGGATGCATGGCCACCTTACAGTGGAACCGTTTGCTTTTTTGTCACACAAATTGCCTACTTTAAAAAACCCCAAAAACCCTCTGTCATAGGGTGGAGAAAATGCCCCCCACCCTCACTGAAAATTTTCATTGTTCTTCCCCCTGAAAAATAAGCCTTCATAACTTTAGCCCTGTTCTCTTGGGGTTGCTTTGATGGTTGTTATGTTCAGGGGCTTCTCCTGTTGCATTAGGGGTTCTGCTAATGCTTGGATTCATTGGCTATAACTTCTCTTTCCCGTCAGGTGCTCTGTGCCTGCATTCCAGTACTGTAGACAAGTCCTGTCCACTGCAGCTGCAGAGCTGCTCCTAGCCCATTGGACCTAAGGTCTCTTACCAGTCATTCAACTGGGCTGTTTTTTCTGTTAAGTCCCTTTTGGTGCTAATTTCCTGCAGTGTACACTAAGTGTGTTTTCCCTTCAGTCTAGAACAGCGGTTCTCAACCTGTGGGTCAGGACCCCTTTGGGGGTCAAACGACCCTTTCACAGGGGTCGCCTAAGACCATTGGAAAACACATATTTCCGATGGTCTTAGGAAACTGTATTGACTGAACTATGTCATGTATCATCTTTTGTATTATGTATTATTTTCATTAGCAAACCATCCCATGACAATGAATCGTGTAGAGAAGAACGAAAATAATTTTATGGTTGGGGGTCACCACAACATGAGGAACTGTATTAAAGGGTCGCGGCATTAGGAAGGTTGAGAACCACTGGTCTAGAAGGAGATAGGGCTTTTGATTTCCTAACAACATCATGAGAAGGGCCAAAATATGTGCAGATTTTTAGAGGTGAAAACCTGTGTATGTAGAAAAACACTTGCTGACCAAATGTGCATACCAAACTGTGTTTTGTGCCAATGTGTGCAGTAGAGAATTTGTGTGTCTATGTGTGTACACTATGCACACAGTTGTGGCTGTATACAGATTTGTGTCAACCAAAGTTTAGGACTCTTTCTACCAAAAGAGCTATAGCTGTACGAACACATTGTCAATCGTTTTAGAATATTTAAATGATCTAGTAATAATTACACAAAAGAGAAACAAAATCCTTGTGTATTGTTTCTTCCCATATGGTTTGCCAGTTGCTAAAATAGCTTACTAACTTGAAAAGATGTGATTTTCTACATTCAGACCCGAGTAGGGAGTGCAAAGGTCATTCTGGATTCAGCAGCATTGTGTTTCAGGGTCAGAGGAAATAGTTCTGCAGTGTGTGTGGGTGTTGGGAGGGGGGGATAAGAATCTTTACATTAGCCAAAAAAAGAAGGAGAAGAATCTTCAGTGTAATTATATTGTTTTACTTGATAATTAGCATCACTGTTGCCAGTACAATGAAGCAAGAAAACAAAAGCTGAAGAGGCAGGCAGCTTTGCACATAGAAAGTAGCTGGAGAACATGTCTTGGTGCAAAATAAAGAATTGTTGTCTTTTAAATATATCATTGAAATACTAAAAAGAAAACCCCACCCTGCTAAAATCATATTCTGTTAAGAACTCTTTGACATTGTGGTCTGAAGAAAATATTGACCTTTTCATACTGCATGTTTTGTTTTTGTTGTATATTTGAGGCAACCGAAAGTTGCTCGCTAATGCAATAATATCTATGAATCAATTCATTTTCATCTTTGTGGTTGTTTAACTGACTCTGTGAATCCATACAGATAAGCATTTTACCACCTGGTGCATGGTTAAATCTTCTTTCCCACTTTTCACTGTGATACAGACGTCTGAGCAGATGTATCCTGATCAGACTATGAATTTCTGTTTTGCTTATTTCTAAAATAATGTTTCTACTTATCGTTAATTCATTTTGAGCAGCATAAGAGCATGGTCAGAATGGGATGATCTGATGCAGTGGGATGAGGTGGTGTAAACCACATAAATGGAAACCATAGAGGGGTTAGGCAAAGGTTTGTGGGTTTAGTTCTCAAGACCCTCCAACACACTCAGATTCTGTTAAAGTTAATCACACATAGCACTTTTTAATCAATTGTCGGAGAAGAATACCGTTGGAACTATGTGACCTATAAATAGTGATCATTTTTTATTTTTTGTAATACATGGAGTGACATTTATTTCAAAATTGTTTGTTTATCTGACTGGATGTTCTCAATTCTGCATAGCAAATTCAGGCACTGCAAACAATAAAGCAAAAATCATCATTGCAGATTAACTTTTTGACCTTTTAAACAATAATACTGGGAAGAGAGAACCATAACTCCTGCTTAATAATGAAACAATATATACATTTGGAGCCTTTGTGATGCCCTTGCTGGAATAGAATATATATAGGCAGCGGGCAGCTTTTTAAAGTTTTATTTATGAAATGAATTTGCTTTGAAGGTATCTGGTCCTTTTAATGAATCCAAAATAACATGTTGTTCCATAAGTCTTCAATTTGCCTTCTTTTCTCTCTCACACACATTCTCATTGGCTGTAGTTTTAATACACATTAAAACGCCTGCTCAGTTGTAGCATCCTAATGTCTTGTGGGTGTTTTCTTTCCTAATTTAACCCACCTCCATGATTCCAATCCCTTGTTACACCAAGAATATTGCAAATCTTTTCCAGCCCCTAAACATCTGTCTTTTTGATTCTGCATTTCCATTGTCTCTTTCTTCACATAAATCACACTTTTCTCTGTCCCCCAGACTATTGCTTACCCTTTTTGTTAGATCTAATCCATCAATCTTTTACTTCTCTGCTGTTCTCACAATGGTTCACCCTTTTCTGTCCTCACCAACCCACTCCTTTCTATCGAGTCCATGATTGCTACTTTTCAGTTCAGATTTCCTACTTCATTCAAACCTTTCATTTCTCTCTCTTCTGGAGGCTGGACCCTGCCTCTCAGCAATTCTTCGCTTAATTTCACACACACACACACACACACACACACACACACACTGGTGAACACATCCACAAATGACTCTGCTAGATCTTCTCATTTCTTCCCTAAATACAGTTTCGATTCAACCTTGGTCAAAGCTTCTCCTCCCTTACTGTTTTCCTCCAAACTACTCAGTTGTGAGATATCTCCAGCTCTCATCTATTTCTAACTTTCATAAGACTACCATTACTTAAATCCTAACTTCATTTGCACTTATATTGTGATCTGGATGCGCATTATTCAACCATTGTATTTTTCCTATATTTCTATTTCTATTTATGTGCTCTTTTCAGGAGCACACTCTGCAGCAAACTTACCCTTTCACTGATTTAGGAACTTCCTCAGAAGGCATCAGTGTCTTGGATTTACTAACCCAGAAGAACAGCCTGAGACACAGTAAATGGAGTTCCCAGACCTCCTGAGATCCAAACTCTGAATCTCAAGGGGCAATTGATACATTAGGGAGTGGAGCTTGGTGGGATGGTGTAGAGTTTGGTGGGGAAAAGGGATGGTACCCATAGGTTCAAAGATCATAGTCAATGTATTTGTATACCATATTTTCTACAATGCATGGTGCTCAAAGAGGTTCACAAAGTAGACAAATAACCACAAATATAATACATCACAATACAATATGAACTCGATCAGAGTTCATTTAAAACATATCAGAAATTTAAATACGCACAAAATATACCAGGTCAGTTAACAATATCCAGTCCTTATACTGGCATTAAACAATTCACAAAATATGTTAAGAGACTTAGAGTTTTATCAAACCAGCGTTATACTGTGCAATCACTGCGAATTGCATGCAAAGGACTCCAAAGTTTTCTAGCTTATAGTCTGCTTTTATTGCGAAGTACTCCCATGCATCTTGCTTTAATTGTGCTTCAAAGACTAAAGCCTCGCTGTATTTTGCTACTAGTTTTCAAGTGTATAATTTGTTGTTTTCCGAGTAGCCACTGGGGTGCAGGAACAGGATTTGAAGAAATTTTTTAAAAATGCTTACATCTGCATAAACTTTAAAGATAAAGACCTCAAAATTGGCACAGTAATAGATATTAAGGAGAGCTTTAAGCATACCAAATTTGAATCAGTTTGGGTCATCCATTGATTTTTTAATATTTTTTTACATTTCCCCCCTTAAACCCATTTCCTGGTATGCAAAGGATCTAGCCACCCGGTAGCAAAAACAACAACAACGGCAACAGCTTAGCGCTGTAGGGGATAATTCGAGGGAAACAGGTATATGGGATGTTCTCTTAATAGCAAGATCAAACTCACATCCAAAAGGGTAAGGAAAAACAACAACGCAAGGCACTTCAAACAGCCCATCCTCAAGCAGCAAAAAGAGACCTCATCCCCATAGCAACTCTCTTCCTGTCTTTTGAGAGAAGAGCACCAGGAGAAGCCAGATGGAAAAAGCCTCTCCCTAGGTAGATACCCTCAAGGTTTAATGACAGCACCAAACAGGGCTGGCCCTACCATTAGACAGAATGAGTCAACTCCCTTAGGCGGCAAATGCTGAGAGAAGCAGCAATAGCCCCAGGGCTATACTGTTTGAGCTCTCCAGGTGTTCCCCTTTGATGGAGGGGAGAACAGTATATTCCACATGACCTATACTGAACCCCTTAAATTAGCCTACTTCCTCAGATGTGGTGGAGGATGCCATTCCATCAACTCTCAGCCCAGTCAATGTCTAGGGCTGGAATGAGGAGGGGGCGCTCTCTTATCATTTACTTCAGGAATCAAAATGTCGTGGCACCAAGACCTTCCAACATAGAAAAGTAGCAGCAGCTCCTTTGATGAAGGCTTCTTAGGCTGGGATGTGGCAAGGAATGTAGAAAGAGCCAAACCTTGATGGCGAACACATATTCTCTCTCCCACAGTATTTCGCTATGCTCAGGGTGGAGTATGGCAAAAATGGGATGATGCTAACAGCAAATACTCTCAAAACAGTAGAAAATAAGCTGTCCTCTTTGGTTTCTCCCCTCATCCTGATATTTTAGTCCTTCTCCTGAAGACCCTAAGAAAAAGCCTAAAATGCAGATGCTTCAGGATATATTCAGAGACTTTGCAACCCTAATAGCATGCCATTTTAGGGATATCATAGCAGATGCATGATTGCAATCAGATCAGAACTTGATTTCATAATCCTGTTTAGTCAACAGAGATTAAACCTCAGTTTCCCAGTTTGGAGATAATGGGTAATTGTGGTTTAATAAATACCAGAAATCTGGAATAACAATGCATGAGGAAAAGGAATAAGAAGCATGTGGGCACAGAACCAGTTTTCAAACTGCCCTCCAGGAATCCTGTTGGAAATTTATCAGGTTTTTTTCAATCACAAGATGAGTAATTATGGACTAATTTAATTAGTTCTATTCCCAATCTTTCCTGTCTTTGGCCAAAGCACAGTTTTGGTAGTACACTGAGTAAGAACACTCTCAGTTTGTACAATGGTTAGGGTGACCATATGAAAAGGAGGACTGGGATCCTGTATCTTTAACAGTTGCATAGGAAAGGGAATTTCAGCAGGTGTCATTTGTATATATGGAGAACCTGGTGAAATTCCCTCTTCAGCACCACAGTGACCAGATTTAAAAGAGGGCAGGGCACCTGCAGCTTTAACTGTTGTGATGAAGAGGAAATTTCACCAGGTTCTTCATATATACAAATGGCACCTGCTGAAATTCCCTTTTCAATAGAACTGTTAAAGAGACAGGAGCCCTGTCCTCCTTTTCATATGGTCACAGTAAAAATGGTTAAAGTATTGCCTTCCTCAACCTAGTGCCCTTTAGGTGTGTTGGACTACATCTCCATCATTCCCAAATTTTCTGTCCTGTTTGTAGATGACAGGAGTTGTAGTTCAACAAATTTGAAGGACACAGAGTTAGGGAAGACTGCTATAATGAGATCCACTATAGGCTTGGCCAATGTCCTGTGTAAACTGAGTTTGCGCTCTGGGATATGCCCCAGAATGTCTAGAATGTATGCAGAGTTTCCTTGACAAACACACAGGCTTTCCTTAGTAGATAAATCAGTGTAGAAAGTGTTCTCTGGAGACAGGAGGTTTGAAAACTGCTGGTTTAAAGCATAATAGATATGTAGTATGTAAGATAATTCTGTGTGCTTATAAATTTCATGCTCTCTCTTTCATGAATGATAAAAACACCCAGCCTCTAACCATGCTCACCTGAAAGCAAGTCCTGCTCATTTCGGCAGAGTTTACTGCCAAGTAAGTTGTACTATGGCTTGCAGCTTGCACTTTCTCATTAGCTATGTGAGACAAGCACCACTAGTCTAACTGAACGATCACTGCACTTCTCATAACTCCATATTTACTGCATAGTAATGATTGCAGTACTACTGGAATTTATTTATTTATTTATTTTAAGCCTTTTTCTCCTATAATTTAGCCGACAAAGCTCTCAGAGTAGCTTACATACTGTAAGTTCAGTAGAGGATAGGCTGTCAATTGCTACTAGCCATGATGGCTATACATTACCTCCAGTGTCAGAGGCAGTAAGCTTGCATGTGCTAGTTAATGAGGAACATGACTAGGAGGGTGCTATTTCACTCATGTCCTACTTGTGGGCATCCCATAGGCAACTGGTTGGCTGCTGTGCGAACAGAATACTGGACTAGATAGGCTTTTGGCCTGATCCAGCATGGCTCTTCTTATGTTGTTTACACGCTTTCTTAGTATGTGTTGTATAACACTCTTTCATCTGCCAGTTAATTTCAGGATACAACCACAACTAGAAACTCCTATTAATTTTAGTGGGTATAACTTCTGTTAATAAGGGTGCTTGGTTGTGTGACACTGATATTATAAACTGCCATGAGAAAATGCTTGTGTACAGAAGGTGTAAGCAAAGCAAGTTTTTAAAGAGATGTCTGTTGGCGGTGGGTATTGAAGCCATTTTTTCCTACAAAGAATATGAAACCAACATCAGTTTACAATGGACATTTCTTCAGAGGTTTGTTTGCACATTGGGTAATACATTTCTTAACACTGAAGTCCAGTTCTTGTTGCAAATCTAAATAGAGTTTTAATACAACCAGCAGTGTAGTGTTAATAGGGGATGACCTGTTGGGAAAGCTGCTATGTGGGATAATGCAGACTTTTGAAAATTAAACTGTTGTTACTCATTCAGTGCTCTGAAATGTTGAAAATGATAAAAGCACTAGTTGCCATTTAGGGTACATAGAGACTACATCTCCATGTGGCCTGCTGCATAAGTTGATACATTTGAAAGAAATGACAGAATCCCATTTTGCTGCTTGACTTATTACATGTTATAGTATAAAATCTTTCTTGCAGTGGATCCTATAGCATATCTAAGATTAGTTACCTGGTAGGAGATGCTGAAGGAGATGAAGGGGGGGAAATCCCCTCTGTCAATTATTTCTAAAGGTCACAGAGCTAATGACTAGCTGAGAGGTTAATTAGATTCTGAAAGCCTTTTCATATCAATTAAGACTCTTATCTGTATATCCATAGTAAATAAGCACCTCTCACTATTTCAAGTTGTGAACCTTTGTGGTCTTTGACATGACGGAAACGCAGGAGGAACATTGAATGCTAGAGTTTCATACTTCCTGTTTCTATGCTTTTCCATCACATCCAAAATAGAACTGTTGCATTTTCCCCCTACAGGGAGATGTACAAAGAGTCCCAGGTACTGGCATATCTTACTATGTAAGTTTTATATGTAATGCAGATAACATCGATTCCAGCCTAAAGGGTATTTTCACAAGTGGTAAAGAACATAAGAAGAACCCTGCTGGATGAGCCTAAAAGCTTATCTAGTCCAGCATAATGGCCGACTATATGCCTATGGGAAGCCCAGAAGCAGGACATGAGGGCAATATCTCCCTGCTATCTTCCACAGTGACTAATGCTCAGAAGGATGGTACAACTGATATTGGATGTAGTAATAGGCATCATTACTAGTAGCCATTGCTAGCCTTATCCTCCATTAATTTGTCATCTCCCTTTAGAGCCATCCAAGTTGGTGGCCATCACCACAGCTTGTGATAGCAAATTCCATAGTTTAACTACGTATGAACTGTATGGAATGTGTCACTTCTGCCCATTATTAACATGGTTTAATAATGGGAAAAGATCTTAATTTAATCAAGTGTAGGTTTTACATTAAAATTAGTGGACTGAGTAATGCAAAAACTGATTGAAGCATTGTTTGTGAAAACAACCTAGTACAATAAATTTCAGACTGAAATAACATTCTGATATTCTGAAATTGTAACCGAAATAAACTGGACAAATTGCTGAATCAGATCCAGAGCTGATTTAAATGTAAAAGCCTGATGTGGTTTTTCTTTTTAACAGTTGAATCAAATAAAACAGTAATGTATAAACTGTTTAATTATAATTGGAACTATAGAAGAATGTTCCTCCTATTCCACCCAGCCAGTCTCACATCCACTCAATTTCTCGCTGGTCCATCTAGACCACCTGCGATTCCTCTCATCCCACTTATCAAACTGGTGTGGAGCACCCAATTCAAATTTAGACAGCAATGGTGGGGGAGGTTAACACCCCCTACCCCTAGGATGTCAATCCAGATTGAATCCCCCCTGCCATATTTGAGTAAGGACAACAGAAGACATAGCTCTTAGCTATAGTTCTCAAAAGTAACAACCTTTCCCAACCTGGTGTGCCCATCCCAGATTTTCAGACAACTCCCATCAACCCCAACCTGTACGGCCAATAGTCAGAAGCTATTAGAGTTAGAGGAAGGAACCAGATATGGGAAAGCTGATGTAGATGATCCTTTGGGTAAAAGGCAAGAGAAGCACATGGTTCCCAGTCCCATGTTTCTCTTGTCTAGAAAATGTAGGGTAAGTGGGATATGTAGAGGCGGAATACGTAGCCATCATTTTTCGCCACTGCAGATACTGTCCAATTTTGAAATGTCCTCTTTCAAGCTGGGCTTCAAACCTGGCATTATGCATATTTGGAGAAGAAAATGGCCTTGTAGGGAGGGCATTGGCAAGAGAGAATCAGGAGGGCTTAGCAAGTTCTCCCTCCTAACTGCTGGTCCTCCCCATATGTGCCCTCCTAAGAGTTACTTTCACCCTTACTTTAGAAGCCTGTTCCATTGAAATCAGTGGGACTTCCCAGTAAATTTGTTTTAGAACAGCTTTTCTCAAACTATGGGCCAAGACCCACCAATGGGTCTCAGCCCATTTCAGGTGGGTCTCAGTGCTGCAGACAGCCCAGTGCCTCTTTGCTTGACCAACATGTACACTGCATAACAGGTATAGCAGTGGGAGCTGGTTAGAGAAAAAGACTAATATTTTATTTATTTATTTATTTATTTATTAAAAAAACTGAAATAAAAAGGAACAAGATAAGAGAGGGAAGCTGTTATAGGAGGAAGTCAATGCAAACACAGCAGGGTGGAGGGATGAAAGAAACTGGTGACTGGAGATTAGTACAAGTTAAGTATGAAACAATAAAGGATGAAGAAATAAGATGAGTAAGAATACTTTGAGAGGCATGGAGGGGGGTTGGGGAGGCAGAAAACAATATAAATAAAACGTCTTCTTTACTTAGAGTCTCTGGGTCAGCAAATTTTGCCTGAAATGGGAATGTAAAGTTATGATACCTCCAGTGCCGAGGTCTGTACATCAGTTGAAGAAAGCTAAACTATGGAATTCCCTGCTACAAGGAGATAGATGTGGCAAATAAATGTGCAGTTTCCAAAGAGGGACTAGATATCCGTAAAAAAATAATTCCAGTTGCCAGATGATAATGCCAAATTCCACTTCCACCTGCCACCATTTTGGGACTGGCTCCGACCCAACACTACCATTTTGTTACTGTTCTCTCTATGTTCAGCTTTCTATCCCCAGGGGACTTTAGGACTTTTTGAGAACTTTTGTTTTAGAATTAGGCATTTGGGCCAGTTGTCTTCAGTAGGACTAGCACATGAATTTGAGGACTACTTGATATTGTCAGTTGAAGTATTTACTCATTAATCCAGTAAATCTAGGATTAGTTTCAGTACCTGGATTGCTTTCATTATAGCCATATAACCACAGTTAGATATTTATAATTTTATTATTTTACATGTATATTAGCATTTAACTGTTGCTGTTTTTATGCATGGTGTATATATGTTTTATTATTTCTGTGTGTATGTTTGATTTACTGTTATGACCTGTGGTTACAACAATAAACTACTGCTACATTGATCCAGTAGACTGTGTGCTAGGCTGTAACTGCAGTTTCTGTTTGAAATCTCTCATACTATTACAAGAAAGTTGTGATTTGTGAATTGGAGCCAATAGGCTGAAACTTAAGCAGATTTAATTTTCTCTGGATTTTTACCATTGGGCTGATTTGCACCATCAGAATAAATCACCATGATCATCCAGTTTGAAGCTTGCTAGTAAACTATTGAGCAAAATAGAAACAATCTTAAACCGTTTATCTACTTTGAAAATGGGCAAGTCTGGTAAACAACTTATGAAATCACTGCTGGAGAAGGCACAAATGTGGCCTGGGGCAGAGAACCTTGCTGTTAACTGGAGGAAAAACAAAATCCTAACATAAGTGTTAAACAGTCAGGTAGGGTGAAGGCTGACATAAACTGCCCTAATTTCGGTGGGAGGGAAGCTAGTTTATGCAAATAGGATCTCCGTAATTGGCAACCCCCCCTTTTAATTTTCTGACTTTTCCACCCTGGTTAACCAGTTTTTAGTTCCAGGATGTTGTCTGTATAAAAACCTACGAGACCAAAATTGGGGAGGAGTGAGTGCTTTAAAATTGATTCACAGTTCCCTTTTAACATAAAAATGAGTTCTTGAATCAGTGCTGTGCACTGTTCGTCCTACTTCACAGATAAGCGTTTCTTCTTCAAGGCATAAGATATCTGGCTCAGAAGCTGGAAAAATCTTACATGGCTGTGTAACATTCTTTAAACCTAATAGCTCTACTGTTTTGTTCGGAGCACTTCCCACCCGCCACCCCCCAAATCTAGTCATTGGATGAGGTTCTTTGCTTTTGTAGTCACTGTTTCACATAGTAACAGCTTGTTGTGTTTTGGTCTGTTTGCCAGAGGCTAGGTTTATTTTTAAATCCTTGAACTTTTGAATTTTCTTTTCTTTTTTCCAAGATTGGAAGCAGCTGAAATGCCTAGAGTTACAGGTTGAAAAGCTTGCTTTACAATATGAGAAAGGAAGCTTCATTCCCCCTCCCCTTTTTGTGCTGCGTCTTTTTTTAAAAAAAAAAAAATTCCTAACAAATGTCTCTAACTGGTAGTTGCCTAAAAATAGAAAACCACCTAACTAAAAATAGCTTGGCTCTCAGTCTTGCCAAGGAAAATGGAGAGGAATGGGCGTGGACTCGAAGGCTGAGTAATCCAGCTCTATTCATTCAGAGATCCCTTTGAGAATGCAGCCGATGATAAAGTGCCCTCCAAAAAAAAAAAAAAAACCCTAACCCACAGGCCTCACTTGCTCTCTTCAGACTCCTAGGTGCCAATAAACATTTTAGCCCAAGGATATATTTTTTTTCTCAAAGTCGTAAACATTTTATGAAAGACAAAGCTTTGTTTCAAAGAAGCAAACTTGCTGTCAAAAATAGCTGGCTTTTCCTTAAGCCTTTCTCCGTCTTGTCCAGCCGTTCTCCCCCTTTCCACAGGGTTTTTAAAACTACATCCCTCCCCCCACTCCCGCCTTTCAGATGCATACTGGCAGTGTGTCCAATGAAGATACAACCTCACATTTTATAAATTTAATAACTTGCTGACTGTAGACTTGTTTAGGCCCCACTTTCAATACTCACCGAAGTAAAAGAAATGACGTTTCTTTTGCGTTTTATAACTGTTGCATTGCTATAATTTCTTAACCAACTCCCACACTGCCACCAATCAGGATTTCTAGTTCAAAATTCAATGCACTGAAACTGAGGAATCTATTTATGAAGTAGCGTGAAATGAAGGACAAAGATTTTCTTCTGCTCTGAACAGTGTCTGTGAGATTCCCTGCAATAAAATGTATTTCTTTAATTTTAAGGAAACATTAGGTATCCCATTAGTACAGTATCTTTATGCTTTATTGAGACGATTTTTTTACCCTCCTTGCACTTCCTAAAAGACCCAGGATTTTGGAAAATATGTGTGCGAAAATTATCTGAGTTTGGATATGTATTAATTTATTTATCTTGATTCTGATAGCACAAAATTAATATAGGATTGATTCAGTGAATGTGCAGTAGACATTAATAAATAAGTCAAGGTTTGGCAGGTGGATTGAGAAGGAGAGCGTTTATGTTCAGATGTATGGTTATTATTACTATTATTTTTATTATTATTATTTAATTGTATTACTACTACTATTGGCTGGTTTCAAAGAGTTTTGTCAAAGCGCTCTCTCTCTGTGTGTGTGTGTGTGTTTCTTTTTAATCAAGAGTAATCTTGGCAAATATACCAAGTGTGTAGAAATGTCAGTAGAGTTCATAAGGTTATTTTGGCCTGTGTATTGTTATGTTCAGTTCCTGTAATGCTGCTGGTGATAAGGCTCTGAAGACAAAGGACAATAATTGATGAGAGAGGAGTTAAATCATCCAAGAAGAATCGGAGTCCTTGTATCTATGCACATTAACTCTTTTGGTCTCCTTCCTTCTTATAAGGAATTTTGTCTTATTGCATGTTACAGGCCCCCCCCCCCACAACTGCTTTTCTGTGATGGAGACAGACCACAAGTGACCTCTTTATGCAGTAAACAGGGTGTGATTGTGTCTGTGTGGTGTATTAGTAATTACCGAGGCTGAATTCCCATATTGTATCTTTACTGCTTGCATGGAAAAATAGGCCGCACAACCCTGTGCAACTATTTCCAACCTAGATAGTGATCTACTTATTGCTGTGTTACAGAGACAAAGGTTTTTATGAGCAAATTCATTTTTCGTTTTTTTATCAATAATACATTCCTAGAAGCAAAGTTAGGTTGTTTACGTGAACTTTCTTTACTGGATTATTCATCAGAAGCTTAGAACTGCCACATCTACTAACTCACAAGTGTGGGTATATGTATTAGTGAAATCTCTGGGAACATATTTTTTAATTATGGTATATACTGTGATACCCCAAGACCAAAATGGCTTGGTGCAGGTGTGATGTTAACAAAAAGAATTGGCTGATCATACACATATATATTTTTGTGGACCGCCCAGAGAGCTTTGGATATTGGGCAGTATAAAAACGCAATAAAAATAAATAAAATGCTGTCTCCTCACTTGCATGGGTAGTCACCCATGCAACTGTTTTGGAAGTTCCTGTTTGGCTAGTACTTTGGCACTAATTGTGGTTAGTGAAACCTATGGTGTACATGTAATACTAACCATAGTTCTCTCCAAAATTGAAAGAAGAGGGCATTCTGTAAGGAGGAAGAGGTAGCTTCAGCATGCTCAGCAAATCTTTAATTTTTTAAGTGAATTTTAAAGGTTTTTAAAATTCATCACAAAAGTATAATATATTTTCTCAGTTATTTTTGGTTTAAATAAGAGTGGTCATTGGTGAGTAAGGGTTGTTTTAAGGCTGTGTCAAGATGGCTGTTTTTACCTGGTGGAGGGGGAGTGGGGAAACTTATGGCCTTCCAGATGTTTTGGCCTACAACTTTCCTCATCCTAAGCCAATGGCCAAGGCATCTGGAGGGCAACAAGTTCCCCTCCACTGTTATGTGGCTAAGCAAGTGAGGTAACAGGTCATATTCTTTACAGTGACCTCCTCATCTTGAGAAGGGCAGGAACTACGTATCAGGAACATCCTAGGAATATTGGACAAAGTGGAAGTGGCTTATCTCTAAGCAGGGACAGTTCAAGTTGATAAAGCTCATCTCAGTAAGACTTTGGGTGATTCTTACTGATGCCAGTGATCCTCTTTCTTTGAGTCTTTCTGAGAAGCCACTGAAGGACAAGAGGGCTGTGCCTCGAAAGAAGGAGGTGTATGGTTACCAGGGCTTAGTAGGACTTGGAGTACACCATGGAGACAAAGGCAAGGAACCCAGCAGAAATCAGGATCCAATGTATGGATATGAATATACGGAAAAGAAGCACATGTGAAACTGGGTTTTGTCTTAACTCAGCTGAACCAATTTGCACTCCTGAATAGACAAGTTGCTGTGAAGTTTAAGAGATCATGCTGTAGAAAAGGAAAGGCAAAACCTCAGCTGTACATGCAGTTCTTTTTCACAAGTGCATATCATCCTTTGGATCCTGGCCCAAGGATCAAAGTTTAGATACTTCAACAGGTATAGTACACACATTTCCAGATTTTTCTCTCCTACCATGAGCCTAGTAACTTAAAAAAGGGGGAGGCTGTGGCCCTAGAGGCTCTGGCAATTGCCCCAGCATGGTGCTGTCTGTGGGAAGGGGAGGAATGCACTACTGTTCTTCAAAGGTAGCCTTCTCCATAGCTTCCCTGAATGAATAACTACTTGCCCTGGAGTTTCTTTAGGCTCTTTCCTTTGTTGTTGTTGTTTATATTTTTGGCAAAAACTCAGTTAAACTTCAAAACATGCTGATTTTTCCCTTTGTAAGAGTAAACGAATGTTAATTATTTATTTGTGTTTTATATAATTTGCATCCATGCTTCATGTATTAAGTAGATGTTATTGACTGGACTCTACTTGTCTTCTGAGAGGTCTCTAATGCATATGACATGGTTTTCCTAAAGTTCAAATAAAATAGCACAAGCTATCAAATATACAGTAAAACTCTCAATTACATTTTCTTTATTAATGTAGGTGCTTAATCATAAAGCCAATGAACAGTTGTGAATTATGTTCACAGTAAGCATTTGTGCATTATTATTAACGCTTGCATATTAATTGTTTAATGCTGGTTAAATATACAACAATTATTTGAAGTGGCAATTTCCAGGTTCTTTTTGTCTTTGCAAATCAACCTGGATCATCTTTTTTTATGCTCAGCAATTAATAATCAAGTAAATGTACCAGTAAAAGAACTCAACCCAACTTTATTTTGAATAATTTAATGTCTTTGCAATAGATGGTGGCATTAAGAGTAAAAAAAATATATCTTTGATGTATTGGATATGCATGCATTATAAAAAGTCTCAAACCCACTTATTTACATCATCCTGTGCAATCTATAGACAACTATAATTACATTTTATAGAGATCTATTTTATATATATATATATATATATATATATATATATATATGCATGCACTTTACTTTAGGGTTGTTAAAGCAAGAGTTTATTTCTTTGATCAAGCATTACAGCACATAGACTATTCAAAGGAAGTAAATTATAGAATAGTCGATAAGAGTATTTTAAACAACATGCAGCTGCTATAGATTGACTCAAAGGAGATCAAAATCTTGACAGAGAAGCAATTCCTAATGGACTGTGTGCATGCAGTATAACATGACCAAAGTTTAAAAAGCATAATATAAGCTTCCAATGGTGTAATTGAGGGAGTTGATATTGGTTATTAACATGGTTTTAGCATGTTCAAACTGATATCAGCGAAATGGCAGCTTCATTTTCCCCCACCCCTGTCCCCAATAGCTATAAAATGCACATGTAAGTTGTGGAACGTTTTAATGATATCTGAAAATGACATTGATTCCTAAAATGTACATTTCCTGAAACACACCTAGTGGGCAATTTCCATCTCGCCCTGCAAGGACTTTTATTGCCATTTGTGGGTTTGTTTAATGTGGTGTCTTTGGTTTCCTTTCCTTCTGCTCAAAAGCAGCAGGAAGAGGGGTTACATTACAAGGTCCTTTGATTCCATAAGGCAGGAAAGATCATGTCATGGGATGTCCCAGTCCAGTGCTGCCACTGCTATAAACATCGTGCAAACTCTATAAGACTAATCACATCTTTGATCCCTCTGGTTTGCTTTTTTGGTTCTGTGGGTTGGTTATGCATTTGTGCATATCTGATGTGCATCTGACTTGTAGCATAATGCCATTCACACAGGGGCTTTATGATCTGAAGAAAGCTAATGCACAACAGGGTGTTTGCATAGTTGCAAGTATTTATTTTTGGACTTGAGTCTTGAGAACTGTAGTTTTTATCTAAGCAATGAAGTCACCTCACAACCTACAGCAAAGCAGAAGTAACTTCTAATGTATGGTGCCAGAAATTTCTAATGTAGATTACAGCGCTAAACAACTTGCCCACAGTAAAGTTTTTGTAACTTTAAAGACATGTAACATTCCTGAAACATTCCTGAGGGCTTCTCTACACCAGGCGTTTTATCCTGCACCTTTACTGGAGCTTCTGCTTACAGATTGTTTGCGGGATTAAGATTGGCCCTTTACATGCACTCCCTACTTTTTCTGGGAATTTCCTTTATCTGCAAGTTCTATATGTTTCATTACACAGTTACTAGATGATGCTGTGGTATAGCTGCATAATTCCATGGAGCACGATTATTCAAACCACTATTTTAAAATAGTGCATTTTCCCTTTTACAAATATAGCCAAGGGAATGGTTACAAAGCACTGGAGAGACTCTGGAGGTTGATGACATAATGTAAAGGACCCACAAACTTATATGAGTGACCAATTTCACGTAAGTTTGTGGCGTCTGGGAAAAGCTAGGAGTTGTATGTCTTTTTTCTGCCTAAACATGCATAGGATGGTGCTTTAAGTTTCTGTATAACAACATACATACCCACATTTCCACATACAAATTTTAAAGTGAGATCCAGCCCCCTTTCAACAATTTAATCCAGATAAAATTCCCATGTAGAAATAGTTCTATGTAGAGAACCTAAGCATTAGATAGATTGGGCCTAGACTTAGTTATGCTTAGAGTTGAGCCATTGAAATCAATGGAACTTAATTTAATAATCATGACTAACTTGGACTTAAGTTGGTTATCATGAATACTTTTAAGTCTCACTAGTTTCAGAGGGGCTTACTCGAAGTGTGGATGCAACCCATTGTTACAAACATCAATGCCACATATGTATTTTGCTCTAAATATGGGTTGCATGCTATTTCCTACACAGGAATTATTTTTGTAGTCCTTTTCATGTCTAAAGCTATTCGAATTCTACTTCTGTGAAAAAGATTCATTTGTCAAGTTCAAAAAAGGGGGGAGATGTCACACAAAAGGCGCTAAGTAGGGCTGTGCAGCGCCTCGGGCCAAGGCCCCAAATTTGAGCTGAGGCGGGCTGATTCAGCTCAATTCTGAGGTGGTTTGGGCGAAGCCCGAGGCACCCCGAATTCAATTGGCTCCGAAGCTTTGGGGCACTTCGGAGCAGCCCTCTGTGGTCCCTTACCTGCTACTGCTGCTTGCCATCTGCTGCCTCCATCCTTGCGTCTGGCGGCTTCCGCTGCCGCCGATGCATATGACCAGAAGTAGGCCGCGTGATTTTAAGATATCACACGGGCTCTGCTTATTAGTACCTCTATGGCCACCAGACGCAAGGATGGAGGTGGCAGTGATGGCGGCAGCAGGTAAGTGGGAAAGGGAGCCGGCCGCACAGCCGTCCCCCAGAAAAGTCTGAGTCGCCTCGGAGGGCGAAAATCTCACCACGGCTTCGGCACCGAGGTGGGTCGGGCAACCCCCGAAGCACCCCCGAGCCGAATCGGGGCTAATTTGGGGGCTCTAAACTGGCCTCTGAGGCGGATCGGGGGTGGGTGCACAGCCCTTGCACTAAGTGTTGCCAGGAAGGGAGAACCAAGGAAGGAGGCTAAGAACTAGGATGCTGAGTGGGAAAGGACCCCAGGCAGTCAGGAAGTGAAACAATAAAGAGCCCAGGAGGCTTGGTGGCTGAAGAAAGGCAGTCAGCCTAGCTTGAGAACAACAGGAGAGAGACAGAGACAGGTAGGAAATAGAGGGTTAAGGAACAGTATGGAGAAGGCAGAAATAAGATGGATCAGTGAGGCAGGGAGCCTACTGGCAGGGCATTCTGTGGGCTCAAACAGATGGGTGAGGAAAGACAAGCAAGGGGTTTTTAGAGGCAGGGATCATTGCCTTTCTCTGCTCCTCGGAAGCAATGATGCAAGGGAAGGGATGGGGTTTTCGTCTGTTTTACAGCATTATGTGGGGGAAAACAGGGAGAAGAACAGGGGGTAATTTAAATTGCTCAAGGCAGTTAGATAAAAATGGCCCAATAGCAACATGGTTATCCAGAGAAGGTGAAGTTGCAGAGATTGCTGCAAATGAGGTGTATGACTGCAGCTTTCAACGGTGTGTAAAGGAACAGCAAAGCAGCATTTAGTTTTGGATGTTGGAAACAAAGATTCGGAATTTAACTCCACCATGGACTCCCCAGATGGCCTTTGCAACCTCAAGAAATAATTCTCAACCTCAATAAAGCTATTGAGTTTCCTCTTGGAGACTTAAAGAAAAATCTTCATGTTCTGTCTGCTGATGCGCATGACTGTAGTCAGAGCCTTCAGTAAATGTTAACATTGTTAATGTTAGGAAGAGCAGCCCCATATTTGTATCAAAAATCTGATCTTCTGATTAACACATCACCTAAATAACAGCTTCCATTAGGACCAACTGGATGTGGGCTTTCCAGCTACACAGAACTCTTCCTCCATTTAAGAAAAAGAAAACACTTATTTTCTGACGTTTATCTAGGGATTTAAGTCGTGTTTCTCTATTTCCTTCTCTCCAGATGTCTCCATTTATAGCTTCCAAATGTTGTCAGGTATAAATGGTTTCACCTAATTGTCTTCATTAGCAGAGGCCCTGAACTGTCAGCCCCCCTGCAGATAACAAGATTTGACAGGTTTTTTGTGTTTTTTCCCTTTAGCCGCAACTTCCTGAACCAATAATATGATGTAAATCTAGCTGAGAGTGGTGCCTGCAGAGCTGGTACTAGCAGGGCTGTGCAAAAGCAATCCCTCCTCCCAAATGGCATCTTAAATAAGAGTGTGAAGCTTTGATAGGAACAGCAAAGCCTGTCCATGTTGATTTAAATCTGTTTTCTTAAGGTATTAACTCCCTCATATCCGTAGGGCCAAACTACACATTAAATTGGAGATATGTGACTGCATCTCCAGACTTTTAAAAATTCAATTGAAGGTCTAGGAAAGTGAGGAGGGGGAGTTGAGGAGGAGATATGCTCCAAGCAGCCGTGTGTGTGTGTGTGTGCTTCTGTGTATGTGTTTAACCCATTTCTTATTGCCAATTTCCCAATTAAACTTACTGTTACCATAGGCTCCTGTGTGCCCCATGAGGGAAAATAATGTGCACTTTGATCCTTACTTTCATTTTCCCTGTTTAAAATTGAATGTAAATTACAGGCATATCACACCCATCTCTGTCCCTCCAAATCTGATTGTCTTACCTTCAGAAAATAGCAAGTTCAAAACTTTCTACTAAAGTGCCACATACCCACATTTACTTAATTATCTTAATTTTGATTTTATATTTATTTATTTTTATTTATTTGTTACATTTATGTACCGCCCCATAGCCGAAGCTCTCTGGGTCGTTCATATCCCGGTATGCACCATCTGGGCGGTTCATATCCCGGCATGCACCATCCAAAACTGGAAGCTCTCTCCTTAGAAGTTTCCCAGGTAGCATTCCAAGCAAGGTAGGAGCCCTGTGCTATCTTGAGGGTGACATATTCTGCCCTTAATCTCCACAAACACGTAAAGTAAGATGAGGGTGAAATCAAATGAGTTAATAGGTTACAATGTTGGATTAAGTGTAGATGAAGATGTGGTATTCAAGTGGTGGTCGG
Source organism: Elgaria multicarinata webbii (assembly GCF_023053635.1). NCBI lineage: Eukaryota > Metazoa > Chordata > Lepidosauria > Squamata > Anguidae > Elgaria > Elgaria multicarinata. The sequence goes on from NC_086176.1 coordinate 77,802,361, forward strand.
TCAGCATGCACCATGATGCAACTATGGCTTATAGGAGCCATAGCTTGTGAGCCTTTGGGGCTGACACTGTGAGAAAAGAAGAGGAGGACATACAGTTTTGGCTGATGAAACAGATGACAACAGTAATTTGTTATCAGCTCAGGCACACAGGATGGGGTGGGGAAGAAGAAAGAGGGATGTGTATAGATCACCCACACTGGCAAAATAAAGATGAAACAACGAGGCAAGATACTAATGCATAAGAACCTAGGTAGACCCTTCTGGATCAGACCAAGGAGTCATCTTATCCAGTACCACTTTCCTAGTAGGTTCCAGCCAGATGCCCCTGGAAAGTCAAAAAGTTGGGTGAAAAGGCAACACCCAACTCCCATGATTTGTCCCCAGCATCTGGTCATTCCAAGCTACGTTGCCACTTAACATAACATTTCTCTTTATCATGCCTATCCTCTGGGAAGTTGCTTTTTAAGCCATCAAAAGCTTGTGCCCATCTTGTGGCAGTGAATTCCATGTTAAGTATGTATTGTATATAATGTATTTTTTGAATCTACTGCTGAACAATTTCACTGTGACATCTAGTATTACGAAAGAGGAGAACTCTCTCTCTCTCTCTCTCTCTCTCCATACCTTCCATAATATTACAAACTTCTCTCTTCCCTCTCCATAGTCTTTTTTCATAGAGAAAAAATGATCAATGATCAACCCTTTGATCATTTTTGTTGTACCTTTTCCAATGTGGGATATCCTTTTTGAGACGAGACAACCAAAACTGTACACAGTATTACAAAGGGAATGTGTACAAAGGCATTCACATTTTAATCCTATAAATTGTTTTCATTCATTTCACTGTTGACAAACTGCATTGATTTCTTTGACCAAAATAGGAATTTCCTGGGAAATAATGCAATTTTTGAGATACTGTGTAGTCCCTAGACCTTTTTTCTATTTAGGAAACATTTTAAAGAAGAGGAAAAAGTAAAGTCCTTAACAGAGTTGTTGTGCCCCGTTTAGGGTGCTTCAATATGGTAGATTTGGACAGGAGTATCACATGAACAGATTTAATACCCTTGATATCTGCAAGCGACAGAGACTGTGTTAATAATTTTGCTTGTCCCCATTAGTCCAAGCAGCATAATGGGAAATTAATCAGGCCAGTGACTGGCACTTTTGAAATGTTTTTTTTTTTCATACTTATATAATACGCACATTGTGTGCCTTGTACCATTCCTGTCTCCTCAGTCCACTGGGTATCTTTTTAGCACAAAATTGCACAACCAGCAATATAACGAGTTGCCATCTTGATGCGCTCTTAAATAAGCCTTCAGACCTCTTCAGCAAGAATTTCATGCTGAGCCATTTCATCTCCCCAAATGTGGCAATCACTAACAATCATTTCTGGGCCACAATATTTGTCACTATTGGATTTAAGGGGTGTGAAAGGCAAGTTCCTGTTCCATGTGCTCCGGAAATTGCAGAGTGGCATTACTGCCTGTTAATATCTCTTTAGGAAAACCATATTGCTGGGAGTTTATGAGTATATATATATTGTGGATGGGCAACAAGGGCAGCTTAGGAGAGCTATAGCTTCACTGTATCATTTGTTTATCTCACTTGCCCACAATAAATTCCTGCAAAGGTTACAGCTGGCCATGTCAATCATACTCTACCATGGCTAGGATGAAGATTTTTAGCAATGCACTGTAACTTAAGGAGCAGGGTGTGTTAGAGCTATGACCCTCCAAATACTTACTTGAAAGGAAGGTCCACTGAAATGATTTAGGGCTGATTCGAGTGTTATAGCCCCCCATGTAGAAAATACCAAAACTTACACTTGGTGGTGCTCTATGTGGCTACTGAAATTTTTGAAGCCACTATTGATAATGTCCAACTACCTCTCCGGAATAACAATCACCTAAATGGTGTGGTTGTTGGTGATGTGGAGATAACACCCCCCCCCATGCAATTATGTAGAACCATACATAGAGTGTATTTCAGACATTGCACCCACTGTGTGAAGCATCACCACTTCCTGGAAGAGAAGGCTACTAATGGCTTCCAATGGCTACTAGTCTCTCTATGTTATCTCCAGTATAAGAAGCCTGTGTATACCATTTGCTGGGGAACTTGGGCAGGAGGTTGCGGTTGTACTCATGTCCTGCTTGTGGATTTCCCATCAACAGCTGGTTGGCTACTGTGTGAATAGAATGCTGGACTAGATGGACCCTTTGTCTGATCCATCATGACTCTTCTTATCTTCCTATGTTCTAAAAAAGCAATGTTCCAGGACTTCCAAGGAGGGAGCTGAAAAAGTAAATATGTTTTAGAATCTCTTTGCCATTTAACAACAAAACGATGTTCCTCTTATGCAAATGAATAGCAGACTGAATGTTTTGCTTAATATTTAGTACCACATTGTAGTCAGTGTTGTTTCATGTAGAACCTGCTCTTTTCATAAATATGGACTAAAGACAGAAGTTGTAAATTCGTTTTCAAAAGGGCTTGAAGCCATCTTCAGTCTCTACCATTTTGGGTGCTCCTGCCTTTCCTCCTCCTTCCCACAAACCCATCAGTTGTGGATCAATTATATTTATTATTTATTTAAAACATTTATATCCTGCCCTATATCAATAAGTTCTCAGGGCGGTGTACAGATAAAAGCATACAGTATAAAAAGTAAATATACACAGCAAATCTACAAACTGCAGTTTTTCAAAGGTACCATTATTTTCATGAAGTGCTAATTCCCAACCTAAAGTAAGGAATATCCTATTTACTTCAACACTGTAGGTTTTTTGTTTTGATTTTTTAAAATTTTCTGGGACTACAATATTGCTTCTGAGCATCATTTTTGGAAACTTACCCAGTACTCAGAAACCAGGACTGCCAATAGATTCCACTTGCCAGCATTCATAGACGTGTAGCAGTGTTAATGCTGAAACATGGGGTGCTGTAAGTCCGTTCTCGGAGGTAAATCACCCCGTGTTAAATTTCCAAATATGCCTTTTAAAATCACTACATTTCTGTTATTTTCACAGAATAGCTGCAGTTCCTTTTTCTCTTGCTGCTTGTCATATCTTTATCAAATAGCTGCAAATGCATGACAATTGACCTGATTCTTGACTGTTTCACAGCTGCCCCATGAGCTCTGAAGAACTTAAGAGTAATTGGCCAAAATCTTGTTAATTTCACTTGGCAGTTCCTTAACAAAGCTGTGAGAAACAGCAGGGGTATGGAAGCTGTATTTCTCTAGCACTTTGGAAACCAGCAGTGTTATAACTGATATTACCTGCCCAAAACATCAACTTGAATGAGCCTTCTCTAATCTGGTGCCTTCCAGTTGTGTTCATTTGAACTCCCATAATTTCCAGCCAGCATGGCCATTTGCATTGTAGTCCAACATATCTGGAGGACACAAAGATGGGAAGGGCTGCCTTGGATTCTAAATTTTCTTCCACAAACAGAAAAGAGTTCATGTTCCTGGGACAATGGGACATGACTTTCTTCCTCCCCTTTACTTTTGGAGCCCCCCAAAAATCTGCTCTGGGGATTTGAGGGGTCTTGGGAATGGTATGAGATATGGTGCATTGAGCTACAGCTGGTGGTGGGAGTTGGTGAAAATTGCCACTGCTCCCATTACATTAATAGAGGAGCCATTTAGGATTATCTTTTTACAACTAAAACATAGTGTAGGATTTTATAGTGAAAGTGCTCCAGATTTTTACTTTTTTTTTTTTTTACAAAAACCAATTTATATCTAGCAACAAGATCTTCCTAAAACTGAACAGATTGTTCCCACTACTGTACTTTACCATACATTTTCTTGGAAAGTTTTCAGTAAGCCATTTAAGACCAGAATGGTAACAATCAAAACACCTTTGGGAGAGAAGGTAAGTCCTTTGTTATTCTTAAAATATGAAGGGACGATCTTGAGAGAGGTAGTCACTGAGAACTTCCTTGGCTTGCAATGTGCCCTAAATCTTTCCTTTCCATTATGCCTAGAATAGTGGGTTATTTTTCCCCCATTCCTGATATTCCAGAAGCTGCCTTATACTGAACCAGACAATACATTTAGCTCAGTTGTTGCAGGCTATGACTCTCTAGCTGATTGTCATTAAAATCATTTTTTCCATCTCATTCTTGAGATACCCAAAGTAGTTTTTAGACAACGCCATTAAAACAACTCTGTGTGTGTGCAGCAGTTAAACAATTTCAAGAGGGAACAAGAAATCAGTGGGATAATAGATCAAACACCAACCAGGTGATAGGCCTATTGAAATAGGAAAGTTTTCAGGTGGCATCTTAAATTCTGCCAGCAGAAGAACCAACTAAACCTCTAATAAGCAGGAGGAAGAGACGTTGGAGAAATCCGCAACAGATTCAAATGAGTTCTGATTTTGATGAATCCAGGTTGCAGATTCTGCAGTGGATGGTTTTTTTTGAGTTATGTGGATTCCGTGGACTTGTGGACCATTTTTAAAAAATTTGCCAGGGATTTGTGCAAATGCTCATTCCACAAGCAAAAATTAGCATTGATGCACATTAGCACAACTGGAATGAAATTCTCACGCAGCCCTAAAAAAATTCAATTGCACCAATGAGCAGGTCACAGAATGAAAGACACCTAACAACCCACAAAGTGTAGACAGAATGAATTTAACAAAATCCATACATCCATACATCCTTAGTGATAGGGCAAGGAGAAGAACCTCTTCCCTTGAGCTGTGTTGATGGTCCTTTAAGTGTCCAGGGCTGAGCCAAAAAGGGCTTTTAAGATAATTACCAGCACTTTGAATTGGGTCCAGAAGCTGGCGACAATAGTATGGTTACATGCTTCACAAAACCATTCTTTAACTAGAGATGTCAAGGATGGAAAATGGGTACTTCTGTGAATATATAGCATGAGCTCTGCCACTAAGCTATGGATCATCCCCATAGTCTCTGAGGGAGATATACTACAGGATGGTGGTTAAATAGGATTACATTGTTGTTGGGAGGATGCAAATCACAACTTTTGGAGTGCTGTAGTTCCATCTCTCCCTCCCACCTTTTCATAATAGACATTTAATTGAGAATGACAAATGTTTCACTTTGCAACATTTGGATTTTGAGTTCAGCTTTCTCCTGGGAATTTCTACGATGAGGAGTTGTATTGTAAACCAAAGTTATTCTAATGAGCAGATAAAATCCCTACAGCTGTTAATAGCTGTTTAAAGACAAGGCCGGTGATCTTACACAGGGCTTTTTTTTTTTTTTTACCAGTACACAGATCTCATTTGTTACATTTGTTGCAGTAAGAGTTCTGTAATTTACCAGAACCATTTCTGTAGGTTAATTCACTGGTACATTGTAAACTTTTATGAAAAGGTAAGGAGACAGCCAATTGTGATGGGCATTGACCATTTCTAAGGGGCTAAGTGCACATTACATTGCAAATGTGCTTATAAGAGAGATCTGATGCCTTCTTGTTTAATAACAGCTGTGGGAAGGAGGGGCATTTAGAACAGAGAAGGAAGAGGGCTGATTAACCCTTTCTCTCATGAACGTTTCTTCTCTCAAAAATGTCCCTTGCCCCAGCTCCTGCAGGGTTCCAATTGTGTGATTATAAATTGGGTAAGGAAGGGAACAGGTAAGCTAGGATGAATCTTTCCTAGATCAAGCATTTAATTCATTATGTTACAGAAATTACTTACTTGTACATCTTTGAAAATTGAATGGAAAGAAAACTATAAAAGGAAATTGGAGTTTCCTTCTTCCATCTCAAGGGAATGAGTATATTGATGTACTTGCGAATGACAGAATTTATGGACTCTTGCTAATATTTAGAGATTTTATTATATTAAGCAGTATGATGAATATATACATAAAAATAATAATGTTAAAATTGGCAAATATGTGCTGAAACGTGATCTGCTGTAAAACAAATTTACAAAATTAAATTATCCAAAGAAAAACCTGCTCCTAATAACCAGATATTTGGTGCAGGTGGGGTCGGGCATTAAGAGTCTTTCAAGGAAAGGCTGGGGGCTGCTAAAAGTGGGGTTGCTCTCTCATTTAGTGGCACCTCTTCTGCTGAGTCAACACTGTGTGCCCCCCTCCCACCTTATTGCCACCTCTGGAAATGTAGTTTTTTAGATGAAATGCAAAACCATAATATGGGTCACTTAGAATTCCAAAGCCTGTTATACAAGGACGACTGTATTAGTTCCAAAGTCTAAGGGAAAAAAGTCTGCCTCTAGTAATTATATTCTGTCATTCAGTTTCTGCTGGCTGTATTACACATCATTTCCTGCCCTAAAAATAGTTACTGGCAAAGGATAATTCTGATGTTTCCACCCTAGAGGTGGCCACAGTTTGAGAGAGCAAAAAAAGCTCAGAGAACACGATGGGGCATTTGAGACATATTCATGCAAAATAGAATACGTTGTTGATGTTGATTTTGTCGTAAGCTGCTTTAGTTATTTATGTATTTATTTTTAATAGAAAAGTGCAAAGTAAATAATAAATGAACTAAAACAAAAGGAAAGTTAAACATGTGTGTCGTACAGGTATAGTCATTTGGGAGCCAGGATTGACTGGCTTCCTGTTGAGTGTAAGCTCAGAGCCAAACCAGATAGGAATGGGTGGATATGCATTTCTTTTCACGTGTCTTCCCTATTCCCATTTAAAGCAGTGTGCTTGTGTTAAGGGGGAGGCTCTTAGTTTAACTGTGAAAGGGGTTTGTGGGAGAGGAGCATTGAACCCTCCCATGCCCTTCCTCCCTTCAGTCCATTGATCCATGCCAAACTCACTTAAGGAGGAAAGTGGGGCAGTGTGTAGAGCATCCAACTACAGGGGAATAAGGCATGGGGTTGCCTTATCTCTATTTCCACTTTACTATTAAAGTAAGAGTCCTCCCTCCAGGACTTTTTTTCCTATTGTAAACATATGTAGAGCCATTTCGGTGTCATGTGTCATGCTTAGAGGGATTCAGGAGGTCTGGGTTCTAGTCCCCACTTGCCATGATGCTCACTGGGTGACTTTGGGCTAGTCACTGACTCTCAGTGTAACCTACCTCTCAGAGTTGTTGTGAGAATAAAATGGAGAGGAGAAGGACCATGTAAGCCGCCTTGGGTTCCTTGAAAGAGGAAAAAAGACAGGATATAAATGTAGTAGTAGTAGTAGTAGTATAATATAAATGTAAGATTGCACCCTTAATGTCTCTTAAAGATTTGTAGTACAGGGATCTGTGTAATTTAGAGTTGGGTCTTTGAGCGAACTACCAAGGATCATAATTTTCAGATACTAGACGACTGAAAGAAATATGCTGATGCACTTTAGAGTAACACCACTGGAATACCAGTCGCTGGAAAGCACGAACAGAAGGTGTGGTTGCACTTATATCCTGCTTGTGGATTTCCCGTAGGCATCTGGTTGGTCACTATACAAACAGAATGTTGGACAAGATAGGTCTTTTTGTCTGATCTGGCATTTTTCTTGTTCTTATTTTCTTAATAAGTCAGAAATTCAGCAGTGTCACTTATTGTGCAATAAGCATGTGTTTGTTTGTGTAGGATGGGGAGTGCGTTTGGCCCCTACTTCTAGTGCCATGGGATTTGGATTCATCCTTAACAAAAGGGTCTGTATTGAGTTTCACATATCCTGAGGTGTGTCTCAGTCTGCTCTTCTGACAATAGCTATCCTTAATTTGTGGCATTCAGCTTTGCTGTGACCTATTGCAACTATCCCTTTAAGTCAACAAAAAGTTCTAACCCTGTCTTCAGGCTTTAACATATATCTTTACCATATTATGTTTCACTACTGTTTCTTATATTTATTATTGTACTTAAATTTACATACTTTTGTCAATAAAAACTCAGGCTGCAGTCCAAAATCCAGTCACATGATTGACTCCAAAATTTACTAATCCTTCTTCTTCTTCTTCTTCTTCTTATTATTATTATTATTATTATTGGCATTTGAAGTTTTAGGGCCAAACCAGATGTTACGTTTATTTTATGGTTGGTATCCATGCTTGGATGTGTTGTTGTTGTTGTTTTTATTTTAATACCAGGGACGGGGGTTCATCAGAAGCACAGCATGTAGAGGCAGGAGATTTACTCCCTATCTGAAGTAAGGAAAATCCCACAGCAGTTAGCATTAGGAAAAAAGCTCCCATTGGTGCCAATCATACAATAAAAGTAACATCTCAGTTGGCCCTTAGTATTCTCAATGAGATTTTAAAGTGTGAAAAAAACCTTAACAGCCACAACTCTTCTTAGCTGAAATAGATTTAGCATTAGAATAAACGAATCAGTGGCTGGAAGCCAGTTTTATACATAGCCGTTTCCTAAGTCTGGAGTAGATGGAACGGCCTACTTACATGGGAAGTACAAGACATGATAACCTTTGAAGTTTCTCCGTAAATTATTGCAGTTTTGTTCAGTCACATTTGAGGTTTTTGTCACTGGCTATTGGCCTTGTAGCACCTGCTGCTCAACCAAATACAGTCTATATGCCTGGCCATTGGTTGTTGTTTTTCATAAGGTTTCCTTACCTTTAATGGCAACACAACAGGCAGAACATTCACAGGTGAATCTTCTCTCATCCCTGCATTTCCAGGCTTTGGAATATTGTACATGCTGATTTTCACACAACTGCTAAAGGCACTGGAGCCATAGCTAGGATCCTACCTGGAATTGTAGGATGCTCTTTTATGTGACAGCACTGAAGCTCCAGCGAACCGTTTTGTCTAGCTGTGACTGAAGTAATTGTGGGGGATGGGAGCAGCTAAGTGGAAGATAGTGGGAAACCTGGTGCCGCAGGATGCAAGCCATGGTGGCATGAAGATACACCCCTCTCCCCAATTCCAAGTGTCTTAAATTCACCTTTGTCAGATCTACAAATGTCTTTTCCTTTTCCTCAACCAAGACTTCTTCCTTAAGTTCCTTATGATCTTTTCTCTTCCCTCAAAGACTGTGATGATAATGTTAAGTCATCTGGGCCCTGGTATAGTCACAGAAGTTAAAGAACCAGATATGAGTCTATGTCTGACTAATGTCTGGTTCACACTTGCTTGCTGATTACCCCTTAACTTGTATATGTGGATGAGGAATCATAGATTAGTCACACAAGATAGAACTTCCATATCACCTAATGTCAGTTCAAACAAAGACTGTTCATATGTTTAGCTGAATATCATCAAATGTTGAATAAGTAAGTGCTGGTGAGATATAAAATGGTGTACATCACTCATGAATCATCACTAAATTATGTGTGGGGGGGTCCTACTTTTTTTAAAAAAAGGTACTCTGAGTAGGAGCAAAATGTGACCTACATTTTAAAAAGACCTGACACCAGGCATTAGGTAACTGTATTAGTGAATTTGTTTCATTAATCAGATGCTCTTGAATGGTTTTTATAGGCTTAACGTGTAAAATAATTAAACAGGAATTAACATGTAAAATAATTAAACTTTGAAAAACCCTAACATTTCACCTAATCACACTACTCTACATACAAAGACTGAATTGCTTGTTTTTCCTCCTAAACCTTCTCCTCATCTTTCATTCTCTCTTACTGTCAATGATGTTACACTTACTCCGGTCAAGGAAGCTCGTAGTCTTGGCTTTATATTTGACTCCTCGCTCTCCTTTATTCCTCATATTGAGGCAGTAGCTAAATCCTGTCATTTTTTCCCTGTATAATATTGCCAGGATTCGATCATTTTTGTCTGTCTCTTCTGCCAAGACTCTTATTCATGCATTGGTTATTTCTCCGTTGGACTACTGCAACCTTCTTCTCACTGGCCTTCCTTCTTCTCACATCAGTCCATTGGTTTCTGTTCACCACTCTGCTGCTAAGATCATCTTCTTGGCTCACTGCTCTGACCATGTTACTCCACTTCTGAAAACTCTTCATTGGCTTCCAGTTCACCTCAGAATCCAATATAAACTCCTCCTGTTGACCTACAAAGCTTTTCACAGTCTAGCTCCTTCCTTTCTTTCCTCTCTCATCTCACACTATTGCCCCGCTCATTTTAAAGCTCAGCTTTTAAAGCTCAGCTAAAAACTTTTCTTTTTCCTAAAGCTTCTAAAACCTGATGCTGTTTGGACTTTATACTGTTAGTTTTACCCTACCCTGTGCTTGTTTACCCTACCCAGTGCCTGTTTGCATTCTCTTCCCCTCCTTATCGCTTTACTATGATTTTAATAGAATGTAAGCCTATGCGGCAGGGTCTTGCTATTTACTGTTTTACTCTGTACAGTACCATGTACATAGATGGTGCTATATAAATAAATAAATAATAATAATAATAATAATAATAATAATAATAATAATAATAGGGGTATATTCATTCAAAAAAACAGAATTCCAAATGGCTGTGAACAATAGTCACTAGCACTGTACCACAGACTTGCTTCCATGAGAATTTGCACAGTGATAAAGTAGATTTGTTCAATTCCAATTACTATGCTTTAGCTCATGCAAGAGATGACAAAAGCAGAAGAATGTCTTTGGATTTAATTTAACTTTTCTCATGCAATACACTAGAACACAGTGTAGAATCTTCAGTGAACAGAAGATACCATCCATCAAACCAAACATATTAGCTAAAATATAGGATATCAATAAATGTTTGACACCATATTTATTATTTTGCTAATAATGTCTACACTTCTATGACTTTGTCCACTTTCCCTGCCATTAGGAAGTTAGGCTGATGACATGTTTTAAAGAAAGAGGATATCTTTCTTCAAATGAGAGCAATCACATTTTTAAAATTTGCCAGGGACGGGAGAGAATCCTGAACTTGTATGTGATCAAATTTTAAATCTATTAGAGAGTTATTGGCCTGTATAAGAAACATGAATGTGACGTTCTTAAACACTTAACACAGTGAAGAGCTGAAAATTGTGACAACATTGCAAGTACAAAAAGCAGACTGCTGAAATCCACAGAGATTAGCAGCCCCAGTCTGTAGAGAGACAACTGAGAAAAGCCATCTATGGCCATGTTGCAGCAGAAGCAGCTACGATTGGCTGCTGTCATTTGGTCTTTGCCAGAGTAGACAACAGGTGCAGAGTCGCTGACAGGTGTGGATATCTAGGATAAGTAAAATTGCTGATGCCTAGTGATGTAGCCTTATGTCAGATTGTAAACTGCTGAGCTCTCACGGAACAGGGAGCCAACTTGCATGTTTTCAGATCACTTGATGTGCACTCATTCACTCCCTCCTCCCCACAGAGCCTCTCGGTGAATGCCTGAATGACTAAACTCAAGCCGTGCCACTGCCCCAGGATGTTGGGAGGGAGGGGAGAGGGCGGCATAAACCACAAGAAATGTCTCCTGCATAAGATTCCTGAGGTTGAGTCTCCCATTCTGTTCAAGTGGACTTGTGCAAAAGAAGTTCCCATCCCAATGAATTGTGTCTTGTGGAAATCCTAGTGGATGCCATTTTTTGCTTCAGAATTACAAGTCAGCTTTCAGGGACAGCCCAAGATAGTCTGCTGTTGAGGAAAGTACAAGATGGCAGCCCAGTCCATTCCATGTACAAAAGCTGAATGGACTCGCAGTTGAATATTTCTTCAAAACTGACGATGGGGCAGTATTCTCCACCACACTTAGAGGCAGCAGGCTAGCTTAGGTGGTGCAGAGCAAGTTGTGTAGCTCACAGCTTTCTCCTCGCACACCTTGCTGCTACCTCCCAGCATCTGTGACCTGAGGCGACAGCTTCCCTCTGCCTAATGGAAAGGCAGGCTCTGGTTTCAGTTATGCATAAATTGTATTTTACTACTTTTTTATTATCAAACTGAGGCTGAATATTGGGGACACATGTTATTTGAGAGCTTTAAGAACATCCTGAAATGGGAAATGAAGAGGAAAATAATATTAAGGATATAGTAAGTGTAGCTACAGACGAGGCATAAATGATTGGAGATGCCAGAGCTAAATCTAGTCTCCTGAGTGGTAAATTCTGACCTTCCAAGCCCAGAAACAAGAGTTGGGTGTGGAAAGAGTTGTGGCTGTTGCAGTGTGATGCTGCCAGCAGTTCACTTTGAAGATATTGGCAAACCCAGGACCCTACATCCCTTCCTTTGCTGACCAGGTTATAGATGATGTGCAAGAAATGGAAATACTTGCACGAACCTGTCTTTTCTGATTGCCATTTGCAGCCCCATGTGGCTTAGCAGGTCTTGAACGTGTTGTACTTACTTGAATAGCATCAGTACCAAATGTTGGGTGTAAACTGGACTGCTTGGAGTGTGCTGGATTGTCAGCCGTGAGTCTGTAAAAATGGAATCCTTAACATTTAAAGAAAACATTCATGCCATCAAAAATGCACTGTGTTTTGAATGAGTAAGAGCAAACGCTCCGAAATTCTATCTAACACCTTTATTGAACTTCCTGCATTGCCAAATACAGTGGCAACCTCTGTACTCACAGTAGGGGTGGACTGGGAATATACTGCACAGATTTCTGCCTCCTTGAGTTACTTGAGACATAAATCTTCCTAATGGGAGCAAGGAGCGTAAGACCTGGCTGGCCTTCAATGACAGAGAAAGACATTTCAGATCCACAGCAAGAAGCAACAACTGGGGGAAATAGGCTTCTCTCTACCACTCGAGGATTAATTCCCCTTCAGCACATTGTATTATAAGGAAGTGTTTTAAAAAGAGTTACACTTCAAGCTCTTGTGATTTTGTTGTGTTGATTATCCAGCCTCCAGAAATCTGAACAGAAAAACCCTTCGATTGCTATTCACTCTTTTTAGGTTTATATGTTATTTTTAAATTGGACCACATGAGAAACTAAATGAAATGTTTTGTTCTCAATCGGGAACTAAAATGTGTATATTGTTTATGTCTCCATTTCCTTGAGAGATTTCATTGGTCCTAAGTATGCCCAACTCTGTATTGGATCGTTGGCATCATTAACAAGGGACTCTGTCCAGCCTAGTGTATCAGAGAGTCCCCTGCATGCCCCTTTTAAAATCAGTGATCAAATGATTAGATGTATGGATATTTTTCACATTTGTATTGCACTACTTCATTTTATCCGCTCGACAACTCTGGGAGATGGGCTAGGCTAAGAGATTACTTCATCAGGGCCCCTGAACAACTTAAATGGTTGAGGGGGGATCTTAAACTGATTTTCCTCACAACCAGACCAGAAGCCCTTATCCACTTTTCCACACTGGCCTTAGCCCTTCTTCAAGTCAAAAAATTGTTAGAATATGGAACTAGAACAGGGGAGACCCAGACTCAAAATGCCGCTTAGCTGTTAAGCTCAAAAGGTAGATTGTTGGATTATCATTTTTAGCCTAAACTCTACTCTATAGAGTTGTGAGAATTATGGATAATATATAATGGCCCCTCTCAACTTCTTAATAAGGAAGGGTTTGGGCATATAACTTATTATTTAGTGGTTAGAACTCTCAAAGTGAGATAGATAGATAGATAGATAGATAGATAGATAGATAGATAGATAGATAGATGTTTTTAAGGTCTCTTCTGTGTAATTATTTTTGGGAGTATTATTTTGAGAGTAGCCCAATGACTAGAAACTCTAATATTGGCAGTGTTGAGTGTCCTGACTTATTTCTTTATTATTAAAATATTTCTAACCTTCCTTATATCAGTAGATCTCAGGAGAGGGTACAGTAATAGAAAACAATTTAACGTTAAGCCACAACAATATAAAATCAGCATTAATAATCCAAGGAATTAAATCAAAACTGAGCTATAGTCAGTAAAACCCAAAGGCTTGGGTAATTAGCCACGACTTAATTTGGGGGTGAAATGAAGCCAATGTCAGCACCAGCTAGGCCATTTCCCATTTCAGTTCTTTTGCTGAGAGTAGCATGAGGGAAGGTGCCTGTTGATTAATGCAAGAACCATTAGAGGCTTAATATCGCAGAGTGTTGTTTCAGAGTGAAAGCTGGAGAGTGTTGTTTCTGGATCCCTGCTTGATCGAATACATTACCCTTTCTATGTGCTAAAAAGCTGTGAATGCTGAACCTGCTGATGTTCCTGTTGCAGGGAAAGGCTTAGCATAGATGGTAGTGCAGACATTTTATTAGACTGTGTCCTCTCTCCATTTATTGACTGACTCCATATTCAGGAGAGGTCGTAGTAGCTCTCTTTGCCGCTGGTAACAAGAGCTCCTGTTTGTTGACCTAATGCTTCTTTCTTCTCTTTCTCTCCCTAATGCAATATGTAACAGCCTTCACCCACCAGGCAGCCTGAGCTATGGTAAAGGCCCTGGATCTCTCTCTTGCAGCCTATGTCAAGGCTTGAACTTTCCAAATTATGTATTTCAGACGTTGAGAAAGAAAGGACTTAATGGCTGTGACAGTCCAGACCCCGATGCTGACGATTCAGTAGGTCACAGCCCTGAGTCTGAGGACAAGTACAGGAAAATTAATGAAGATATTGATCTAATGATCAGCAGGCAAAGATTATGTGTAAGTACTCTTGAGTTCCCTTTCGTTTTTTTTTTACTTTCTGATATTTCTCTGAACCTGGCAGGCATTGAACAAGAAAGAAAACAAAGGCTGTGAAAGCCCCGACCCCGACTCCTCTTATGCCCTCACCCCACGCACTGAAGAAAAATACAAAAAAATTAATGAAGAATTTGATAATATGATCAAGAGCCATAAAATTCCTGTAAGTACCAAAGGTTAGACGGCTGTCTGCTGATAACCACTGCAGTAACACACCCTAACCCTTTCAGTTCTGGTTTCTTACGAAAAAGCATATTTGGCAAGAGACACCCATGAAAACCAAATTGCACGTAGGAAATACCGCACCATTATATATTTTAGCTCTCGAGGTGTGTGCAGTTCCTTAATGAGATGCATTTGAAAAACCAGAGGCAAAACCTAAAGAAGGAAGTTTAAATAATGTACGTTACGTACAGTGAATTTTCAGAATTCTGGTTTACCACACTAGCTACCCCAAAATGTATTTAGAGAACATCTGTAAACCTTGCTGTGGACAGGTTAACATATTCACAGGCATCTTTCTTTGGGCTGAAAGAAAGAAAGAAAAAGAAAGAAAGATGGCGTACAGTACAAATTTGTCTTCATATTGTGAATTAAAGAACATGAGTCCTGCTACCACCATTATTGAAACTATGTTCTAAATTCAGTTACCACACTGAAGGGTTATGTAGCTAATTGCTAGTTGCAGGAAAACAGACTGCATGAGAGCCTAATGGTAGCATTCAGTCACGTTTGTGTGTTGGAGGTGATTTTACAGCTGCAAAAGAAGATTTGCTTTGGCTCCATCAGCATTCCCCGTAACGCTTTAACGAGCGCTAAAACATTCTTTTAACCAACACAGAATTTCTAACAGTCATATGCCTTGCCAGATACTTAAGAGAAATAACTCTGCATGTAGCTATTTTGTTTTGCACAAACATATAAAGGGAGCAACCTCACATGCATACTACAAGTACTACATAAGTACAATTAGTGCTATTCATGTGCACAATACTTGATGACAGATTTCAGAGGGGCACTTGTATTTGTCCGGTACAGACAGAAACAACAAAGAACCCTTTGGCACTTAAAAGACTTAGGTTGCAATCCTATACATGTTTAGACAAATCAGAAAAAGTCCTACAACTCCCAAAGTTCCCCAGACAGTACTGTTGGCCTGGGCATGCTGGGAATTGTAGGACTTTTTTCCTGTTTAAACATGCATAGGATTGCACCCTTAACAAATGTATTATGTCATAACCTTTTGTGGATGAGATTCTGGTCCATTAAAGCTTAGATCACAATAAATCTCTTAGCCTTTTAGGTGCCTTGGGACTCTGCTATATTGAATAGCATTATGCTTGTGGTATTGATTTAGAATGGAGTTCGGTTTTAAAGTTCCTTTAGCAACCTCATTCTGATAAAGTTGCAAGATTTTAAAGCAAGGTTGGACAACACTCAGGCTGCATGTTGTCCCCTGCCCCTCACCCCAGTGTGTCCCAATTGCTCCGTCATCCTCCCAAACCCAGCCCCCCACAAAAAAAGTAGAAAAAAACGGTGGGCTGCCTTGGATATTCATTGGCAAACCTGTACAAAACAAACTAAATTTTCCTTAGTAAACCATAGCAGTTGCTGCCAGATTTTAGTGACAAATCATCAATTTAAAAAAAAGAATTGCTGGAGGGGAATTGGTCCTTGGGCCTCCCCAAATTGCCAAACTCTGTTTTAAAACCATATTACGATGAATTCACACATAATAGCTAATTGCAGCTGTCCTTTGGAATCTTGGGTTCATTATCTCTTTCATATAAAGCAGTTACTTATCAATGGAAACCAAGCTTGGAGACTGGGAGCTTAATACTGACTGTTGCATACTGTGGCCATCGTTCTAGCAATTGTATAAATTGCTCCTTAAGACTTGTAGACTACACAATGAATTTACCATGGACCAGAGTTGATGAGACTTCAGCTTCTTTAAAAATTCTGAAGATCAGTGTAGGCACAGTAAGAGCCTGAACTGACATAATTCCAGCTGCACCTTTTTGGAAACTACAGCAGCGGAAATGAGCATTCATACCTGATGGAGGCATTACACTTGCTTCATATAGGTTGAGCCACTTTGTCGCTTGCCTTTCAGCACCATTGCTTTTCCCTTGTTTGCTTTTGTCCACGTGCAAGATGAGTGGAGTTGGGTTTTTTTGTTTTCTTTTTTGCCTTGTTCCTTGCATAGTTGCACTAATCTACAGCATGAATTTGTTGTAGTTCCGCCATTTTGATTTTGGTGAGATTTCTCCCAATATATATTATTAAAACAAACAACAGAATAATCTAGGATAAATACACTCTGCCCAGAACAGCTTGGCTAATTGAGTAAAACCCCAAGGCATGTGGTCTTTATGCTGAAAAAAGTGGGTCATATTCAGAATCACTTTAGGCAATGAACACAAGTGCACTGTAAGCAATGAATCAGAGACCCACCATAATAAAGAGAGGTAATTTTCCATCTAGAGATGTAACTTCCCATCTAGATACACCTTTGAATCTAGTTTACTAAATTTAAGCAAGCCTCTGCTCTGGCTGTGCATGCCCAAGTGATCAGGGATATTCAGTCGCCCTTCCACTGGTGAGCAGAGAGCCGCTTTGCACAAACCAACTGAGCACTAGGAGAAACAAATATCTATGCCTGCAAAAACAAAACAAAAATTACCCTCCATTTACAAGATGTGCCCAGCCACTTGTGTACGCACAGCCAATTAAATGTGCAAGAGCTGACATCCAGATGGGAGACATTTGCTCTTAAGAATTGCTGCCACAATTTACATTTTTTAGACTGTTTGTAGCTCATTCCTAGGGGAGCAGATCTTTCATGTGCATTAAAGAACACTTGGCTAAATTGATCTGGCCTTTGTAGTAAAAGTCATGTTTTCGCAAACTTTTGGAAACCTTAACGTTTCACCCAAGAGACTAGAAGAGCTCCAAATTGGACCAATGTTCCTTTTGAGCACTTTTTCTGAAATGCTTAACATGTGTATGCAACTTTTAATTGAATGCACGCACACTCGTATTTCCCTTTCTACTCACGCTGTTCTCACTTGCTTAATTCCATATGTCGGAAGGAGAGCTTTGAAGTTGCCACTGTGATTTTAGAAGGCCAAGCTTCAACACGGAAATATTGCTCAATAACATGATCGCTATTGCCTCAGTGGTCTTCTGAAACCTCCAGTCCTCTTTTCTTCACCTAGTGGAGATAATTCATTTTTTAGTTGCTACATTTAGGCCCCATGATAGGAAACAGAAAGGTAACCTCTGTTCAAATGGAATTCCAATGAGGTCTCCAGATTTAATAAAGAATGGATAGAACATCAGCAGGTGCCACTTCTTTCATGATAAGAATGAAAGAGGAACCCTGCTGGATTAGATCAAAGTTTAATCTAGCCAAGCATTTTGTTCCCACAGTGGCCAACCAGATGCCTATGGTAAACCAACAAACCAAACTTGAATACAATGGCCTGTTTCAGACAACACACTAAACCATGCTGCTTAACCACAGCAGCATGGTTTAGCGTGTTGTCTGCACCAGGCCAATAGCATGTTCCCCCTGCAACTGGTATTCAGTAACATGCTTCTTCAGAAGATGGAAATTCCATATAGCCATCATAAACTTGACCAGTTCCATTTTAAAGCAATCTCAGCTAACCACCAATACCACATCTTCACCATGTCAGTGAATTTTGACAATTAATGAAACAATTTTTAAAGACATATTTTCTTTAGCCATTCCTGAATCTACTGCTAATCATTGATAATACTGGGAGAAGCAAAACCGACTGGAATTCTACGTTTTATGCTGGTGTTACAGGCACTGCCCTTTTCTATGCCTTCATTCCTTCTCAGTAACTGCAGAGTCTGGGGACCAAGTCTAATTATCTTCCTTTGTAAAAGCACGAATCCTCTGTAATCCATGAAATTGTAATACCTTTTGTTTACTTGTTTTTCCAAGGCCAACGCCCTGAGAGTAATAACAACTAATACCGGAAACCTGTTTCTGGCAGTAGACGTCTGTACTTTAAATTATACACGGTGACATATTTTTTTGTGAATGGACTGAGGAGAAACATCTAGCCCACTTTCAGAGTAGGGGGGAGAAGTTAAGAACCTGTCGAAAATATTTGCATTGAAATGATTTCCCATCTCACCTTCTGCCCCTTCTTCTAGGTCAACAAAATATTGCTTCTGTGTTAAATACTGGGCAGCATTGGCAGTGGTTTCTTTCACTGTGCTGAATAAGACCGTCTAGACTTTAGAGATGGCCCATATGACCACCCTGCCCTCTGCTGCTGCTCCCCCCTTCTCCAAATGGCCATAGCAGCTGCTTGTAGGAAGCAGTCTGTTTCCTTTGCTAGGAACAGAAGTCAAAATCGTGTGTTTCTGTTTTCAGCTACAGGAGAAAAGAGGTTTGCCACGAGCAAAGCCTTTATGTGCACAGTCATTCTGTTTTTCTGAGTTGGAGAATGTGTAGGTCATGGAGGGACTGTATTAGGATGTGTTGCATTTCATTTGCTTGTATCAAAATGTGTGAGAGAGTTTTGTGTGTTTACTATACATATATTCCATAGTTTGTAACTGGCAGGGTGAAATGAACATTTGGGGATGGAACTCAGTTTCAAATCAAATGATGAGAGGCACTGTAAGGGTCAAGCCAAATCAGTGTAACTATCCCCAGCATGGTAACCACCCTGCATGCTTGCTGATGCCCAGAGGTGAAGCAGTAGTGTGATTGCTAAATGCTTGCACACAATGGTATTTGGACTGGTCTTTGGCCAGGCCGCTGCAAGAGCTCAGAAAGGTCGGATCACACTGAAGACAGGCTTTGTAGTGTTCTGGGCACTCAATCAGCAGCCATGGGACTGCTGCAGATAAGGTGTGCACAACAGTTACCATGCCAAAGTTGGCTGTGCGTCTGGGACCTAAGTCCACATGATTCATACAGTGTCCTTTGCAATCTTATCTCATTGAGGGCCAATTCCAGCTTTACTGACAGTGTACAATGGGCAGTGAACTCAGGGCTGGTCTTAGGGTTGAGTGAGCTGGGCAAGCACCTGGGGTACCAAGCTGAGTGGATGGAGTGCCAACGTCACACCTTCACGAGACCCCATAAACCTTCTGGGTAGCCCTGCAAAGGTGAGCAGCGGGGGGCGCCAAAGGTACTCCTCACCAAGGGGTGCTATTTATCCTAAGGCCGATGCTGAGTGATTTATTGCAGCCACTGCAGAGGAGCCACAGCACCATAGCTTGGAGTTGCAAGATGGAATGAATAAAGCCCACATCTTTTCTGAGAGAACATACACATAGGGCAAAACGTTTGAAAGGGAGACATTGCACCTCTCATCTGTTTTTGAAAACAGTGGTGCCTATGAGAATCCCTATGATAGGATTTCATGCCATAGGACTCAAAAGTTTTCACCCAAGCCCCCTAAAAAGACGTGGCATGTGCCCATGGGAGTTGCAGTGGCTGTAACTTCTGTGAACTGGTTAGCAAAGCCTCTCCTGACTTGATGTGTTGGACTGCAGTTTCCATGATCCACAGTATCATGGACACTGGTCATGCTGGATTGGAGTTATGGGAGTCCAAGACATCTGGAGGATACCAGGTTGGGAAAGGGTGGCTAAAATGAGCCTGTGTGGTGTAGTGGTTAGAGTGATGAGCTAGGAGATCCACTTCAAATCCTCTTTCAACCACAAAGTGTGTCCTTGAACCAGGCGCTGTCCTTCAGTCTAACCTGCCTCATAGGTTGTTGTGAAGATAAAGAAGGGGGCGTGTACAATGTACACTGCCCTGAACTCCCTAATGGAAGAGCAGGATACGATAATTTTCATTTTTTAATAGTGCTAGTGATGTGGCAATTTTTATCCTTTGCCTCAGGGTACAGAACATGGGCATCAAACAAGAGGTATTATTGCAGAAAGGTGATGCCACACAGAGATATGATGTGCCTAAAGTACTGTGGTTTGGCACATCAATCAGCCTAAGGACAGCTTCTTACTTTACGTTGCATTCTGGAGTGGAAACCCAAGTACAAAGTCCATGCTGCTCTTGTGAATTTCATGGTGCTCCCATGTCCTGTTCATTTCTTCAGAAGCAGAAACTAAGAAAGGATTGGGTACCTGTTCCAAGTTTTTAAAAGCCTTATCTCAGGCTTTTAAAAGCCTTTTCTCAGGCTGTGTCCTTATCTCAGTACAAAATGTGAACTGAAGTATCTGCAATAAGTCTTGATCCTATAATAGCCTCTACCAACCTGACCTCCTCCAGATGTTTTGGAATACAACTCCCATTACTCCTAATCACTGACTATGCTGTCTGAGGCTGATAGGAGTTGTAGTCCAAATAATCTGAAGGTTACCAGGTTGGGGAAAGATGCCACTGTGTGAACAGAGTGCTGTACTAAATGGACCCTTGGTCTGATCCAGCATGGCTCTTCTTATGTTCTTATGTCCTAGGGCTATGTCTACACTAGTAGTAATTCCATGGGTCAGATGTATTTCAGATGCACTTGAAGATACAATGAGCCTTCGTCCCTCTGCACTGTGCAGCATATCTGACCCATGATGGTCTGCATTACCTGATGGTCTGTACTGCACTGCAGGGTGGGCCTATAGCTCACTTTGCTTGTGGAAGGTCTAATATTCAATCCACAATGACTCCATATAAAACGACTGAGACATTAGAGAGCTGCTGCTAGCCAGAATAGGTAATACTGAGCTACTGTAGATAGAGCAATGGTTAAACTCCACAAGTCCTCCTAAGCTATATCATTGTTGGAGGTATGTACACTCTACCCCCATAGTTCACACCTGTCCTGAGATCATTACACTATTTGGCTTGACTGCTTTAAAAAAAAATGAGGGAGGGAATTAATGAAATGGCAACCAGCTTGATTGATAACTGGCAAATAGAGGGAGAAAACGTGGAGGCAGTGACAGACTTTGTATTTCTGGGCGCAAAGATTACTGCAGACGCTGACTGCAGCCAGGAAATCAGAAGACGTTTACTTCTTGGGAGGAGAGCAATGACAAATCTTGATAAAATAGTTAAGAGCAGAGACACCACACTGACAACAAAGGTCCGCATAGTTAAAGCAATGGTATTCCCCGTAGTAACCTATGGCTGCAAGAGCTGAACCATAAGGAAAGCTGAGCGAAGGAAGATAGATGCTTTTGAACTGTGGTGTTGGAGGAAAATTCTGAGAGTGCCTTGGACTGCAAGAAGATCAAACCAGTCCATACTCCAGGAAATAAAGCCAGACTGCTCACTTGAGGGAATGGTATTAAAGGCAAAACTGAAGTACTTTGGCCACATAATGAGAAGATAGGATACCCTGGAGAAGAGGCTGATGCTAGGGAAAGTGGAAGGCAAAAAGAAGAGGGGCCGACGAAGGGCAAGATGGATGGATGATATTCTGGAGGTGACGGACTCGACCTTGGGGGAGCTAGGAGTGGCGACAGCCGACAGAAAGCTCTGGCATGGGCTGGTCCATGAAGTCACGAAGAGTCGGAAGCGACTGAATGAATAAACAACAACAAAAGGACTCAGAAATCATTTTCGGTCGGGGATAAGATACATATGATAGCCCTGCTCCTGAGCTTGTAAGATAAAAAAGACAAGGCCAGAAATTTATTTCTGAGGGAATAGGGATTAAGAAATGATATTTTGATAGTCTTGAAAGGGTTCGTGTGCATGTGAGCTGAAACATCTGATTGCAATCATACATGTATTTGTGCTGCAAAGGATTCTACAAGCTTATAAAGTTAGGCAACTATGAAGGTCACTTCACTGTAAAGTATTCTTAAGGTCAAGATAGGTTGAAATTAAAAGTAAGAGCATTTCAGCAAAAACATTTGAGTCAATCATTGCAGTGCATTTTGAGTGTATGTTTTCCAAATGGCCACTATTTGGATGGTTCAAAAACACCACGTAGACCACCTTAACAAATCTCACATTTGATCTGTTGCGTGATTTTGAGTTTGACATATATTGAACATGGCAGCAATTCACTGGCAATTTTGGCAGAGAAGAAGATAGTGTGGTATAATGGACACGTTCCACTGGGAACCTTTCTAGATAAAATAAAAAAGAATAAAATATTGTGAGAACAATTAAAGGGATGTTCACTACAGACAATCTTAGATTGGTTGAAGAATTTTTGAAGTTCCATGTAT